>NC_092875.1:315389217-315989217 GCF_028372415.1 Notamacropus eugenii | reverse complement strand
CTCAATTTTTAAAAAATGAAGGTTAAAAAATATCTTTACATGTAATTGGGAAAAAAAATAAAATATTTTTAAAAAAGGAAAACAGAAGCTCTCCACCAGTCAGCACTGCACCTACCATATCTGTAATCATCAGTTATAGCAAATGGATAACTTTTGAATGCTGTGGATAAATTCACTTAACTTGGCAATACACTTTCCTGGGATACACACACAGATGATAAGGTTGATGCTCACATTGCCAGAACTAGTTAGATTCTTGGGAGATTCCAAAAGAAAGTGTGGGGGAGAAGAAATATTAGACTACCTACAAATTTGAAGGTGTATAGGGACATTCTGCTGACCTCATTTTTCTATGCCTGTGAAAGCTGGACAATATACCAGTAGTTCCATTTGAATCACAATGGGCTTTAGCAAAGCCTGTTTTTTGGAGTTGTATTTTAAGGAATCACAAATGAAATCTACATGAGACAAAAGAATTAATTGTTCTGGTTTTTTGGGAAAAAAAATGACAATGATAGAATAAATATGGAACAAAAAAAATCTAACCCCCAAACTGCAAGATGTCTTCTAAAGTATAAATGATCAAAATTTATATTCCTTTGGACAGAGCATCCACATGTAAGTGTATGACTCTCCATGTAGATAGAGGGAGAAGAGGAGAAGAAGGTTAAGGAGGAGGAAATAGCAACATTGCCCAACTGGAATTGGCTGGTTGGATCGCAGGGAGCAGCTACTATGACTCACAGATTATTGTTCATCCTTGATTCATGAACAGGACTAATGACATCAAGAGAGTGATGCCTTGACTTGCAAGTGAACGGGATATATCGTTTTGATCCTCTTTGATTAGAAAGGACAAAAATGAACTAATGAATGAGTGAAAGGATAAATGATGTCAACTGGCATAAATGTGTGTGTGTGTATACACACACACACACACACATATATAATATATATATATAATTGTTTTTATTGTTACTTATCCACTCATTCATCTTTTCTATTTTTAACAGATTCTTTCAGATTCCTGAAAATGTAATGTAATTTGAAATTAGGAAAAGATAGACCTCCTTCATTCTCACTGTTTTTCCCCTGAGATTCTAGAGCTTTTATTATTCCAAATGAATTTTGTTATTGTTTTTGTTAGTTCTATTAAAGTAACCCTTTGGTTGATTGAAAGCACTAAACCTATAATTTAGATAGCATCAGATTTTTTATATTGATATTATTTGTCTTTTTCATTTATTATTTTTATTTCTGTAATCTTTTATACGTTTTATTTATATGTGTTGAGTGTGTCTTGGTAGGCATACTCTCAGTCATTTCATGCATTTTGTTGTTATGATAACCATCCTTATTCTCCTCTTCATCATCAAGAAGAAGTATGCATTAAGTGTCCACAACGGTTACTATGAACTGAACTGGTAAGAAGGAAAGTATTTCTTTCTCCTGCTGTCCCTCTGGCCCCTAAAATTTTGGCTTGGAATTGGCACCTGAGAGTTGGAGCCATAGTCACCTGGGAGCCAGAATTTCTGGAGGGATGGTACAGCCAGAAAGTCTGGCATGAAAGACCTAAGCTTTGAAATTAATTCCCCTCCTTTCCCCAATGAAATTGTATTGAGGCTATGTGTGCCAGGAAGTAGGGGGAGAGAGGATTATGTCTCTCACATGTGGAATTAACAAGCTTGCGTGTGTGTGTATGCATACATACACACATATATATATGTATATATATACATATGTATGTGTTTGTGTGTGTGTTCTGAAATAAAGACTTTTTTGTAAAAGCTAATTTAACTGTTAGTGACTGAATGGAACTGGATTGCAAGGTTCTTCCTGCGCATCAGTAGGGGCTGGAGTCATTTGTAAAGAGCCTACAAATCTCCCAGTAATCCCATAAGGTACTGGAGAACTATGCAGGAGAGTAGAGAAATCTAATACACTGACCTTCAGCCACTGATGACTAGACCAGTTTGTATTATACATGTGCTCTGTGATCCAGTGATTCTGGCCTCCTTATCATTGCCCATATGAAACACTCCATCTTCTGATTTCATTCATTTTCGCTAACTGTCCTCCATGCCGAGAATTCTTTCCCCTCCTCATTTTGGCCTCCTGGCTTTTCTGGCTTTCTTATAGTCTCAGACAAAATTTCTGCTTCTGCAAGAAGGCATTTCCTATCCCATGAACTGCAGAACGGCTGAACAAGTTGTGGTAAATGAATGTAATGGAATGAGAAGGATGAGCAGGTAGATTTTCAAAAAACTTAGAAAGATTACATGAACTAAGGGAAATGAGCAGAACCAGAAGAACATTGTACACAGTAACAGCAGCTGTGCAATAACGGACTATGATAGACTCAGCTCTTCCCAGCAATGCAAAGATCTAAGACAATACAAAAGATGCATGATGAAAAATGCTATCCACATCCAGAGAAGGAAACATGGAATCTGAATATACAAATCAAATCATACATTTTCTAATTTTTTCTTTCTTGAGTTTTTTTTACCCTTTTGTTCTAATTCTTTTTTCACTGCATGACTAATATAGAAATATGTTTTTTAACAAAGACATCCCTGTCCCTCTCAATATGAGTACTTTCATTCTGAAATTATTTCCAAGTTAGCCTGTATATATCTTTTTTTGGTAAATAGTTGTTTGCATGATTTATAAAAT
This sequence comes from Notamacropus eugenii, assembly GCF_028372415.1. Taxonomy (NCBI): domain Eukaryota; kingdom Metazoa; phylum Chordata; class Mammalia; order Diprotodontia; family Macropodidae; genus Notamacropus; species Notamacropus eugenii. Next base: position 315,986,541 of record NC_092875.1, on the reverse strand, counting down.
ATGGGGTCTGCATAAAATACGCAGGGATTTTTCTTGACTTTCCTTGTATCCTTACCTATCAGCACAGTACCTAGCACTTAGTAGATGCTTAATATATCCTTGACTTGACTTAGTTATGATGTTACCTTGTTGATCATGTGACCCTTGGACAATGTGATCCATATTTTCTACCACAGAGATACAGTTTAATGATTCTTTAGCATTTTGTCACACTGCATTCTTTGGATCCTGTCATAAGTTATCCAAACCATTTTCATGAGCAAGAGCTAAACAAACAAATCCTTATTTTCTACTACAGTTGAGATGCTGTTCAGAAAAAGTCAATAACAGACAATTTTATCCCTATTACATTATCCTGCTAGATACAAAATGTGGAGAAAAAAAAATCTTTAAATATTTTCTACTTTGGCTGCTTTTTTAGTGTAACAGTTTTATGAAGTCAAAGCCTGTTTATCATCCAATTTGTTTTATTATGTAGCATATTGTAATATAACATATATATGTGCATTACACATAGGATCCCAAGGATTAGATACTTATAACTGGAAGAATATTAAAAATATATATTTTGCCAGTTGTATGAAAAACAATTTTTTATTTAATTTTGTGAAAAACAATCTTGAACTCCCCAAATTCTCTCCCTCTTTCTCTCCCCTCTATCCTCCTTGAGACAATAACAGGTTTACATAGGTTATACATGTGCAATCATGCAAAACAGTTCAGTTAGTCATTTTATGAGAGAAAATACAGAACCCTCTCCCCAAAAATCTGAAAAAAATAAAGTGAAAAATAATATGCTTTGATCTGCATTTAGATTCTTTCAGTTCTTTGGAGGTGGATAGCATTTTTTCCTTATGATTCCTCTGGAATTGCCTTGCATCATTCTGCTAAGTCTGTGAATGCTAAGTCATTCACAATTGATCATTGTGTAATATTATTATTACAGTGTACAGCGTTCTCTTGGTTCTGATCACTTCATTTTGAAATTGTCCTTCTTGTCATTACTTACAGCACAATAGTATTCCATTGTAATCATATGCCACAACTTGTTCAGCATTCTCCAACTGGTGGACCTCCATTCAATTTCCAGTTTTATGTTAAGAGCTGCTATAAATATTTTTGTGCAAATTGGTCCTCCCCACCTTTTTTAATCCCTTTGGGATACAGATACAGGAGTGATATAGCTGGATCAAAGATCATACACAGTTTTGGTTGCCCTTTGGGCATAGTTTCCAATTACTTTCCAGGACAGTTAGATCAGTTCACTATTCCATCAATAATACATTAGTGTCCCAATTTTTTAACATCCCTTCCAACATGCATCACTTTGCTTTTCTTCCATATTTGTCAATTTGATAGGCTTCACTTGAAACTGAAGAGCTGTTTTAATTTGTATTTCTCTACTCAAGAGTGATTTAGAGCATTTTACATGATTATTTGATTTCTTCATCTGCAACTATCTATTCATATCCTTTGACCATTTATCAATCAGGGAATGACTTCTATTCTTATAAATTTGACTCAGTTCTCTATGTATTTGAGAAATGAGGACTTTAACAGAGACACTTGATATAAAAATATTTTCTTGGTTTTCTGGCTTCCTTCTGATCTTGGTTGCATTGGTCTTGTTTGTGTAAAACCTTTTTAATTTAATGTAATCCAAATTATCCCTTTTACATTAAGAAAACATTTATTTTGTGGTGAATTTAAGAAATAAAATAATTCTTTTTACATTTAATAATGCTCTCTATTTCTGCTCTTCCCTTATTCATAGATGACAGATAAACTATTTCATTCTCCCCCAATTGGCCCATGGTGTCACCCTTTATGTCTAAATCAGGTACCCATTTTGATCTTATGTTGGTATATAGTGTAAGATGTTGGTCTATGCCTCATTTCAGACCAATTGATTTCCAGTTTTCTTAGAAGTTTTTGTCAAATGGTGATCTCAAAACTTTTGTCTCCCAAACTTGGATTTTTGGGTTTATCAAACATTAGGTCACTATGATCATTTACTACTGTGTATTGTATACCTAATCTATCCCACTGACCCACCACTCTTTTTCTTAGCCAGTACAAGATTGTGTTTATGATTACTGATTTATAATATAGTTTGAGATCTGGTATGACTAAGCCATCTAGAAACATCTTTAGAGGCCATCTAGTTCAAATTAGTCATGTACTCATTTTAGAGGTAAGGAAACTGAAGTCCAAGGAGATTAAGTAATTTTCCCAATTTCTATATCTATCACACAGATAGAAAGCGGCTCAATTGAGATTTCATCCCTTATTCCTTAATTCTAAATCCATCACCCCATGCATATGGACACATGCACACTTGTATATATACTCATACATGCACATACACACATTCACATAAACATAGATGTTGAACACATGTGTGCATGTATGCATAAATGTGTGTATAGTTATATCATTTATCCATTTCTAGATCCATATCTATGCCTACACCTATGTCATTTCTATCTTTCTGTCTTTATTTCCATATCCATAATTGTACTTATTCCTAACTTTCTATGTATATGTATATCATCTTTTTTACTATCATCTATATATAACATCTATCTCTATCATACACACATATTTCTGTTCATACACATGGGTGCATATGTATAGATATATACATATATATACACTCACACATATACATATTAAAAATGTATCTCTATGTCCAGACATCTATATCTACATCTGTATGAGTGTGTCTATTTACATCTCTGTAGCTCAATGAATCTCTTATGTCACTGATGCAAATCTTCCTTCCACTGGCAGACTATATGCTTCTTTTATGCATGTATGCATGTATGTATTTTGTGTATGCACTAATATAGCACACATAATACATGTATATGTGTGTGCATGTATGTATATTTATATCAGTGAAGAGAGTTCCATTGCTGAATAAATATTGAATTCAGATATGAGAGGCAGTGAAGGATAGTGGATAGAGAATTCACAGGGACTAAGGGACCAGTACTGGTCATGAATGTCTTTTTACAATGGGCTAGGGTGCACAATTAGCCAGAAGAGAGGTGAGTACTTGCTTAGCCCCATCATCCTTCTTAAACAAATTTGGTTACTTAATTGATTATATCAATTAAAGCTTCCCTAATGGTATGTAAATGCTAAAACCATACCTACACAATACAAAGGATTTATATGACAAGTCCATCTTTGAAGTATTACCAGTTTTCTATGTTCTATAAATTCTATGATCCACCAGGATCAATTTTGCAAATAATTCCTATCTCTTACTTTATTTTGTGTGAGAAAATAGCTGTCCTTAGACTTACTGATGTAATTCTTCATAATTTGTGATAATGAGGGCCAGTAACACCATGAATAATGGAAATTCACAGATTATTCCCAAACTTAATTTTGCCATTTGTTTCAGGCTTCTAGTACTCTTTCCACAAAGCTGCTGACAAATAGCAAAATTAACTTCTTTAATTACAGTGTTCTCTGGAGCACCCTGTAGTGAAATGCATGAGAGAATATTCTTTATGCACAGCACAATCTGAGTTTCTATTCACTCTAATTGTGCATCAGACATCATTGGTTGACATAGATGCATGTTTATATAGTGGGGAAAACTTTTCACATGATCCATATGTGTACTTCAACCTTCCAGAGGAATGATCATTCAACTTTTCCAGAGGAAAGCAGCTAGAATTCTTAGGGGATTCTAAACCATCCCATTCATATAAGATAGTAATCAATGAGGATATTAAGCTTAGAGAAGAAAAAACAGGGTAGAAATGATACCTAACTTTAAGTATTTGGAGAAAGTCATGTTTCTGCTTGGCCTCTGTGTAATGCTAATGAGAATTAAAGATCTTCCCCATCCATTAATGGACTTGCTCATTAAGGGAATCTTGATGAGGGGAGGTCCACACCTTTGTTAATTTCTAATAAGGCACTGGTTTTCAAGGATTATGATGCCCTCTGGCTCTGGAAAGTGTATAAATACTCTGAGGTAAGGTTTTACTTTGGGACATACTCATTAGAAGTGTTTGTTTGGCCAGAGGAGACTCTGGGCAGTTGCTAAGAAGTCTCCCAGCTTTGAAATTGGTGCTTCTTTCTCTGATAGGTATATATGTAGGGTCAGACAGTTGGATCTGTCTGTTGATCTGTGATGTATGTATTGCTTACAGTCAGACAATTGGAAGTCCTGTCTGTTGGTTGATCTTTGTTTACCTGTTTGTATTTTCTCTGAAGTTCAGAGTACTGACTTTTCCCCCTGAACTAAGTGAATGATATATGTGCTTGACTAAAGTGATTGTTGACTCCTCCAAAGTTGCCTTTCCTTTTAGAAAAGCAGATCAAAGATGCTATAGAGCCAGCCCTCCTGTGTATATTGGGGTGCTTGCTGCTGTGCCTCAGTGGGCAGAAGTAGGAGAAACAAATAAAAAGTCTAGTTAAACAAGTTTAAGGTGTAAGCAATCAAAGTCTTCCTAATGATTACCTCTCTAAATGTGAACTAGGCTTCCTCTGAAGGACATGATTTTCTCATCACAGCAATGGAACCTTGTATATGGAGGTATGCACTGAAGGATTGAAAGGCAAAGTATTAGAACAATGATTGCCAAAGAGAAAGTGTATGTACTCCCAATGAGTGCTCTGGGGAAAAATCTATTAGGCTCATGCTAGTTATAACTCTATCTTAGTAGTCCTTCCAGAGCCTATCCCAGAGAATTGGGAAACTCAGGGCCTATAAGAGGCTACTGATGACTATTTTGGGGTGGAGAAGTATGATTTATGGTATTTCTCAAAATATACCATGGGTGTTTTGCATATCATGTCGATGCTTCAACCTTTTCTGAAATATTAGTCTTAAGTACTGGCTTGGTAGATAGTTTATATATCTGTGGTTGATTAAGGTTCAAAACTTGTATACTCATGAGTAGGGTAGAGATGGGTCTGGAGCTAGTCATCCTGATGAATATCTGGTCACTGGATTCAGATGGCTCAGGAGAAAAAAGTGAGCTGGTGACCTTGCACAGCCCTCCTTCACTCAAAACAAAGTCAAGTGTAAGTCATGTCATCATTTCTCTGATGCCATGGTCCTCTTCGAAAACAAAGGACAAATACAACAACAACAACAAAAGATGAGCTTAAACACACAGTGCCACAGTAGGTGGTTGGACTCATCTATGAATAGATAAATTTTATTGCTTTTCTTCTGCCAAAAAGGTGGCCAAGTATGACCACACCATTGATTTGCATATAAGGCTGAAAATATACAAAAACTAAGTAATGGGGGAGCAGAGCCAAGATGGCAGAGTAGAAAGACACACATGCACTAGCTCTTCCCCCACAGCCCATAAAATACCTGTAAAGAAAGACTCTCAACAAATTCTGGAGCAACAGAAGCCGCAGAACAACAGAGTGGAGGAGATTTCTAGCCCAGGTCGACCTGAAAGGATGGCAGGAAAGGTCTGTCCCACCAGACATGGAATGGAGCACAGCTTTGGCCATGCTGCTGCACAGTCAGGAGGAGGACTTGAGCAGGTCTTGGGGGAAGAATCCCCAGTGGCAGTAGCAGAGGTTTGCAGATACCTCAACCCACAGGCATCAAAGGTCAGTGAGAGGGTTTTTTCAGCTGGCTGAGAAAGGAGCAGGGTCTTCCCATAGCTCCAGTCTCAGGTGGCAGCAGAAGAAGCTGCATCAGGTGGCAGCATCTCCCACAGCAGCCCGCATCTATTGTTGGATAATAAAACTCCTGGGGGAACTGAGCAGCTGATTCTTATCTCAGCCCTATGTGGTGGCCCTTCCCCCACCTAATGGTCCTGGGGGAATTGAGTGGCTTATCTAAATCTCAGCCCCCCAGGGCTGTCTTGGTGGAACTGGAGGCCAGGTGGTGGTGGAGAGAAAACTCTACTACTCACAGATTGTGGGCACAAAAGTTTCTGGTTGCTCCCAGACCAGTGTAGATGCTTGATTGTGCCACCTTGGAGGAACTGAGATCTTATAGATCCCTAGGGTATACTCTATTCTTGACAAAGAACCCAAAAGTCAAGTAACTGGTTAAGAAAATGTCCAAAAAAGGGAAAAAAAGTAAAACTATAGAAGGTTGCTTTCTTGGTGAACAGATATCTTGCCCATCCTTTCAGATGAGGAAGAACAATGCTGACCATAAAGAAAAGACATAAAAGTCAAGGCTTCTGTATCCCAAACATTCAAAATAAATATTCAATGGTCTCAGACCATGGAAGAGCTCAAAAAGGATTTTGAAAATCAAGTAAGAGAGGTGGAGGAAAAATTGGGAAGAAGAATGAGAGAGATGCAAGAAAGTCATGAAAAGAAAGTCAACAACTTGCTAAAGGAGACCCAAAAAATGCTGGAGAAAATAATGCCTTTAAAAATAGACTAACTCAATTGGCAAAAGAGGTTCAAAAAGCCAGTAGGGAGAAGAATATTTATAAAGCAGAGTTAGCCAAATGGAAAAGGAGGTTCAAAAACTCACTGAAGAAAATAGTTCTTTAAAAATTAGAATGGAACAGATGGAGGCTAATGACTTTAGGAGAAGTCAAGAAATCACAAAACAAAACCAAAAGAATGAAACAATGGAAGATAATGTGAAATATTTCATTGGAAAAACAACTGACCTGGAAAATAGATCCAGGAGAGACAATTTAAAAATTATGGGACTACCTGAAAGCTATGACCAAAAAAAGAGCCTAGACAACATCTTTCATGAAATTATCAAGGAAGACTGCCCTGATATTCTAGAACCAGGGGGCAAAATAAATGTTGAAAGAATCCACGGATCACCTGCTGAAAGAGTTCCAAAAAGAGAAATGCCTAGGAACATTGTAGCCAAAATCCAGAGTTACTAGGTCAAGGAGAAAATATTTCAAGCAGCTAGAAAGAAACAATTTGAGTATTGTGGAAATACACCAGAATAACATAAGATCTAGCAGCTTCTACATTAAGGGATTAAAGGGCATGGAATATGATATTCCAGAAGTCAAAGGAAGTAGGACTAAAACCAAGAATCACCTGCCCAATAAAACTGAGTATAATACTTCAGGGGGAAAAATGGTCTTTCAATGAAATAGAGGACTTTAAAGCATTCTTGATGAAAAGACCAGAGCTGAAAAGAAAATTTGACTTTCAAACACAAGAATCAAGAGAAGCATGAAAAGGTAAACAGGAAAGAGAAATCATAAAGGACTTACTAAACTGTTTACATTCCTACATGGAAAGATATTATTTGTAACTCTTGAAACTTCACTATCTGGGTTGTTGGTGGGATTATACACACACACACACACACACACACACACACACATAGAGAGAGAGACAGCACAGGGTGAGTTGAATAGGAAGGGATCATATCTAAAAAATGAATTTAAGGAGTGAGAAAGGAATATATTGGGAGGAGAAAGGGAGAAATGGAACGGGGCAAATTATTTCTCATAACAGAAGCAAGAAAAAGACTTTTCAATGGAGGGAAAAGGGGGAGGAAGTGAGAGGGAAAAAGTGAAGCTTATTCTCATCACATTTGACTCAAGGAAGGAATAAAATGTACCCTCATTTTGGTATGGAAACCTATCTTACAATACAGGAAAATGGGGGAGAAAGGGATAAGCAGGATGGAGGGGTGATAGAAGGGAAAGCAATGGGAGGAGGGAGCAATTAGAAGTCAACACTCTTGGTGAAGGACAAGGTCAAAAGAGAGAATAGAAAAAATGGAGGGCAGGATAGGATGGAGGGAAATATAGTTAGTCTTACACAACATGATTATTATGGAAGTCATTTACAAAACTACAATATAGCCTATATTGAATTGTTTGCCTTCCCAATGGGGATGGGTGGGGAAACAGGAGGAAGGAGAAGTTGCAACTCAAAGTTTTAGGAACAATTGTTGAGTATTGTTCTTGCATACAATTGGGAAACAAGAAATACAGGTAATGGGGCATAGAAATTTATCTTGTCCTAAAGGACAAAAGAGAAGGTGGGGATAAGGGAAGGGAAGGATGTTAGAAGGGAGGGTAAATTGGTGGTAGGGGTAATTAGAATGCTTGGCACTTTGGGGTGGGGGAAGGGGAGAGGTTGGGAGAAAATTTGAAATTCAAAATTTTGTGAAAATGAATGTTGAAAACTTAAAATAAATAAATTTAAAAAAAGAACTTAATAATCATCAGTAGAGTTTTTTTTTCCTCATTCATTTTCAGGGAGCACTTACTACTCCAATAAAGATTGAAAAAAGATTTGAATATATGAGTAAATATTTATTGTATATTTACAGCATTCCAGACACTGTACTAATGATTTATAAGAGGACATGCGTATATGAATTTGGCCTTGAGATTATGACTTGCTTATGAATTTTTAAAAATCTAGACCAGTGACCAAATAAGTATAAAATTATAGTCAGGTTTTTATTATTACATTATAATTAAGAGGTGTTACATAATGGAAGGAGGGTCCAAACAGACCTTATTTTTCTTTCTGCCCCTCATACTGGCTGTGTAATCATTATCATGCCACTAAATTCCCATGACCGTCATTTTTCCTCTCTATGAATGGGGTAGTAATAGCAGTAATCTGAACTTTGCATATTTTTTATGAATCTCAAACAAGACAATGTGTGTTTCAAACACACACACATGTAAATCATTATTATTAGTTCATAAAATAAAGGACTTTCATGTCCAAAATATTCCTCATTCAGTTATTTCTCATTGAATCTCAAATGACAAGTTTCCTGAATAAATCATAAATAGCAGAAATGTTGTGTGGTAGGAGCTTACAAAGAAAAAAAAATCATTGTTGATAAACATGACAGGTGTAATGGGAATTTTTCTGGGTGAAAATAATCTACATCCAAAATATTCATTTTGAGAATATAAGAAGTGAAGAGTACACACACACACACACACACACACACACACACACGCACACACACACACAGCGTTGAGTAACTGAGCTTAATTTTATTTCATATTTACTCAAAAAGACAAATGCAGTAAACCTGATTAAATCTTTTAAGAATTAATCAAAAATAGTGATATTAAAGTAAGAGAATTATTACACAGTGGAAATAGTGATTATTTTATGAGTTTCTTCACCGCTAAAAGGGTAGCTATTTCCTTAAATAAGATTTACAAAGTGAGAAAGTAAGATAAAGAAGCATATGAAAGAGGAAGCACACAGATATTGCCCTGGAGGACTATTAAAAATGGATAAGGCACCAAATCAGCAAACCTACATTCAGCCCATGGAGTTGCCTTTGGAAATTCACTTAATTAGAATCTGGTTTTGTCAGTGGATCCCTTCTGCAAAGATTAAAAAAAAGCATATTAAAAAAGGAGTCAGTGGTTCTTCAAGTCATTAGTGTCAGCCTACAACAGAGAGAGGGAATCTATATAACCAATGGTGCAAATAGCATATAAATTGGCCCAAGAATTATCACGTTAAAAACAAGTCTTCTACTGAAATTGTCAATTTTGACTGTAAGATTTCATTAAGATTTGTGAATAACAAAATAGTTTTTCCCCATTAAATTACAGTAGACTTTTTTTTTGATGGGGAAGGGAATAGGTTGTTATGCATGAGTAAAAGACTTTTAAAAACCAGCATGAGTATCAGTGGTGACAGTAACAACCACAGAATTCTAGTGCAATTCTAATTTGTATAATCCTTTGAAGATAGAAGAGCTGTCTATTACATTTCTACAAGATGATTTCCATTGATATACATTTATGTTCAGCATAAAGAAAGGCTGCAGTATCATAAATTAGGTCAATAATCATCCCCAATCAAAATGGTTTTATTAATTTCACAATTTTATTTGTATCTAATAATTCATCTGGGGCCTTGAAAAAATATTTTAATAGATTTTACTCCTTGGATTTTATTTTCTATGAAAGAACATATAAATGTTACATTTAAATTGGAATTGTCTATGTAGAGCTTGGCAGTTTTACATTTCCACTGATGACTTTTCCCAAGAGTAATGGGTAGATGGCTGGGCTTATGGATCTGGAAGTGACAACCATCATGAGACTGTTGCATAATGGTTGTGATCTATTTGCTTATAACAATGGACAAATGAATAACACAACATTGCCAAGATGAGGAGGGGACTTTTTCTACCTTGGAAAGAAACAACAAATATGTTACCTCACACTTGTTAATGACAACATATTTATTATAAATGGGTTTTCAGGAGCTGAAATAATCACCCAAACTAAAAAGACAGCTTGACAAATTTAAACACCTGCACAGAGGGAAAAAAAATCATTTAAGCAAATCTTTTTCACAAGATGGCTTAGTTTTAATGACAGCATGTGAGCTTTGGTTGAATGCCCAGACAGTGTAATTTCTTGCCTTACTAGTGTAGTAAATGCTAGGCCCTGAAAGTAGCAATGGGAGCAAATGACAGCATACAAATTAGCTGCTACTTTTGGACAGCTGACTTCTTTTATCATTTGATATCACTTGACTTGAAGGTTTTTCTGATTCAGAATATTTGTTATTAAGTATTCTCATGTATGTAGTGTTGTATTAGGAAGTCATATGGAATTAATGACGGGTACTCTGTTAGGTTATTTGATTCAAGAAACTTACATTCTGGAGTTGGGAGTAGGGCATATGCACTAATAAATATGAAGTAGAAATGTATGAATGAAAAAGCATTTATTAGATGCTTACTAAATATCAAAGAGTATGCTGAGTCCTAGGAATAAAAATGCAAAACCAAATATAGTCCCTATCTTTAGAAGCTTTCTATTGATCATCCTTCATTTTTGAAGAAGACCAATGATGTGACAAGGGGATGTCTTAACTTGTACATGAATTGGATTTAAGTGAGATAGAGTTGCAGCCTCAGTCTCTTCCAGAGTCATCAAAACCTAGTGGCAGGACAACAGTGGAGGTGATTGGCAATGGCCTAGGATGGAGTGGATGATCTTGGCATCTTTGCTACCTGATCAGTTTCTAAGTGCTCTACAGTGTCTGCTTCAGCTGCCTTCATGGCTGTTGAAATAAATTGTTTTCATTCAAATATTCCAACTGTGAAAAGTCTTTATATGCTTGAGGTAGACATCCCCCTAATAAATCTATGGGTTTAAGGCCTTTCTGTTACTCTTAATCTACTTTAGCCTGTCAGTCAGGATGTTTTTACCAAGGTGTGGCCATTACACATTATAGTTTTTGGAGCCACAGGTAAGAGTTGAGCTACAGATAGATAGTAGAGGTGCATGAGCAACCCTGAGAAGGGGTTGGCAAGTACTCCCAACAGAAGTGATAGTCTTCACTGAATATTCTATACACTCCTCAAGGAATTTACATTCTGATGTGAAGGAGAGAGAACACATAAAGTGGAATGTTAATCAGGTAGGATATTTTGGTTTGGAAAGTTACAAGGGTTGTGAATGGTACCACAAAGATGTATGCACTTCACCCTGTGCATAACAAGGGCAGTATTGACTGAATTATAATTTCAAGTAAGTAAAAGAAGGCAGAAAAAAGCAGCATAGAAGGCATTGTTGTGGTGACTACATGTCTGGTAAGGAATGAAACTGGGAATAAAAAGAAACATGGATTGAAATTGTCAGATCTCCTATGTGCCAGGCTCTGTGCTAAGTGCTTTTTCCACTTATTACTTCAACTTCTTACTCTTTGTAATCTTCACAACCACCTTGTGAAGTAGGGACTGTTATTATCCCATTTTACAGTTGAGCAAACTGAGGCAAAGAGAAGTTAAGTGACTTGTTCAGGGTCATATAGTTAGTATCTGAGGCTATATTTGACCTAAAGTTTTCCTGATTCCAGGCCCAATGATTCATTTGACTATGCTACCAGCTGGCCCAAGATAGCAGATCTCCCAAGGCAGAAGGTCTAAAACTGAAAGAGTTAAGGCCCCCAGAGCATTGCCTTTTAGAGGATGCTACTGACGAGGAAATATTTGGGTAGTGCATAAAAAGATTCCAAGAGCTAGCCAGCAATGATGCTAGATAATCAGAGCTCAGGCCTCAGAATGCTTATGATGATGAAGGATTCTGTGTCTACCCAAGGTAAGTGCTACAGTATTTTGGTTGATAACCTTTTCTATGCTATAAGTAAAGCTCTTTTTGTTAACTATTGAATGACCTATGAGTACTTCATTTTCCTTCAATATTAAACCTAGAGCAACAAGGGACACACTTGAATCAGGCCTACCTATTACAGGTGTTTAGGGGAACATGGCTGCAAACAATGATGACTCCTCACCAATCTAGTTCTGTTGTTTTTGTATTTATATCTTGGCAAGCAAGGGTATAGAATGGACTGCTTTCGTTCAAAAAAGAATGTAATAGAAAGATGAACAAAATAGCAAGAAAAGTATGCAGCTAAAGAGGAACTTACAGGACATCTAGTTCAATGCAGTTATTCTGTGGACAAGATAACAGAAACTCAGTGAGATCAAATGCCTTGACTAACATTGTAGAACCAGCTAATAGCAGAGACTGAAGTACCCAAACCTAGTCTCTTGACTGTTTGTTCAGTGCCTATTCTTATACACTCTCACATCATCATTTATTTACTTCTATTTTCTAGTATAGTTGGTACAATCTCATCCTTTCTTCCATGTGGAAATATGATTCCATAAATTCAGTTCAATTCTTGATTGATATGACAATGATTTCATAAGTCCCAGAGTTGTAAAAAAAAATCAGATACTAAGTCATATAGATTATTCATTTGTTCTGATGAGTAAACTGAAGTTCAGAGGGTTTAAGTGATTTCAATATCACATTGACAGAAAATGGTAGTCTTCTTGTACCAAGTTTTTCTGACACCATTTTTTCCCATTATACCAGCAGTTCTCAAACTTCTTGATCTCTTTACATTCTTAAAAACATACATATGATTCCCCAAAATATCTTTTGCTTATGTGTTTTGCACTATAACCATTTAAGAAATAAAAATATCTTAGTGCTCTTATGAAAATAGTTGATTTCTTGGATCCCTGATGGGGATTCCCTATGGATCCCTAGAACAAACTATAAAAAAATGCTGTGTTACACCATGCTTCCTCAGTTATGAGGGCAATTGTTATTCTGAACTTAATTCTAACCAATATGAAGGAAATAGAAATAAAAATGATGGGTATAATAGTGAGGAAGTGACCATGTCACTGAGCTATGGGGGACAAATTTTGGATTGAGTTTGAAATCAGTCCTAGACTTTATAGAATTGGACCATATGTGCAACTTATAGGACCTTATATACAACGTATACTTTTACAACTTATTTTGTTGTGTGGTTAAAGACCCTGACATTGCTACTAATGTCTGTGAGCAGACTAGGTATTGTGAACCAGAAAAAAATAATGGGAAAACACACTCCACAGGTAAATAATGCTCTGTCTCATCAGAACAATGTGTAGTACTTATTCCCAGGATGTTCCAATCACAGGTTGGTCACTGAACCTTGCAAACCATGCTTTCATCATTCTTCTAATACTCCTCAACCCTACACTCTACTTCTCTCTGACTTCCAGATAATCTTTCAAATATGTATCATTCCCAATTTTTCTTTTGTTTTTTTTCTTAACAGGAAAAACAATTGCAAAGCTATAAATTGATCAGTAATACTCCAATTTATGAGAGAAAATTGATGTGAATTTTCTTGTTTTCATGCTCAATTTTTCTCTGCATAATGACAAGTAATAAAAATTGTCTTGAACAAAACAGGAATATGTGGAACATTGAGTTAATTATTTGAGAGCTTTAATAGAGAGATTTCAGAATTCAATAAAAGAAATATCTCATGGCCTTAAATTCTAAAGTAGTGTTAACTCAAGAGGAATTAGAACTCTCAATATGAAATCTTCAACTACTGCAAGAGATTGATGAAAAAGCAAAAAATTAAAAATAAAAGGGCAGGGGAGGGAGAACAAAAGGGAAGAATATGGCCACACAGTAAGGTCATACATTCAGGTTTTAAAAGACCTTAGAGAGACAGAACCCAACACAGGGAATAGAACAACAGAGTGATGTTTGTTGTTTTTATTGTTTTTTGCTTTGCAGGAGTCAAGGCAGACCAAAAGAAGCTAAGGCTGCTGCTTGAAGGAGAAGAGATGATGATAATAATAAATAATGGAGTGAAAACAAAACTGTTGGATTTCTAATTTGTTTCCCTTTTTTTCTACCAAGGAGAATAATCTTCAGACTGGAAAGGACAGAACAAAAACTGTTAACTCAAGATATATGAGACAGCCTTAATGAGTTAAGGTCATTTGGCTCTGACAAATCATGTCTTTTTATAAGGAAAGAATTTGCAGATGTGATCGTTGAACTGTTTTCATTGATCTCTGAAGAAAACTATAGAGTTGAGGGTGGACAAAAGATTTGTTTAACAAAAAGTTGGGGAGGTAGGAAGCAGATTCTTCAAACCACAGGTCAGTGAGCTTGATAGAAATTCCTGAAGAGAAAAAGACAAAGAAACAACCTACAAACTGTAGCAAATCTTTTAAAAAGATGGTTTGTGATCATTTGGAAAGAGAAGTAATGGTTATTGAGTCAACATGAGTACATCAAAAACAAATCCATCCAAATCTAGCTCGTACTTTTAACAATCTCACTGGTAGGTGAAGGACATGGTATTGAAATATTATGCTTTGCTATAAGAAAAGTATTTGACAAATAATTTTATGTGATACTTGTGGAAAAGATGGCAGAGTATGCTTAACTGGACTTTGAAAACTAGGCTCACAAAAAGTTCTTTATTTTAATTATGTTTTCACTGAAGTATTTTTTTAAATCACCACAATGTTCAGCAGCATCCCTCCCATTTGCCCACCTAGGTAGTCATCGCATGTAAAAAGGAGCATTTTTAAAAGGTAAAAGAGAATAATAAAGAAGAAGAAAATCACCATAACTGATCAATACATATAAAAAGTTTAAGAATATGTGCGTATGAAACAATAAACAATTGTTGTGGACCTCCTACCTCTGCAAAGGTGTGGGATGCAAGGTGTTCTCATAACTCTTCTTTCCAGACATATCTGTCCTTTATAATTTTGCAATATTCATTTTTTGTGGTTCTTTCTATTTCCATCGTCATTATACACATATTATATGTATATATATATATACACACATATATCTGTATGTATATGTGTATGTATGTGTATATATATATATATATACAAATGCTCGTACACACATATATATTCATAAACACACACATATATATACACACATGTATATGCATATGTATCACTTTTTTGGCTTTCCTTACTTCAATCATATCACATAGATCTATCTCATTATAGTCATCATTTCTTACAACACAGTAACATTCCATTATATCAGGCACCCACCTTATTTAGTCATTTCCCAATTGACGGCAATCTATGTTGTGTCTAGTTCTTTGCTATCACAAGAAATACTGCCACGGATATCAATATTTTGGTGTATGTGGGGACTTTCTTCTGGTCAATCAGTAATGGAATCTTTGGGTCAAAAAGTTTGGACATTTTTGTCACTTTATTTGAATAATTTAAATTGATTATGCTAATTCACACCTCCATCAACAGCACACCAGTGCACCTTTCTTCCCATAAGTCTTCCAAGATTTACTACTCCCATATCTGTGTATTTGTGCCAATGTGCAGAGCATGATGTGAAACCTCAGGGTTATTTTAATGTTCATTACTTTTATTAGTGATTTAGAGTATTTTTCATATGAGTTTTAACAGTTTTCAATCATTTTGAGAATTTCTTGTCTCCTTTGATAACTTATTCAATGGAAAATGAATTTTTGTAGCATGCATACGCACACATACATACATACACTTAATGTGTAAATTGTAGCCTGATCACAAGATATGTTTATGTGTACATATGCATCCATGCCTGTATATACATATCATATAGGAACATAGAAGATTCATACATATATATAAACTATACAATTCATATTTCATGGTTACATTTTATATAATATAATACATATAATTGTATATAATATGTTAATTATTTCTATAGATTGTTTACCAAGCCCCTTACCATAGAAATTTGAAACATATTTTTGCTATTTAGTCACTTCCCTTCTTGCTCCCTTCTGTCTGTTCAGAACTTTTTCAATGTCATATTATCAAAGTTGTTCAGGGAGAACTAGCACCTCTGGTATGCCAAACCCTTTTCAGAGTTGCTCATTTACCTTTGATGTCCATCCAACTGTCCCTTGTGGTTATAAGAAGCTGTAACATGTGCGCTGGCCACACCTTGGTAAAATTGGCTAAATCTTGGCAAATGGGCTAAAACAGATCTCAATCTCATCTGTGAGTTAGGGGGATATATCTACCCCAAGCATGTGAAGACTTTCCCCAGTGGAATGGGTTAAGGAGAACAATTTCTTTCAATAGCCTTGAAGGCAGCTGAAGCAGGGTCTGTAAAATGCTTAGAGCTAGGTTAGACAGCAAAGAGGCACAGGTCAGTCAACGCACACCAGGCCATCACCAGTCATCTTGACTATTGCCTTCCCATTGGACTTCAGTAACTCTGAAAGAGAAAGGAAGGCTGATGACTGTGTAACTAAATCACTTAAATCCAATTCATGAGCAAGTTAAGACATTATCCATACTCCAACATTGTGCTGTCATTGGTCCTCTTTAAAAAGGAAGGACAAATAACAGCAAAGTTATTTATTTTATGTTTTGTAATTGTCTTTATCACTTGTATTTTAAATCTATTTTATTTGTTTCAATCAGCAAAAATCTGCCTTTTTATCCTCCTACCCGAATAGCCTCCCAACTAAAGGAAAACATAAGAAAAATAAAATCTATTACAAATTTGTTTAGTCGATCAGGACAATTTTCTACATTGACCATGTCCAAGAAATTTGTCTCACTCTGCCCTCTGATCCCTTCCCTCTCTATCAAGATGTAGGCGTAACATGTTTCCTTATTAGGCCTTTGGAATTATGGTTGCTAACAAGAGTCCCTAATTCTTTCAGTTGTTTGTCTTTGCCATATTGTCATTACTGAAAAAATTATCTTCACTCTAGTCACTTTATTCTATATCAGTATATACAAGTATTCCTTAATTTCTATAAAACCCTTTCCTTCATTTTTTTTTTCTACAGAATAATAGCATTCCATCACATTTATATAACCTGTTCATCCATTCCCCAGTTCAGAGTGCCAGAACTGTAGGCTGCCCTTTAGTCTGGGATTCTTGCTGATTATTTCTCAGCAGACTGGGCTAGATACTGGAAATGAGACCAGATTGTGCTCCTCAGATCTGAGCTAGACTGCTGCTGCTTGCTACCTTCTGAGCTTCTCTTTTCTCTGTATGTCACCCAGCACCTACATACACAAGAACACCACTGCTCTGCTCAGGTCTCCTACACAGTTAGCTCTGTTTGGGTCTATGACCTGGAACTGGTAAGTAGGCAAGAAAGTTTCAAGTTGACACTTCTCTCCAATGTTGTTCAGGTAGAGGTCTGATGGTTCCCCGATACGTGCCAGGACATCCTCGAGCCTTCGTCCATGGCCTTTCCTTGGGTGTTGGAGTACTCTGCTTGAGATGTAATCCTAACCCAACCCTATCTCCAGAGTCGGTAGAACACTCTCTGACTCTATGCTAAACTGGGCTTGGAAAATGACTCATTGTTCCTTTTTTTTTTTTTCTGGATTTTCCCATTAGTGTTCAGTCTGATGCATTTTATAGATCTGTTTGAAAAATTTTGTGGAGGGGAATTTGACTCTACTGCTTTCTACCATTCTACTATTTTGGTTCTGCCTTCTTTATCTATTGTTTTGTTAAGGATATATCATCTCATACCAATAACTATAAAAGGCATATGATCTGCTGCTTTTTATAGTTTTTGTAATATGATTTTTAATAATGGGGTCACATATCCATTTAAAATGTATTGTATAATATAATGTAAGGTATAGTTCTAAATGTAATTTTTGCTGGTCTAGTTTCTAGTTTTTTTCCAACAGTTTCTTTTTCTTTTTTTAAGATCAAATAGGGATTTCTTCCCTATATAATTTTTTTCTTCTAGTTTATCAAACACCTTGTTATTGAGTTTCATAACTATTATTAATCTCATGGTGTACCACACTGAATTTCTCTCTTGAGGTACAGAACACATTTTGAGGTGGAAAGATTTTACTTTACAGTTTGAATGTAGGGTTTTTAAAATGAATTTATGTATATGGATGCATGTAGAATCTATCATCCAAATGTTATTTTAATCAGCAGAAATGGTCAACAAATAATGAATTGAGAAATAAAACCTCACCCTCTGCCTAATGATCCTTTTCCAAATTCTTATCTAACTTCTAAAAACAAAATAATTAACCACTTAATAGGATAATAGAATGTGTTAAAATTGTATCTTATTCCAGTCTTCCTGAACTTCCCCCCATACAAACACACTTCAAGTTGGTATGGTACGTTTTTAAGTAGTCAGTATAAAGGGGCAATAGCAGGAAATAAATTTGCCAAGGGAAATCTGGAAGTCATACACAAAACATCTCAAAGATCAAAGGAGCATAATTTATCAATTTCATCACATATTAACCAAAAATAACATCTTAGTAATATGTATTGAATTAGAGGAACTATCTAGGCTTTCTGTCAGGGTCTTTTGGTCCTGTGATATGTAAATTTCAGACAAATTCCAGACATCTGCCATAAGACCAGGAGAACACCAGATGACACTTCCTCTGTCCTCTTAGTAATTTGAATATTCACTTGAAGTCTTTAAAGCCAAAGATGTGTCTGCTTCCTCTCTAATCAGCAAAATTACAGCCAAATTTGAGATAATGTGGACATGTTAACTTAAAAGTTTTACTGACAACTTTGAAATGATCTGGATATGTTAATGAACTAACCCCAAGATGGCATTGATAACAGTTAGTCTGTTCCCTCCAAAATCCAATAAATATTAGAACTAAAATTCCTGCCCTCACCACTACTCCCCCGCCATCCTCCAAGCCCCCAGCACCGTCTCATCTCCATTGGGTCCAAGCTGCCTAGCGCTCCCAACTTTAAGCCATGGCTACATGAGTAACTGCCTCTCACACTCTGCCTCTCCCTCTAGCTCATCCTCACCCATTCTACTTGCTTCCATTTACCATCCCATCCCCTATCCCCAGAGTGTCTGCCCCTGTACTCCTTTTATAACTTATCTCTGCTATACTCTTTGCTCCTACATCCTCTGTGGCTAATTAAAGTGTGATTGCCACCTCATTTCCTACTGCAAGTTATGGTCTTTCCCTCTGAGTACCCAAAGAACTGGACATGCTTGCCTCATTTCATAATCACATCATTTTATTCATAAACTAATTATCAATTCATAGAAGGATGAAGGATAAATGTTGTACTTAGCTTAAGCTTACCTATTCAGATTTTTATCTACTTATATGTATATGTGGACAAGGTGGTGAAATTGATAGAGTGCTAGAACTAGAGTCAGGAAGACTCATCTTCATGAGTTCAAATCTGATCTCAGATATGAACTGTGTGATCCTGAGCAAGTTACTTAACCCTCTCTGCCTCAATTTCCTCATCTGTAAAATGAGCTGGAAAAAGATATGACAAATCACTCCCATGTTTTGCTAAGGAAACCCCAAATGTGATCATGAAGAATCAGAAATGACTCAAAATGACTAAACAACAACAATGCATGAACATCATTAGAACACATAGTGAGGCAACTAGGTGTCACGTGTTGACTTGTAGTCAGGAAGACCAGCCTCTAGGCACTTTCTAGCTGTGCATCTGGGCAAGTCTTTTCTCTCCCTTTCAGTTTTTTTCATCAGTAAAATGGCAATAATAACATCTATCACATAAGGTTGTAGTGAGATAATGGATGTAAAATCTTTCTAATACTTAAGGTGTTAGACACAACTGCCAAGCATTATTATTGTTGTTGTTCTATAAGCTCATTCAGAATAAAACTTTATAAAAACTACCTGGAATAGATCAAATTTGCTTATTTCTTAAGGAACTCTGCAATGCTTGGTCTTTGCCTAAAGAATCTTCAGTCTCAGGTACTAAGCACATTGATTTTATGGGTATACACACACACACACACACACACACACACACACACCTTGAAAAAACTCCAGCACTTCCTCTGTCATATTAGCAATTTGAAAATTTGCTTGAAGTCTTTAAAGCCAAAGATGTGTCTGCTTACTCTCTAATCAGCCAAATTACAGCCAAAGACTTTTCTTTGTACTATTAATTTAAGCTTTCTATGTATTCATGATATTTGTGACTACAAAGGATTTTCAGTCATAAAAAAGATAGGATATCTAGGTTAGCTTGTAATTATAAAGCACATTAGCATATATGTTTTCAAAGGATAAATAATTACAAAGTTGAAAAAATAAAGCAACAAATTATGTTGTCAGTCCAAAGCTTAATTGAATACATTTTGCCCCATTGTTGAAAGAATGAGAAGCTGTAGCTCTTACAAAACATGTTTAAAAGTTAATAAAATATATCAGATTCAATTCAATAAATATTCAGTGATTACATATTAAATGCCATTTGGAAGACGGTAAGGACAAAGGCTTGTCCCTAGGAAACACAACATCAATCAGATAAGCCCAATACAGTGTAAAGTGTGATGGAAGCAAAGGAGCTACCTGGAAAAAGACATTGTCCTAGGAAAATCTGAGGAGTGAGAGAGAACTTTCAGTTGGGTGGGAAAAATGTGTAGGGAGGGATTCTTCATCAAAGAAGTAGCTCGTGATTGGAGTCTAAAAGAAAAGGAGACTTCTGAAAGATCTTCGTCTGGAGATGACACAGGAAATACATAGAAGAAGTTCATGGCATAGTATATGTTGGTTTGATCATAGGTCTTAGTCATAGTCGTTGGTCTATAGTAACATATAGTGAATTTTGTTTTGTTTTATAATACATAACATATAGTTACATAGTAGTAACATATAGTGAATGTTGTTTTGTTTTAGTTCACCTTTATTATCTCCCAAGAAAAGAGAGCAAATCCCAAGATATAAATCACCTGTTAAATAAGAAAATCAAAAACACCAAACAGCTTGTTAGAGGAATAACAACATTTTTATGGCAATCATGCTCTGCATCTTAATTTTTGGTTGCCTACAATATAAAAACCATATTTCATTACATATCACAAACCATTTGATTAGATTATTAATGGTCAGAATTTCTTACAATCCTTTTAAAAATCATATCCATAACACAGTAGAATTTAAAAAAGAATCCATTGTCTCACTGTAGTGTTGACAGGCTACTATGAATTATCCAAGGCAATATGCACAGTCTGGAAACTCCAATAGATCTTACTGATAATGAGAACAAACATTTATTAGTTAGCTACTTGGTACAAAATACTGTACTAAGATATTTTTGAGGGAAAGGATCTTGAGATATAACAAGGCCTGTTCCCTCTTAGTGCCTAAAGTCTAATGAGCAGTTTGATGGTGCAGTGAATAGAGTGCTTAGCCTGGAGTTAGGAAGACCTGAGTTCAAATTCCGTCTCAGACATTTAGTACCTGTGCTGTCCTGGAGAAATCACATAACCTCTATCAACCTCTGCTTCCTCATCTGTAAAAGTTAGGTAGTAAAATAATGGCACCTCCCTCCTTGGGTCTGTAAAATGAGTTAATATTTGTAAAGCACTCTGCAAACCTTAAAGTGCTACCTGTATAAATACTAGCTAATTAACAGTTATTGAGAACAGGTATAAGACTTTATATTATTTATATAAATATATATTTATGTATTTATTATATTTATTTGTATTGTATTTATATTATACTTATATAAATATAATTATATTTATATATATTTATAATATTTATATTATTGAGAACAGGTATATTATAACAGATATAAGAACAGGTATAATATTGTATTCAAGGGTAGTATAATCGCCAATAGGAAAAGGGTAGAAATTGACTTCAGTTACCTCTTGCTCTTATTCAAAGTGAACCTAGTTAACTGGAGAGATTCATAGTAACAGGGCTGGCCACTAGAAATTTCTATGGTCAGTGATTTTTGAAAGATAATAGAGACCGCTGTGCATATACTTTAAGAAAGTCAGAGACAGGATATAGGAAGCATGCACGTGCATTCAAATATTAATAGCAACCTTTTTGTGGTGGCAAATAACTAGAAAAAATAGGTATCCTTTGATGTAGAAATGCCTAAATTAATTGTGGAATATTCATGTTATGTACTATTACTGTGCTGTACACTTATGGGTTCCCAGTGAAGGTGGCAATGTGAGTCTTCAGTTAAACCTAGATCTTCTATAAAACACCCTAAGAACAAAAGAAACATACCACTGGACTCCTCCATCTTATCCAGGACTGAGTATTAAGTCAGTTTGATCTCTGGTAAGATGCTGCTGCTTGTAAAGGGTGCCTAGCCAGGAGAAGACACCCAAAGCCTTTGGACTCTCAATGGGTGACTGAACAGGGTGGATACCCTTTTTTCTTGGGGCTACTCTCAGAAACTAGATCCTTCTCATACTTCACCATCCTGGTTCCCTTCTTTACTTGGAGGATAGGCTCAGGACAGACATACTTCATTCCTCTCCTAGCTGTGCTTTGGACTCTGAGATTTTCCATCACGCTTCTGCTGCCTTTTCTCTCTGAGAATTTTCTCAGCATGTGAGGAAATAACCATTTACCTAGTGATTACTATATACCCAGAACTGTGCCTAATGTGTTTTACAAACTGTCTTAAAATATTGATCCTCACAGCTAATCTTACAAGAATTGACCCCAAATATTAATCCTCACAAGAATTCTGCCAGGTAGGTTCAAGTCTTATCCCCATTATACAGCTGAGGAAAGTGAGGCAAACAGAGGTTGTGATTTACCCACGGTTACATAAGTAAGTTTCTAAGGTTGGTTTTCAACCCACAAATTCCTGACCGCAGGTCCAATGCTCTATTCATTGTAACACTAGATATGGAGAGCTGGAGAAAAAGTGAGACTGGTAACCTGCACAACCCTCCATCACTCAAAACAGTCAAGTACAAGTCATGTCATCATTTCTCTGATGGCATGGTCTTCTTTGGCAACGGACAAACACATTCCTGTGAGTAGCCACAGCTGCTCCTCCTCTCTTGTCTGCCTCTCCCTCCCCTTCCTTCTCCTCTCCAAAGGAAGGTAAATTTGGATGGCCAAAAGATGCCCAACTGACTTGGGTTTTATTGGCCAGTTTCTTTCCCCTCCCCTCCCCTCCCCTCCCCTCCCCTCCCCTCCCCTCCCCTTCCCTCCCCTTCCCTTCCCTTCCCTTTTCCTTTCCCCAAACTTTAAAACTACTACACTCTGAAGCTGAAATGTCAGTGAGCCCCCGCCTAAAGGCTCTTCTAGCTTTAGAGTGATTATTAATAGTAACTGTGCTGTTTCCCTCCCAGTCTGATGTCTTTCTTTTTCTTGACCTCATTAAAGGGGCTGTGCCCTAGCTACTTCTTAAACAGACCTATACAATGAATAGAGGTTACCTCACTCTAAGTGAGTACCTGCAAAAAACCTTGGCCTAAAACGCCCAAGGTCTTCCAGTGTATCCTGGGTCATCTCCAGTTATCTTGATAATATCTGGTGACTGGATTCATATGGCTCTGGAGGAGAAGTGAGGCTGGTGACCTGCATAGACTTCCCTCACTCAAAAAAAAGTGAAGTGCAAGTCATGTCATCATTTCTCTGATGGCATGGCCTTCTTCAGCAGTGAAGGATGAACACACAAGCTATGGAGATGAAAGCCCAGAGTTGATTGATTTGCTCATGGTCAACCTCTGCCTCATTTGTAAAATGGGAGGTGGGAGTTGATTAGATTTCTAAGTTCCCTTTTACTCTTAAATTTACAAAACCACAACCACAACCATAGCCAAAAACATCTACTTCCAAGGAGGAGGAAGGCTGAGGGGAAGGGCACTTGCCCCCTCACAAAAAGGCACGGAACTTAACTGGATAAATGCATTTGGACCAGGTTCAGCCTTCTGGGGAGGGAGGGAGGGAGAGAGAGAGAGAGAGACAGACAGACAGACAGACAGACACAGAGAGAGAAAGAGAGAGAGAGAGAGACAGACAGACAGACAGACAGACACAGAGAGAGAAAGAGAGAGAGAGACAGAGAGAGACAGAGAGAGAGACAGAGAGACAGAGAGACAGAGAGAGAGAGAGAGAGAGAGAGAGAGAGAGACAGAGAGAGAGAGAGAGACAGAGAGAGAGAGAGAGACAGAGAGAATATCCTATTTCTTAAAAAAAAATCTCTAACTCTTGAAACTGACTCTGGAGTCACAGAAAAGAATACTGCCCCCTAACGCAGCTAATGATTTTTACATTTTTTAATACAGTACAACTTTAAAATGAAAAAAAAAATTACTTCCCAAGTAGGTACTGTGTTTCACCTATTTTTGAATCCTTCCTTTAGGTCATTCATTAGCCTGGTCTAAGGACCTAAAGCTTCTGGGTTCCCAGAATTGAGACTAAAACTGCACGCAATGTCATTGTCTCACATCTATAAACTAAGAAAGCTGGATTTGACATCCACTGAGATAGATAGCTTTTATGGGCAGCTAGGTGGCACAGTAGATAGAGTGCCAAGCCTAGAATCAGAAAAGTCCATCTTCCTTAGTTCAATTTCAGCCTCAGATACTAACTAGCTTCATGACCCTGGGCATGTCACTTAACTCTCTTTGCCTCAATTTCCTCATCTGTAAAATGAGCTAGAGAAGGAAAGGAAAAATCACTCCAATATCTTTACCAAGAAAGCCCCAGGTGGGTTCAAGAAGAGTTGGATAAGACTGAACAACAAAAAAGATCCCTTTGGTTCTAAATCTATGATAATCTAATGAAATCCAAGAGGTATTCCATGACATTCTAGTTATCATTACTAATCTAATGCTTTGTGGATCTATCATCCAGGAATATATCCAAACACTTCAAAAAAAATAAATCCAGTCCTTCCTAATTTGATAGCATTTAATCCTATTTCGTCTCGGTCTTTAACTCAACCTTTTTTTTTCTTAGCTAGCTATGTAGATAAGTCACAATTAATAAACCTTAGCTTCCCTTTCTGTAAGTTGTGGATAGTTATATTTGCATTATCCATCTTATGAGAAGTCTACAGGACCTTAGGGATCATAGATGTAGAGTTGGAAAGCTCCCCAGGGACTAGTCGAAATTTTTGATGCTACAGTTGAGGAAACTGAAGTCCAGAAATGGAAACTGACTTGGCTCAGCATCATAGATGTGATGAGTGGAAGAACTGCATTTCAAACTCAGGGCAAATCAAATTAGAAAATGTGTTTTCTAAAAAAAATAATGTGTTTTCTAAAAATATCTGTACTGATATCAATATCAATTTATATGATAAGCATAAGATGAGTGTCCTTCATGAAGAAAGAGATAATTGGGGCAGGGGTGGAGCAGGGTAATAATTCAGATAACTAGAAGGATGATTCTTCCACCCCCAGAAATACTGTTGAAGATGAGAGTAAGAGTATCTTTTAAATTCAATTGAAACATAATGTTGAGTTTCCAAAAATGCATTCACATATATGGTAATTTGAGTAAAAAAGAATCAGAAACACAGAACTTAAATTTTACAACACATTCCATTGGAGAAGTTCTCAGGCATATTTCTGGGGAAAATAGCAGTAGAGTCACTTTGTTATCAGATACTGACTCCTTTCTCCAATCCCAAGATGACTTAGCTTTCCCAATATTGTTTGGGAATATAGCCAACCAGCTAAAAAAGACCCTGTTTAATGCAAGCACTATGCTTTCTCTCTCAACACTGGGGAGATTTTATTAGCATCAAACAGGACTGGATGGGAAAAGATAAATCTTCTGGCACAAAGATGCTTTTCTTTTTAGAGAGTACTTTGGCTCGACTCTTTAGAAATCTCATCCCCCCTTATCTAGTTAAGCAAACCATAAGCCCATAGGATCTAGTTCTACACAAATAAATAAGATAGAAATAGCTTAGGCTCAGGAAGCCAGGAGTAAAACCTTATAGATCTAACCACCTTTGTGTAGTACATATTCCATATTATTACTATTCCTATTTCCTACTGACTATTATAGTTATTTTGGTACATGGTCGTATTTTTCTTTGTTTTAGGCTATTTCTAAATTGACTTAATGCAAGGAGAAAAAAGTATCTTTTATATGACATGACATCTTGTAGGACTATATACATATTTAATATATGTAATTATACATATATTAGCAGAAGTAGCTTCTTAATTATACTTTTCTTGATGTAATACATTAGGATGCATTTCCTGAACTCATAATGAGTGACGGTTGGGGGACTTCTGGGGGTCAGCCAACCCATAACTAATGTGTCTGTGTACAGTGGAATTTGCTCTTGCTCCAGGTATGATTTTGCTGGAGGGTGAGGATTAGTCTGATTATTCTTTTTGATTATTCATAAAAATAAACATTTATTAAGTGCATGTGTATGGCACTTTACTAGGTACTGGGATGCACCAACATCAATAATGACCATAGTTATGCTTCATATTGCATTTTAAGGTTCATAAAGAGCTTTTTGTAGTTATCACATTTCACTTTAAAACAATAACTTTGTCAGGTAGGTGCTCATATTAGTCTCATTTTATAGATGAGGAAACTGAGGCTGAGACAAATTAAGTGCCTTGACAGAATCACAAAGCTAGTAGGCATCCTATGCAGGATTGGAATTCCTTTTTTTTTTGTTTGTTTGGATTCAACATTTAGTACTCTATCCAACACACCACTTAAGCTGCCAGATGAGATAAGACTTAGTGGTTATCTTGAAGGAACTATTTTAATTCTGTTTTTAGCGTCCTAAATTAATAAAGACATAGAAGAAAATATGTTTGTTAAGCTAATTATGTGTTTGTCAGTTTATTTATAAGTAATACTTTTAGATGTGGTGATCATTTTCTAATACTTTCCCTGCTATTTTCCCTTGGGTTTCTACTTGCTAGGGACAGAATTTTTTTTTAAGTGAAAACAGAATTAAAACCAACGAAGTTACCCATGAAGTGATTATAGAGTGTGTTAGAAATTCTGAGTTAGGAGACCCTCTGCTCCCAACTCCCTTAAGAGCCCAGAGAATTCTACATATTAAGCTGGCGTGATCCTTTCATGACAAATCTTACTGACAACCTTTAATCAAATGCTGCATTTTTCTCATGTTTCCTTTATGGTGTGGTTTTATCCCTTTTAAGACTTATGTCATGATGGATGTCAAAGTAACTGATATATAATCTCCTTATGTGCAGTAGGGTTGTGTTACTTCATTGATATAACTTCAAAGAAAATGTTTTAATAACTCTGTTTTTTAGCTTAAATTGATGTTTTTTCCTCCAAAACAGTATTAATATCTTGGAGAACATGATCAAGTAAAGCCCTGATTGCACAGAGAATAGAATGCTGTGCCTGGAGTTAGAAAAACCTGAGTTTAAATCCAGTCCCAGATACTTACCAACTGTGTGATCCTGAGAATGTCACTTAACTTCACTCTGCCTCAGTTTCCTCAGTGTAAATAAATGGAGATAATAATATGTAGCACCTGCCTTGCAGGCTGTGTTGAATGCAATAGTAATTAATAATTAATGAGATAATAACAGTGCCTAGCATAGTGACCTACACATAGTAATCACCATATAAATGCGTATTCCCTTTTCCTAAAGTAGTTTCTCCACAAATTATACAAATCCAGTTTTATTTCCCAAACACATCTATTTATATTAATGCAATAGAATCTAAGTTTTGTTAGGTGTGTGGGTTTTTTGGTCTTTGAATCCCCAGTTCCTAGTACTGTTCTTTGTACATATATGATTAACAAATGCTATTTAAAAGAATGAATATTGTACAACATTGTTTATACCTACCATGTTAAAAAAGACATTTTAGAAATCATTATGATCAAATTGCTTCAGAAATTGGTTTTCAACCATATTTGAGGCAATAGAATAGTTACAAGAATGATTCTAACCATAATTTCCATCCGCATTATTGGCTGAGCCTTTCTGTTTCCCATCATGGTCAGTAGATGGTTGGAACTACTCATCATTGCAATTTTACTGCTGTTTAAGTTGATCTATAGTAGTAGATGGAGTGTTTCTGACAGTGGCCCTGATGGTATCCATGAAATTTTGCTGGTATTAACTGCTGGGTTCAGAGGATTCATGAAGCCTGACATACAGAGGTCTCATGGTTGTTTTCATTTTTTTAGAGTTTGTTTAAGAGGAATAGTGAAGATGGTCATTTTTGGCTTCCTGTAAGTAGCAGTGATTACCCTGCAATACTTGGCATAATCCCTAGCACACAGTAAGTGCATAATGCATGCTTATTGACAGCATGACTGATCCGCACCAGGGTTTGCTTCACACAAATTGGACCATCCATGAAAGATAAAGAACCCATCCCATTGTATGTGGGGGGTTGCAGCTCAAAAGGACCCTTACATGGAAGATGACATATGAAGGGGGACTTGGTTCTAGCTCAACTCAATTCAGATGTGCTTATTGTGTGAGATGTTTCTTTATCTTGAGCTTAAGCATGAATCTTATTCTAAGGCTCAAGTAAGATGTTCAAGTTGACCAATATATATCTTCACAGCAATAAGGCTTGCATATTCCAAGAAAATAAATGCAATTCAATTCAATAAGCCTTTACAAAACACCTATAATATGAAAAATGTAATATTAGGTAGTTAGAATGCAAGAACAAAAATGAAACCCCAAGAAAGTTGTATTCTATTCAAGGAGCAAGAATTTGATTTAGGTGCTTTTAATATGAATTCACTTTTGGCCCAAATATTTTTATTCCTTACTTTTAGGGACAACATATCCTTGCCTTCTGTAGCCAGAGAGAATTTCTTGAATTAGAATTTTGAATCATTGTGGTAATAATCTGAAATCATCTATGAAGGTGACCAAAATTGTGGGGTTCATCATAGTATACTATGTCTACCTGGGAAAATGGGAGGAGGTTATTCACTAATACCAACCATGTCATGATAATGGACCAAAGTTCAGAAAGTCATGCATGGCCTAGGCAGAACGTAAATATGACCATTTGGGGAAAGGATAGTAGTATGCTTTTCTTCCATTTTTAATAATCTATGAGGAATGAGATTGTTAAGTAAAACAGACTTGGGCTGTGTAACATCTTAGAAAATTGCATTGAATTTAAGTCCTGGCTTGGCTCCTGCATGATGCAGGCCAAAGCGCTTAACCTCTGAGTTACGTTTTTCTCCTTTATAAAAGGCGATTAGATTAAATTATCTTTGAGGTCCATCTCAGCTGGAGATCTATGGTTACATTATTATCACTGTGAGGTTATGCATATTCTTTGCTAGGTAGTTGGTACAGGAGCAAATGACCACATGGATTATTTTGATCATTGGGGAACAGATTTCAGAAGAAAGAAGAGACAATATTTCCCCCTGCTTTCTAGCTTGCTTTTTCAGAACATCTGATTCAGCCACTATCAATGCTTGGTCTAAGATCTGGTCACCTCAACGATCTCTCTCAATAGGATTTCCACTGAGAAGTAAATGCTTTTACTTAAACAAAGATATGTACCAAATGAATAATATGGTCATAAGTTACATGCAATATGTATTGCAACACAATACGTATTGCAATTACAACACAAGCACACACAAACATATAAATGGAAATAAGAATGAAGTGTAAGCAAAGTTGTAGTTTCATTACAAATAATGATATAGAACTTTGGGAGACCATTGATAACTATATGGATTAGAATAAACAAAAACAATTTCTGCCACTATTTCTCAACCCAGAAAATACGAACAAAGAGAAGCAGGAGTCAGTATTCAACAATACCCTCTTGCGCCTTCAAAAAGTACATTAAAATTCATTTCAAAGCAAAAATATTTAAAAGACACTTAAAAAGCCTTTGACCATTGATTGATTTAGATTATCTGTGCCACTGTTGCTCTCTATCAGTATAAATAATTAAGATGAGTATAGATAATAAATTAAAATAAATAAAAGTTGAGATAAGGAAGTTGTCAGGAAGCTTTTGCCTTGTCTGAACTGCATTGACATACCAGAGGTTCGTAAAAACTAACATTTAAAACAGTCACTTTGCTCACATTCATTTCTTAATATCGTTTTGTCAAGCTTTACAATTTAGCAGTTCATTAAGAGATGTTATCATTGTAAAGTGGGAAAGGTGGTGGGTTTGGAGCCTGAGTACATGCACTTGTCCTTTACTATTTGAATGACTTTTGGTGAGTCACGATGCCTCTAGCCTCAGTTTTTTCTTCTGCAAGATTGGGGAGGTTAGGCTTTATAAATTAGAAAATCCCTTTTTTGCTGTAAATTTATTATCCTACGAATAAGAGTTGATGAGACTGTCAAGATGAATATAAAACAGTGATTTTTTAAAAAATCAATCCTTCTAACTATAAGTTAGTTGGTGCAATAGATAGAACATTGGGTCCAAAGTTAGAAGACCTGAGTTCAAATCTAGTCTCAGACACTTACTAGCTGTGTCATTCTGGGCAACTACTTTATCCCATTTACCTCGGTTTTCTCATCTGCAAATGAGCTGAAGAAGAAATGCCAAAAAACTCCAGTGACTTTGCAAGAAAACCCCAAATGTTGTCAGAAAGAGTCAGACACGATTGTACAACAATGGTAAGTACACTTTTTCTGAATTTTTCTGAAATCAAGAAATTGTTTTTAACTATCAGTGCTTCTATTAATACCTCACTGAGCAGTTCCTTCAGGCTCCAGGTCCTCCCCCTGTCCATTTAGACTCCACAGCAGTTGCATTACTTTAGTCAGCTGAAGCCCTTCAGAGGGCTCCATCCTCTCACTGATAAGTTATTTCATTTTATCCCAGGCACTTTTCTGGTCCCCTACAACCCTCTAACTCAAGAGCAGTTACCTCTCTCTCTCTTTGCCCCACCTTTCACAGTCCAACCACACAATTCTTTTTGACTGCCTGAGATGATTTTACCCCTAGGCTGAAGCACCATATACAATGATAAGCTACTTGCGTTCATTTCTGTGATTAACATAATCCAACTTCATCATTTTTTACCTATCTCAGGGATTCAGAATCTCAGACTGCCATTGCTCAGTGTGATTTTCCATCCCCCACTGATTATTATCTCATTACCACTCAAAATAAAACCTTACCACCATCCTACTTTAAAGCTACCTACCCTTTCTATTATGTTTTCTGATATACCTGCTTTATAGGAAACAAATTGGATTTCATCTTAAAACTTAACCTTTCTCACTCCCTTCATCTTTTTGCATTGAATCACAAATTGCTCAGTCCTGATGACACAGATATCTTGGCTATCCTTTTTAGTATTAGTTGGTGAAGTATGGAGATTCATACGAGTCACATTTCCTGACTCACTGGTCATGGTAGGAAATTGGAATATATCTTGCTCTTCGTGACCACTTTGAGGTTCATGCAATCCATTATCGTGACCTAATTAAGATTCTGGTGGCTGTTGTGTACCAGGACTACTGCTAATGTGTAGGATATTATCCTTCCTTTCTTCTGGTTCAGTCTTTGTTTCTTCTCCAACACTTGTCCTCATTCTGGAGTGTTTCAACATATGTATTGATATTCCCTCAGACACCTTAATCTCCTAGGACCTTTGATCTACTCATTCTACTTGACCAACTCCTCTACCCTATCAAACCTAAGCACACAGATGGCATTTCCTTGATCTTGTCTTCATCCACAAATGGAACATTTTTTATAAACTTTGGAATTCCTTTATCTGATCACAACTTATTGTCATTCCACCTCTCCTTGCAACTCCAAAACCTACCCTGCTTCTTCATTGTAAACTCGCTTCCTTTCATTCCTCAGTTATTTTCCATATGATCATTTCTACATTCCTTCATTCTCCTCCCTTTCCCATCTTTATACCTTGGTTGACCTCTTCACTGTATCCTTCTCTTAAGGCCCTTTCCCCAATCTTCTGTCAAAGATCTTTTCTTACAAAGTCTCAGCTTTGAATCATTTCCACCATCTTCTGCCTTTCCTCCTATTCATACGTGTTGTGAAAGACAAAGAAAATCAAAATCTGTGATTACTGAAACTATTACACATTTACATTATGTAATCTCAACCTGTCCCTCTTTGCAAAAGGGGGAGTATATCATACCCCTATAATCAATTCACCATCCTACTCACCCCAGTCTCTTTCTTAAATCTTCTCATCTCTTTTCAAACCTCTTTTGTCTCAGCTGAAAACTTTACTTTAAATTTTACTGGAAAAAAAAGAGGCCATTTGCTGAGTTTCCTCTTTTTCCCTCTTCTTCCTTCTCAAATCACTCATAAGCATTACTCCATTTTCTCCTCTACCCCTCTCTTTGCCAAAGGAAATTCCTCTTTAATAAGTGATCCCCTTTCATCTGATCTTCTGCAGCAGATTTCTCCCTCTGTCATCCCCACTTTCACTATTGTGTTATAAGAAATAATAGGCAGATTGGTTTCAGAAAAATCTGAGAAAAATTGGTTTCAGAAAAATCTCAGTTCATATATCTGCCTATATGAACTGAGGCAAAGTGAAATGAGCAGAACCAGGAGAACACTGTACACAAGAACAGCAGTTTTGTACAATGGTTAGCTGTAAATGACTTAGCTATTCTCAGCCTCGCAATGATCCAAGACAAGTCTGACAGACTTATGGTGAATAATGCTATCTACATTCAGAGAAAGAATTTGTGTAAAATAGGCTTTTAAAAGGTATTGACAGTTTGAGACTAATAGACATTCTGGGATATGTACTATAAGTGTCACTATACCCCTCCACTTTGCTCAATCGCCCTAATTCCAAGTTCAGTGTTGTCAGAATTAAGGAAAAGGGAAGGAAAGTACTGAAAAGTAGGATGAGTGGTCCATTTTGTTTAGTGCTTTAACTATGTGAACTGTCAGGACTTGGCATTCATGACTAATAATATCCTCAAAGGCATTCTCTATATGGATCTGTCTAGTCATTTGATTTCCTCCAAAACACAATAATTGCTTAGATTCTGATTTATCTTTAGTAGGGATGGCAGTTTGAATAAAACATTGTAATTTATTTTAACAGCTGAAAAAGTGAAATCCAACTCAAGTTTGTACATTTTGATGAGTTATTTAAGAAGCATCCACAATGAGTTATAAAAGGTTTTAGAGACTTTGATGCATAATGATGGAAAGGAATATTAATAGGATGGATGCATTCATTATAAGGAAATGGATGGAAAACATTTCAGTATCATTCGAAAGTACTCTTTTCTACACCATTCATTTCCCCTAGAAAAGAAAACCTTTAGTTGTAGGTACATAAAGAAGAATCTGGGCATTCCTCTCTTAGGAAAGGTTCTAAAGCTCCATCAAATAAGGGAAACTTTGAATACCTATAAAAATAGAAAAGATATTTGGAGAAGTATGAAGACTCATATGAAAGTAAGTGTTTATTGTATGTTGACCTATATTCTCCCTTCTTTTCCCTTTCTTCCTCTACCTCCCCTAAGGAAAACTGTCATGCTTCAAGGTTTATATTAGGAATGGTCTGATTTTAATATAGAAACTCAAAGAAAGAGGAAAAGGTTCTTTGTGTACAACAATATTTATAGCAGTTGTTTTGCCATGGCAAAAATGCAAACAAACAAAATTCTCTGGAAGCTAAGACATCCAACAATTAAGGAATGACTGAATAACTTGCAGTAAATAGGCACTGCTGTGCTGTAAAAAATAAAGAAATAGAGAATTTCAAGAAGACATGGACTTACATGAACTGCTACAGACTAAAATAAGTAGATCTAAATAATATGTTCTACTACAAAGTTAATATCACAAAAACAATTTTGACTACTTTTATAAATTGATAAAGAGTGAAATGAGCAGAATCATATTCTTGATCCAAAGGACACGTGCTGAAACATGCTGTCTATTACAGAGATGGGTTTTAGGGGTCGAATTACAAATATGTATGTATATATATATTTATGTAGATATTAGCATACTTTGAATTAGAAACATATTTACTCTAATGGATTAATTTCTATATCAACCTGACATTTTCTGCTTTAATAATAATAAAGAAATAACTAGTGAAATCAGATGTGTATATATACATATGTGTATGTATATATATATACAAATACACATAATTTGTAGATGTATACATATACAAAAACATAAAAATACATAAACGTTTGCATTTGTATGTATACATATATGTGTTTATAGTGCCCATATGTGTATAGGCATATTCCATTAAGGGATTTTGTTTTACTTGACTGTACATATTTGTCACAATTTTTTTCTTGTTTTCCCCCAATGCATTGACAGATGGGAGGAAGAAGGAAAACTTTTGTTAAGTTTTAGAAAATAGCTGAAGGGTACTATTGATGTGAAATATTGTATTTACTTTCCAGTGAAGTCACTCAAGAGTTTCACTTTCTTAAAAGAGACCTCTCCAGAAGTGGGAGTAATCTGTAAACATATGTAATGTAATGTAAAAACATAACACAGCAGTAAAATTGGAAGTGTCAGGAAAGAAAGAAAGGAAAAAAGAAGAAAGGGAAAGAGAGAGGGAGGCAGGGAGGGAGGGAGGAAGGAAGGAAGCAAGGAAAGAAGGAAGAAAAAAGAAAGACAACAGGATATGAAAGAAAATTCAGGCAGGGACCCTTTATCTCACCAGCAAGAACATTTAAAGTCAAAGAAGCATATGATGGGCATAAAGTAAAGAGGGCACATATTAGAGAACGAGGCCTTCTGCTGCTCCTTGAGTATTTCAGATAGATTGCTTTTCTCTCCAAGGTAATCTGCTAAGGAGTGAATCACAGCTAACATTTGTATAGTGCTTCAAGGTTTATACATTTTATTATGTATATTATTTTACTTGATTATGCCATTATTTCATTTGTTCATCATAACACATTAATTCATTTGATCCTCATAAAAATCCTTCCCGGTAGGTGATGTTATTATCTCCCTTTTACAAATGAGGAAACTGAAACTGAGAGAGGATTAATGTCTCACTCCCAGTATTCCAAATACTAAATGTCTAAGGTAGGATAAGAAATGAATTTTCCTTGATTCCAAAGCAATCATTCTATATAGTAGGTGATTAATAGTAACATGCCATGCAACACATAGCTGATCGTCACCTTTCAAAACTGAATTCTGTACTGATGGGATTAAATTTAAATCATTGGTAGAGCAGAGATTCTGGATTGGCACAGGAAATACTTAAAAACTGAAGTTCTTAATTTAGTCTTCTTATATATTAAAACATGAAAATTTTCAGTACAATGTTTATTAGCCGTGTATGTGTGTATACATATATTTATATTCATAAGCATGTACAGTATTCTTCCCCCAATGTATATGCCAAACTTTCTCTGCCTTAAGAGTTTCATTCATTTTGACCAAAA
The DNA here is from genome assembly GCF_028372415.1 of Notamacropus eugenii. Taxonomy (NCBI): domain Eukaryota; kingdom Metazoa; phylum Chordata; class Mammalia; order Diprotodontia; family Macropodidae; genus Notamacropus; species Notamacropus eugenii. Next base: position 315,951,120 of record NC_092875.1, on the reverse strand, counting down.
AATTCTTGACGAAGTGGAGAACCCTCCAGTAATAGGCATCCCTAAACTTAGACTGACCTTTAGAAGATAGGCTCATATGTTATACCTAGGATCTGCCCAAGTTATCTTTCTCTTGGTGTAGCCATTGAGAACTCAGGGTAACTTCTATACTATGACAAGACAGTAAAACCTTATTGGTGGATATATCAACTATTTATACCAAAATGTTAGAACATCAACACAGAGTTGTCAATGAACTAATTTATACTTTGATTTAATTTGACATCCTGGGAGCCAAGTACAAGCACATATTACCTTGTATTGCATTAAGTCATGTCAGTGGGATCTTAATGCAATTTTATAATTCTAGGAAAAACTTTGTCTTATGTAAAAGGACTTAAACACTAGCACAATTATCCCATTTTGGGGTTGGTGACAAATTAAAGCTGACAAAGTAGAAAGGAAATTAACATACTTTGAAATGGGAGCATGTTAACTCTAATGGATTAATTTCTACATTCACCTGCCATCTTTCTGTTTCAGTAATAATAAGGAAAAAAACTAATGAAGTCAGATGCACCCATAAACTTCAATAGGAAATGAGTTCACGGCTGCTGCGATTATGGCTCTATCAAGCCCCTTTATTGTAAAACCCTATTTTCAAAGACGCATAAATTTTTATTGAAGATTCCTTTTAGATAGGAATTTCACATAGAGGTTCAGTTCAGAGGCATTAGAAAATGCATTAGTTCTTCATTTTTAAGTTTGAAAGACTGAAGCAAGAAAATGTACACTGTCTTGCAAGTACCCTTTGGCTTTTATATAAGGGATGTTCCCATAACTCCTTGGTGCATGTGGCAGAGAAACCATAGATTCTAAGTTCTATTTCTGTCTCTTAAATTGATCCAGTTTGTAACTGAAGAAAACCATTAAATTAAACAAGTGTATTCACTTCCCCTTCTTTTTAAGGCTTCCTCTTTCCCATTTGGAAAATGGACATCATCATGTCCATGTCTTCCCGGAGTTTTATGAATCTTAATATTTTATGAACATTATTTATTGTTGAAGGCTTAATAAATTCTCAAAAAAGACTATATAATCAAAATATTGCAAGTCATTTTCATTATTTATTTGAAAGACTCAATATGTGGTTAAAAATAGGGAATTAGTGCCCTTCATAGGGTTTCAAAGGGTATATTATCACCATTATTCTTTCCATGAAAGTTTAAGGTTTAATTTAATAAGCTTCTTATTGGATTCATATCCTACTGATTTCATTAGTATGTGCAGTGAAAAAAATTGAAAAGGGAGCACTTGTGTCCCTTTACTCTTTATTGGCTCACTTTTAACTAGCCCTGCATGTACCTCCTATGTTGAGAACTCAAGTTAGGTACCTCTTTGAAACAGTCATTGTACTGATTCAGAATGAGGGAATTCAACTTTTATTCTTTGCCCCTAAGCAGGATAACCTTGGGTAGGTGAATTAAGTTTTCTCTCTCAGTTTCTTCATCCATAAAGAATGCTACAATCTGTCTCTTAACAACCTCCCAGGAACAGTGGGAGAGAATCAGAACATGGCCGAAAATTGCTTTGAGGTTTTTGAAAGAAGCAAGGGATATAAATGCAATATACTGATCAGTGTTAGAGGATCATCAGTTCTTAAAATATTCTAAGATCAATTTCAACATCCTAATATCAATAGGAAACCTTTGATCACCAGCATTAAGGCAAATGCAGGTTGCAAGTGAGACTTTCTGGGGACTGAGTTCGTCCTCAAGTGAGGAGTATTGGGAGACAATCAAATATCTCTATTTTTTTCTCTTTCAGTGCCATTTCCCCCATCTTTAATGTATACTGTAGGGCAACTAGGTGATGCAGTAAATAGAGGGCTGCACCTGGAATCAGGAAGACCTGAGTTCAAACCTGGCCTCAGACATATAGTAGCTACATGACTTTGTCTCTTAACCTTGGTTGCCTCAGTTTCCTCATCTATCAAATGAGCTAAGGAAGGAAATGGCAAATCACTCCAGTATCTTTGCCAAAACCCAAAGTACGGTCACAAAGAGTAATCTTGACTGAATTTATTATTCAGTTGTTACTATTTAACAACAAACCGTATATACTTCCTTCACTTTCCCACATGCCCCATTCCAACACTTTCTTTTGTTTCACTGAAATATGTGAGTATTGCTTCACATATTTTCTTGTCTATTCTCTCTCTTCTTGTTTCCATTTATTCCTACCAACTCTTTTCCTTTTGTTTCAGTGTACCAAGCCCAATATAATGCCTTAAGTTCCCAGTATAATGGCTGAATTGTCTAGTACTGTTACCTTACAATATCTCATCTTGGAATGATGGAAAGGATATAGGAATGGATGGAAGTTTATCATGTTTGATGAACTACTCCTGCACCAGCATTAAAAAAAGGGAGGGAGGGCGGAGCCAAGATGGCGAAGTAGAAAGACACACATACACATAGCTCCGAACCCACAACCCACAGAATGGCTACAGGGGAGTAACTCACAGCGAATTCTGCACCCAGAGGCCACGGAATATTGGAGCGAGGGAGATTTATGTTCCGGAGGGACCTGCAAACCTCTTGCGGGGGGTCCTTCGTGCTGCGGACTGGGCGCCGGGACTGGGAGCTGAGGGCAGCCCTGCAGCGGCCGCGACACCGAGAGGAAAAGATCTGAGCAGGCTTCGGGGACGGGATCTCCAGTGGCCATGGGGGTCCCTCCACCCACAGAGGGACCTGCAATCCTCTCGCAAAAGGTCCATCGCGCTGCAGACGCGGAGCCCAGCCCAGCCCAGACCTGCTGCGGCCACGGCACCAAGAGAAACAGACCCGAGCAGGCTTCAGGGATGGGATCTCCAGCAGGCGCACAAGTCCCTCCGCCCACAGGTGATGGGGGTCGGTGAGAGAGTCTCTTTGGCGGGTCGAGAGGGGAGTGGGGTGCCCCCATGATTCGGCCCCACCCCGGGAGGTAGAAGCTGAGAGACGGTTGCAGACCGGGGCTCCCCAAGCGGGCAGGAGCCTGGATCCATTGTGGAAGTTCTGTGCATAAACCCCCTGAGGGAACTGAGCCTGAGAGGCAGCCCTGCCCTGACCTGACCACCTGAACTTAATTATCACACTGAATAGCAGCCTTGCCCCTGCCAAAAGCCCTAAGGCTGGAAGCAACATTTGAATCTCAGTCCCCAAACGCTACCTGGGAGGATCAGGAGGCGAGGTGGGTGTGAGGAGAATATTCAGAGGTCAAGTCACTGGCTGGGAAAATGCCCAGAAAAGGGAAAAGAAATAAGACTATTGAAGGCTACTTTCTTGGAGAGCAGGCATTTCCTTCCTTCCTTTCTGATGAGGAAGAACAATGCTTACCATCAGGCAAAGACACAGAAATCAAGGCTTCTGTGTCCCAGCCCACCCAGTGGGCTCAGGCCATGGAAGACCTCAAAAAGAATTTTGAAAATCAAGTTAGAGAGGTGGAGGAAAAACTGGGAAGAGAAATGAGAGAGATGAAAGAAAAGCATGAAAAGCAGATCAGCTCCCTGATAAAGGAGACCCAAAAAAATGTTGAAGAAAATGACACCTTGAAAAATAGGCTAACTCAATTGGCAAAAGAGGTTCAAAAAGCCAATGAGGAGAAGAATGCTTTCAAAAGCAGAATTAGCCAAATGGAAAAGGAGATTCAAAAGCTCACTGAAGAAAATAGTTCTTTCAAAACTAGAATGGCACAGATGGAGGCTAAGGACTTTGTGAGAAAGCATGATATCACAATACAAAACCAAAAGAATGGAAAAATGGAAGATAATGTGAAATATCTCATTGGAAAAACAACTGACCTGGAAAATAGATTCAGGAGAGACAATGTAAAAATTCTGGGACTACCTGAAAACCATGATCAAAAGAAGAGCCTAGACATCATCTTCCATGAAATTATCAAGGAAAACTGCCCTGAGATTCTAGAACCAGAGGGCAAAATAAATATTCAAGGAATCCACAGAACACCGCATGAAAGAGATCCAAAAAGAGAAACTCCTAGGAACATTGTGGCCAAATTCCAGAATTCCCAGGTGAAAGAGAAAATATTGCAAGCAGCTAGAAAGAAACAATTCAAGTATTGTGGAAATACAATCAGGATAACACAAGATCTAGCACCCTCTACATTAAGGGATCAAAGGGAATGGAATAGGATATTCCAGAAGTCAAAGGAACTAGAACTAAAAGCAAGAATCACCTACCCAGTAAAACTGAATATAATACTTCAGGGGAAAAAATGGTCTTTCAATGAAATGGAGGATTTTCAAGCATTCTTGATGAAAAGACGAGAGCTGAAAAGAAAATTTGACTTTCAAACACAAGAATGAAGAGAACCATGATAAGGTGAACAGCAAAGAGAAGTCATAAGGGACTTACTAAAGTTGAACTGTTTACTTTCCTACATGGAAAGACAATATTTGTAACTCTTGAAACATTTCAGTATCTGGGTACTGGGTGGGAGTACACACACACACATGCACACACGCACACATACATAGAGACAGAGTGCACAGAGTGAATTGAAGAGGATGGGATCATATCTTAAAAAAAAATGAAATCAAGCAGTGAGAGAGAAATATATTGGGAGGAGAAAGGGAGAAATTGAATGGGGCAAATTATCTCTTGTAAAAGAGGCAAGCAAAAGACTCATTAGTGGAGGGATAAAGAGGGGAGGTGAGAGAAAAACATGAAGTCTACTCTCATCACATTCCACTAAACGAAAGAATAAAATGCACACTCATTTTGGTAGGAAAACCTATCTCACAATACAGGAAAGTGGGGGACAAGGGGACAAGCAGGGTGGGGGGGATGATAGAAGGGAGGGCATGAGGAGGAGAATGCAATTCGAGGTTGACACTCATGGGGAGGGATAGGATTAAAAGAGAATAGAAGTAATGGGGCACAGGATAGGATGGAGGGAAATATAGTTAGTCCTATACAACACAACTATTATGGAAGTCATTTGCAAAACTTCACAGATTTGGCCTATATTGAATTGCTTGCCTTCCAAAGGGAAGGGGTGGAGAGGGAGGGAGCTAAAGAAGTTGGAACTCAAAGTGTTACGATCAAATGTAATGTTCTTACCACTGGGAAATAAGATATACAGGTTAAGGGGTATAGAAAGCTATCTGGCCCTACAGGACAAAAGAGAAGATGGAGACAAGGGCAGAGAGGGATGATAGAAGAGAGAGCAGATTGGTCACAGGGGCAATTAGAATGCTTGGTGTTTGGGGGGGGAGGGGATAAAAGGGGAGAAAATTTGTAACCCAAAATTTTGTGAAAATGAATGTTAAAAGTTAAATTAAAAAAAAAAAAGGGAGGGAATGGAAGCTTTTTGGTAATAGATGTTGTTTTATTGTACATATACAAATACATACATAGATATATAGACATATCTATGTATTTTCAGTGCCTAGCAAAGTACATGATATATAGTATGAATATTTGTTGATATTTGACTAAATGGTCAATTTGTTGACAATTGAATAAAAATGGCAATAGTCTACTGCAACAGACAAGTTGTGTCTAAATATGCCCCACATAAGTTGAGTGAGAACTTGGCTAATGTGACTAAATAAATTAAAGGCACTCATATTTGCTTCAGATTTAAGTTTAGTTCCCTAATTCTTATCAGTTAGAAATAAGTACCTTCTCAGGTATTCTTTGTCTAATAGAAGATCAGTTTTAAGAGAATTAGAAATTAAAAAAAAATTAATGTAAATTTCATTCCCAAGAATAGTACTATTTCTGTAGGTGACAAAATTTGTTGTCTACTGGGGTTGTTTTGAATTTGCTAGACTGTCTCTGGCACTCTTCAAACTTTGAACATAAAAATTGTCCTACTTTATATAGAATAGTGAGAGTTAAGAAATATTAAGTAAACATCACTTCGCTAAAAGAAATATTGTTTTGATGACAGTAGTCTTTGTGAAGATGACAAGGCTTTCCAAATAAGCAAATCATTAAGTTTGGAAATAAAGGCTTTTTTTTTTGTTTGTTTGTTTCAAAACAACCAGGGCAAGGCCTGCTACAATTGAATCCATTACAATACAGTTATCCCTTCTACTCTTGTCTTTCCCCATCACAGTTTTAATATCTCACAGGCCAACATAAAAATTTAAATGGGAATTTTGGGGGAGTTTTGTGGAAGTCATAGATGAAGGCAAAAGCCAGCATATGACAGAGAGCCTCTGACAAATACATAATTCATATTTTATAATAAACTGCTATAAACAACCCATGAAATAAAAATTAAAAAATCAGTCTTCTCTGATATGAAGGACCAAAATTTTTATATAGGTTTTCCAGATCATTAGGGAGTGCTGCATCCCAACCTCCATGATGTGGAAGGGATAACTGTATTGGACTAAGAATACGTTGTTGAACTTGTATAGAACTGAAAATTTCTTAATGAAGTCCAGAGTAGCAAATGGGGTATCAGAATATATCAACTGGCATCACAAATTTAAGTCAGACTAGCTGCATAATGTACATCACTTTACCTCTCTGGGCCTTAGATTCCTCAATTGTAAAATGGGTGCATTAACCTAGATAATCTTTAAGATTCTTTTGAACTCTAAAATCCTGTTTTTGATACTGCAAGATTCCAAATTGGTCCAATTTCCTAACCGGTTTACTGCCTTTGGTTTCACCATTCTCCAATATGTCACAGATGTCAAATTGATATTCCTAAACCACAGGTAAGTCTCATCATGTCTCATATATCCTTCCTGCTGAAGCAGTGTCCCCATCCTATCTCTCAAATAAAATGCATATCCCTCTGTTTGGCCTTTAAAAATCCTGTACTACCTGGCTCCAGTCTACCTTTCCAGGCTTATCACCTGTTATTCTTCTTCACATGATTTATGTCCCAGCCAAACTGGCCTGGTTGCTATTCCCTATACACAACATTGCCTTTCTATACCTTTGTAGAGACAGTCAAGAAATAGAATGTCCAGTGTATATTCCATCATCAATTCCACCTCCTATCATCCCTACCTATCTTTGAGAAGTCAGTTCAAGTGTTAACTCATATTAGAAACCTATCTGGATTCTCCCAGTTTCTAGTGTTCTCTCCCCAAGATTAATTTGTATATATTTTTTATTTAAGTTCATATAGTTTCCCCAACAATTTGCAAGCTTCTTGAGAATAGAGACCATTTAGTTTTTGCCTTTTTATTCTCACTATCTAGTCCAAAGCCTGGGACATAGTAGGTGCTTAATATATGCTTACTGAAATAAATTGAAAATTTCCTTCTATAGGATTCAAGAAAAATTCATTTGTCAGAAGCAGAGTTATATACGGAAATAAATGCTAGTTTGGGATATCTCTAGTCCTATCTCTAAAACTAACAGCATGTGAACTTAGGGAAATCTCGACTTCTTTGACCCTCAGTTTCCACATCTACGGACTGAGATGATGAGACAAAATGATGTCTAAATACTCTTTCTCAGCTCTAAGACTTTGTGAATTCTATGGCACATCTGAATTTTAGTTCCACTTCTAACAGTTATTCACTGTGTGACCATGGATAAGGAATTTAACTGCTCTGAATCCCAATATCCTTATCTGTAAAATTGAGATGATAATTCTGGTATTACTTTATTACATATGGATTTTTGAGGAGAGTGGTCTGTAAATCTTACTCTACAAATATGTAATTTTATCAGTATATACTGCTATGAGATTTATCCTCTTAAAAACAGAATTCATCACATTATTTTTGATGATCAAAAATCTTCAATGATTTCTCATTGCAAGCAAGGTGATAGCCAATCCTCTCAATCTGACATTTAAGCATCTTTCTGTACTTGCCTCTTTAAATGCTACTACTCTTCATCATAAATGCTCTATATTCAGACACGATATTTTACTATCCTAAGAGTAAGCTATGGTTGTTCTCTTTTTGCTTTGGCTCCTCCACATAACTGAAATACCTCTCCTTGTCCACCTTAGCCTATCACCACTTATCCAAATCCTTCCATTCTTCAAGGTCCATCTCAGCTCTCACCTTCACAAAGCCCCCACTGATTTCCCCTAAATGACTATTTCATTGCCATTTATATCATCATATATTATCTTGTTCTGTTACTTAACTATGTCATACCTGAGTGAATACCTTGCTCCCTTAACTGTGTTGTAAACTCATGGGTAGCCAGGATCACCTTGTCTCAGATCTTTTGTGTCCCCCTTATGAGTGAGATAATTAGTTTGGCTATAGCAAATAGTATTATGGGTGAAATTACAGAATATTTTGCTGATGTTTGTGTGACAGTGACCAGTTGATGATATTTCATCTGTCTTGGTGATGAATGTCTACTGCTAAAAAAGAATTGGACATGTAAGCTCTTTTATTCATGGGCAGTTATCTCCTGCTGATTGGGAATATTGTAACAAACTGAACCAATATTACTGGGTAAAGATGTTTAGAAAGAATTCAGGAAATTCCAATGAGAAGGGAAAAAACATTTAAAAGAGGTAATGAAAAGTCAGAAATAGCAAAGCATTTGTAACTGGCAGAAAAGCAACACAAATTATTAAAGTTTTCAAACTGATACATTTAATAGGGAACAATATGCATGTTTATTTGAAATAATTATACTGCATGAAATCCTAGTACTGTGCCATATTTATGATTTCTAAAAAAAATCCTACCTTAAGTATATCATAGCTTTATTATTTCTGTATGACTATTTTGAATAATTTCACTTATATTTTTAATAAAGTTTCTATTTATGAAGTTGTTCACTTATTAAAAATATTTTATGTACCTAATGTATACATAGCCTATTCCAGAAAACAACATAGAACTCTGCTAGAAAATTGCTTCAGTTACTCACACCCTCTGGCTCAGCAATATCCCTCTTGAACAAAGGGAGAGGTCATATATAACTTAAAGTTATTTTTTTTGTACTATCAAAATATAGAAACCAAAAAGAAACAAACTGTAAATAATGTTGTTATCCATTGATTCAGGAATGGCTGAAGAAACCATGATCTATGAATGTGAGAGAATATTATTACATCATGAGAAACTCGGAAATACTTTTCTGGACTGATGCAGAGCTAAGTAAATAGAAAGGAGAGCAATATACACAATGACAAAACAACGTAAAGGGAATCATCACCAAATGATCAGGCATCAGGTGAATGCAATAACTAATCTTGGCTCCAGAGGACTAATGAGGAAACATGACTCTTCTCTGGGAAGAGTGATAGAAGGCTAAAGGTCTGAAATGAAGCATATGTGTGTTCACACATAGTCAATATGTCACTGTTTTGCTGCTGTGCAAGGAAAGTTTGATGGCAAGGGTTTATTATTATTGGGAAATGACTTTTCAAAAAATCAATAAAACATTTTTATAAAGGATTTTGGCAAAACACACAGGGAGTCTAACATTATTGAAATAGCCCTTCCATTTTTCTAATATGCTTTCTGTTATCCATAGATTTGCAAAACATATCTTATGCTGCACCAAAATTTAATTAGTTCTATATTTCAGACTAATACTTTTATTCTCTTCGTGGTGAACTTATTAACACATTGCCTACACGTAAGGGTAGGGTGCCTACACAAGACTATTTACAGCATGTCTTCCATGCTGTGATAGAAAATTATAATATATGCTTGATTTTGTTTCTCAGCATCTGTTAAAGAAAACCAAGAGATCTTTAAATATAAATGGCTGCAAAAGTTTAGTGACTAGTAGTAATGATACCAAATTTATGCATGATAGTCAAATGAGAGTTGGGAATAGAGGGGAGAGACAGAATAAAATGATAATTCTACCCTAAAGTATCCACTGATCAGATAGCATCAGTCTAAGGAAAGAAAAACAGTAGGAGATCCTTTCCTCCAGTTAAGCTCCACAGGGCTCCCTGGGTCAAGGGCCATTTAAATATTCAAAAGCTAAGAAGAGTGATAAGCAGTGAGCACTTCAAAAGGAGAAGATTCTTTTACAAGCCATTTCAAAGGCTGCGTTAGTATCCTCCTCCTCCTCCAGATGTAATCTCCTTGAGGGCAAGGACGGTTTTAGTTCAGTCTTTGTATCCCTAAACTATTACACAAGCCTATTCTTACCACCAATCTGGGTTGCTCCTGACATCCATCTCTTCTGTTCTTACTCACATGAATGAAAGTAGAAGAAATAACACTAAAATGCTAGCTGGATGTGCCACAAATTTATGTTACCTAACTACTGGAGCATTCATTGCATCTAAGCAATTCTTTCAAACCACTCCAGTATCTTTGCCAAGAAAACCCCACAAGGGGTCAAGAAGAGTCAGATTCAATTGAAACAACTGAGCAACAAATGCTTTCCTTTTTCACTTCCCACAGTAGCCAATCTGTCTTCTCATCTCCCCTTCCCTCCACTACAACTTTCCACAGCTCTCCCTCCCCCACCTTCTGAGTTATGGACCTCATCTCTTAGTTTAAGAGAAATCATGCCATTTGTAGTGAGTTCCCTCTTTACATCTTTTCATCTTAAAGCCCTTTGACCTTGTCTCTCCTACCCTCTTTTCCTCCCCACCAGTTGGTCATTGTCTTTACCACAATATCAAACTCTTTCATTTTCTCTATCAGATTACACACTCATATACCACCTCCCCTCTAATACTTAATTTTTCCCAGCTCCTCATACCTTCCCCACTATTTTCAAATATGTCATCTACCTCATCTTCAAAAAAAAAAAAAAAAACTTCATTAAACCCTACTCTCTCCTTAATACATTGTCCTACAGGTCTCTTCCATTTCTCAGTCACTTGACTTGAAAAAAAAAAATAGTTGTACTTGTTCTCTCTTCTTTCTCAATTCTTACTTGCTCCTTAATCTTCTCCAATTTGCTTCTGACCTTAAAAGTCACCTGAAACCACTCTCCCCAAAATATACAATGATCATTTAATCGCTAAATTTGATGGTATTTTTTTTCAGTTGTCATCCATCTTAAACCCTGATGCATTTAACATTCTTGGTCATCCTTTCCTCCTGGATGGTCTCTTTGCTTTGTGTTTTTGTGATTCTTCTCTCTCCTGGTTGTTTTTCTACTTTGTGACCAGTCTTCAATCTCCTTTACATTAGCAAGTTCCTTAACTCTGGTCACCTAATGATTCTCTTCTCTGCTCTATCTACACATAATTTTTTTTAGTGACCTCATTAGCTCACGTAGATTTAAATATCATTTCTATGGTACAGAGGTGTAATATATATCTAGTACCAGTTTCTCCCCAGAGCTTCAATCCTATATTACTGACTGCCCACTGGTCATTTCAAAATAGATGTCCCAGACTGTAATTCAAAATTTTCAAAATAGATTTCATTATTTCTCCGCATAAACTTATCCTTCTTCTGAATTTTTCTCTCTTTTGAGGGCACTATGATGCTTTTAGTCTCCCATTCTTGTAATTTAAGTATTAATCTTTGTCTATTCACTTTCTTTAACATTGTAAACACAGTCAGTTGCTAATTCTTACCATTTTTGCTTCCACAACACCCCTCACATCTAATCCTTCTTATAAAAGTGAAACAGAGACAAACAAAAAGAAATCAGATCTAAATTTACTTTTAATAGATGTATAGTAGCATCTTCCTAAGATCACCAGAGCTAAGACTGAAATCAAGGTCTCTTGATCATTGGACTCGTGCTTTTTTCTTTAAATCATATCACTGTTGTTTGCTAATCAGTCTGACAGTATTACAGTCTTACAATCAATCTAATTATCTAACGCTTTTTGATGTGCTGCAAATGCCTGAGTACAATTTCAGTTAGGAAGAACTGAGTTCAGATCCTGCCTTGGGCATTTACTAGCAATGTGATCCTCCCACCTTTTTCATCTATACAATGAGGATAATTGCATCTATCTCTCAGGGTGCCTGGGAGGATCAAAGAAGCTAACATATATTTGCAAACCATAATGCATCATATGAATATTGACTTGTATAGTATTATTATTATTGTTACATAGTATTAGCAGCAGCAGCAGTAGAACTTTGGCTATTATTACTTTTTTCTTAATACATATAATTTTTTTTTTTCAGTTCTTAACATTCATTTCCACAAAAATTTGAGTCTAAAATTTTGTCCCCACCTTCACCCCAGGACAGCATGTACCCCATCCACCCCTTTCTCCAGTCTGTCCTCCCTTCCAATACCCACCCTTCTTCCATCTCCCTTCCTCTCTATTTTCCGGTAGGGCAAAATGGATTTTTATACTCCATTGCCTGTATAACTTAATTTCCAGTTGCATGCTAAAACAAATTTTAACATTCATTCTTAAAGCTTTGAGTTCCATATTCTTTCCTTCCCTCCCCACTCACACCCATTGAGAAAACAAGCAATTCACTATAGGTAATACATGTGTAACAAGGCAAAGCACTTCCATAATATTTATGTTGTAAAAGACAAACTACATTTCCCTCTGTCCTATCCTGTCTTCATTTATTCCATTCTCTCCCTTGATCTGTTCTCCCACAATAGTCTTTGCTTCTGATTATTACTTTGCCCAATTTTCTGTCCCTTCTATCATCTTCCCTCTCCTATCCCCTTCCCCCTTGCCTTCCTGCAGGGTAAAATAAATTTCCATATCCAATGGATTTTTATGTTTATTCCCTCCTTAAGCCAAATTCCATAAGAGTAAGACTCACTATTTCCCTTCATCTCCCCCCTCTTCCCCTCCATTGTAGAAGCTCTTTCTTCCCTCTTGTATGTGAGATGGTTTGCTACATTCTACCTCTACTTTTCTCTTACACCTAGTACATTCCATTCAACAGTTTTATTCTTTTTTAGGTATTCTCCCTTCATATTCAGCTCATCCTGTGCCCTCTCTCTATGTGTGTGTGTGTATGTGTGTGTGTGTGTATATACACATAGACACCTACACATATATAACATACACAAACATGCATACCCTTACACACTTCAAAATCCTTTCTGAGCTCTTTCATGGTCTGAGATCATTGCATAATTTTTTAGAGGTTTTGGATGTAGAAGCCTTGACTTTGATGCCTCTTCTGATAGTATGCTTTGTTCTTCCTCATCTGAAAGAGTGGAAGAAAATACCTTTTCACCAAGAAATAACCTTCTATAATCTTATTTTTTTTCCTTTTTTTGGGGCATTTTCCCAGTTAGTTACTTGATTTTGAGTCCTTTGTCAAGTGGAGGGTACCTATTAGTTCTCAGTTTCTCCAAGGTGACACAATCAAGAAGAACAGTTTACTCCTCTCCTGACCTGTGCTCTGGACTGGTATTTTCTTCCTAGCATCTGTGAGTGGGATTCCGTCTTCAAAGCCTCCACCAGCTCCACCATGCCAGTGCTCTTCCTCGTCCCAGGATCCCCACTCAGTACTGAGACCCAGACTGACTGCTCAGTTCTCTCATGGTTTTTAGACCAGGGCTCCACAAATAGATGCTGCTGCTGTTGCCACAGTGACTGCTGCTATCATGCTGCAAGGGCTAGGGCCAGACCCTGTTCCCTTCTCACCCAGGTGAAAAAGCTTTCTCATTACCTTTGAAGCTGTCTTTGGCATTTGTGGGCTGAGAAATCTGGGAAGCACAGTTGCTACCCTTGATTCTGCATATGGAAGCTCCAGTCCTGTCCATGCCTTGTGGTTGGGCCAAGGCTGATCTGTGCTCTGCTCCAAGCCTGATATGACAGAACTTTCTTGTAGGCCTTCCAGATTGTCTTTGGCTGGAAATGTCTTTCACTCTGTCATTTTGTGGCTTCTGCTGCTCTAGAATTTGTTTACAGTCATTTTTTTACAGGTATTTTATAGGATGTGGGGGTAGAGCTAGAGCAAGTCTGTCTTTCTTCCCCACCATCTTGGCTCTGCCTCCCTATGACTATTATTTCTTTGCATCTGTTCTGTTTGGTTTCAACTCCATGGAACAAGATGCCCTTCTCAGGATAAACTCATCATTTCTAAATTACCACTATGCTGCTAACTCAGGTCTTACATGAAGTCACCTCTCTTAGCTTCTTCTCCCCTCCCATGGGAGGGCTGAAAGGTGGAGTGCTAAACTCCTCTGAATGTCCTCTGTAGAGGTCAGAAACCAGATTCAACTCACACTACTTTGCATCTGCTTCTTTCCCTGCTTTCAACTCCTTGGAACAAGATGCCTCTGTGTTGGGTGCACTTTGGTGTCCCTGTTCTTTCCATGTTGTCTGTCTCTTTAGATTTTAAGGTACTTGAGGTCAGGGATTGTCTTTCGTTTTATTAGTTGCATCCCCAGTGCTAGTAAGCACTTAATAACAATGTATTGGGTTGGATTTAATTAACAGTAGTAGCAGTAGTAATGATGGTAGTAGTAGTTGTGGCAATAGTAAACAATTATCTTCTTTTTCAAAGAATTTATAATTTGGTTGGGCTGTTAGGTGTTGCACTGGATAGATCATTGGGCTTGAAATCAGGAAGTCCAATTCTCATGAATTTAAATCTGGACTGAGACACAGCCTGAACTGTGTCACCCTGGGCAAGTCACCTAACCCTATTTGCCTCAGTTTCCTCATCTGTAAAATAAGCTGGAAAAGAAATGGCTAATCATTCCAGTATGTTTGTCAAGAAAGCCATAAATGGTTTCCCAAAGAGTTAGACATGATTAAAACAACTCAACAACATAATTTGGTTGGCAAAATAATGAGCAACAATATAATGCCTTATTGTGTGTGCTACACATGCAACATAGGAAATACAGACAGCAATTGAAAAACATGGGACTTTAAGGGGACTGAAAAGCATGAGCAGGATTTGGAGATAAGGTAAGACAGAATTAGGGAAAAATATAAGGAAGATGACAATGCAAGACTTTAATCACCAAGTTGAGTAATTTAAACTTTATCCTAAAGACAATTAGGACCCACGTTTGGTTATTAAGCATCATGGTCATATAATGAAAGAATCTTTTAGTAATGACAGTAGGGTGCCTAATGATGAGTAATATATTTTAATTATAATAATGCTCAATATTTGCATGTTTAAAAGCTGTTTATTAAATAATTTTAGTCAATATGAATAAACTAGAGGTAAGTCACTGGTCTTTCACTTTAGAAGCCAGCATAGTGGTCCATGATCTCTCCATTTTCCAGTGTGAGGATAATTAATACTGAATACACATGAGCTGAGGTTTGTGAGTCAAGGGACAGAAGGGTATCTTTATGTCCTGAGAGACTGCTGTCACAAGGTTTAAAGGTCCAGAATGATTGTTTTCTTATATCAAAGAATTAGAAAAAAAAATGTTGATTGAGAATGACGGAGAGTGATACATATATGAATGGAACGAAACTAAATATATCACAATTGTAAGAAATTGTGAAATTGTAAGAAATGATAAATATGATGAATACATAGAATAATGGGAAAGCTTGAATATGGTGAAATGAAGTCAAGGAGAACCAGAAAATTAATATACATAATGATTACAACAATGTAAATGGAAAGAGAACAGCAAATGAATTGTGTGCAACTAATAAGTAAGGTTGACCTTGAGATAAAAAGTATTATTTTTAAAATATATGATCTTCTTTGCAAAGGAGGATTATGGCCATGGAACAATGTATGCAATGTTGAAATATTAACTATATTTTCTAAACTGAGTTTTAAAAAGTTACAGGAGATGACTCTCTGGATGTGAGACAGAGAAGGGGATATTTGAAAATGAAAATGATGTAAATGTTTTCATTTTTTTCCAGGTCTCTCCAATTCTACTTATTAAGGAGACCTAGTCCATGCCCAGTATTCTCCAGCTGATGTTTACCTGCTGATTATTTTTCCTTCCCAGTACTAAGAAAGGTCAGTATTACTTTTCTCATTCAGAGACTGCAATGAGTTCATTTATAAATCAATAATAATTTTATGGAGGAGAAAATTGAGACTTAGAAGTTAAGTCTTGTAGTTACAAAGGGATATTAGTATTAGAATTGAGTATTCATGAATTCCTAAGCCTGAAGCCTTTTTTTCCTTAAGAATTCATCTGTATCTCACTATAGCAATTTTCATTTTCTAGGAAGCAAGTAAGAAATCTTAGGAAAAGTCTTTCATTCATTTATTGAATTCTACTTGATCACAAGCATTCTTTTGATATTTTAGGGAACAGGTATCTTATTTATATAAAGGTCATTTTCATGTCAAAGTCGAAAGTTAGAAGTTATGCCTCTGTTTGGTATGGTTGGTCAGTGCAGTCTGGTGAGGGCCATTTTATGTCAGCGTTGGTGGTGAAAGCTGTACTCATGGGTACAACAGTGAAGACAAGCTGTTCAATTCTGGGTCAATTGCATTTTAGAATCATGATTCAGGTGACTTCTTGAGCAAAGACAAAATTAGATGTTACTTAAATATTTAAGTTGATAGTGATTTAAAATGACACAGACCCCTTTTTATTAGATCTGCAAAATATTCCCTGTGGTAAGGAAAATACATAGCAGAAGATCAGGAAAGATAACCAGGAAAAAGTATAAATGCACATCTCATGTACTGTTACTTTGCATATGTATCCACATTCCACTCAACTTCAGGAAGGTTTAAACCAAAAAGCAATATGGAATGATAGTAACTGATCACCCTACGTGCTCCCAAAGTGTACCAGGGGAAAAAATAAACTTTTAAATGGTACCCACTGCCCCTCAAGATTCAGCTTGGATTGACCCCTTCCAGGTCAAAGCCTTCCCTAATCTCCCTAGTTAAGGCATTGTCTCCATCCTCAAATTTCACCAGACACTTTGGTTGGATCTCTTTGTTGCTAACACTCTACCTTATGTTATGTCTCCTTGTCCATATTTTCTCCCTTTCTTCTGTAAGCACCTTGAGAATAGGCATTGTATTATTGTTGTTCTCTGTCTTCTCAGAGCCTAGTATGTCTTACACATGAAAGGAAGGTGGACATGTATATGTGCATGTTCAGTACACATACATATATTTTCATTGAACTGAATGAATTCTCAAACTCCCTATATTCTTTCACTAACATTTCCTTTATTTTCATCACACTACCATCCCTAAAATTAGGAGCCCAAAGTGGCAAAATATTTTTTAAAAAATATTTTTATTTCCACATCTGGGATTTCATTCATGTAGGGAACTTCAGGTATAGAAGATCACTCCATGGATGCAGCTTAGTAGCTTATGTGGAACAGTTTAAAACAAGTTATGGGAACTGAGAAGCTAAATGACTTGTACAGAATCCCACAGAGATAATTTATCAAAAGTAAGCCTTGAATCCAGGCATTTCTCTCTCCAAGACCATCCCTTTATCCCATATGCCATGTTGCCTCTCAGTAAATATTTATTAGTGTTTATTTTCCCCAGTTACTCCTTGACTGCTGTATAATTGTACAGGTGTTCTTTATACAGGTGTGTATATTGTACGTACAGGTATGTTTATTTAGATTATCCATCTTTAAACTATTTATTTAGTATCCCTATGACTAAGATGAGGAGCATTTGTGCAGATCCTTATTTACTGAATGCTAATTATGAAACTGGTTTCTGACACAAAAACTCAAATTTTAAGTATTTTGGTTTTGTCCAGCTTTCATTTGGTAGAAGCATTACTATCTTATAATTACAAGAAAAATTATAAGACTGGAAGGGATCTTGAAATGTCATCTAGACTGATCTTGGACCTGGCACAAAATTACCCACCAGGGGCACCTAAAGATGGGACTAGGTTGATCAGTTCTGACATGGTTGAGGTTATTTGAGGCTATTGTTCATGTCTTTAAAAATAACTTTAAAATTTTACAGTTTTTTGTGTGGCTTATTCCAGAGAAACATTTTGGTACAATTTCTAGTCAGATTCTTAATTCTTCTAATTCAATTCTTTTGAAATTTTAAACTCCATTTAGGCAAACTTAACAACAGTTATCTAATTCCTTATTATCATTTTCATTTACCTTCTCCCCTCTCAGGATAATTGCTTCAGTCCTCCCCATTTCCCCCACTCCCAGTTTTCTCCATTATGTTTCTTTCATTTATTGTGTTTGGGGGCATGTCCTTTTTTTCCCCCAAGATTGTGCACTCACTTGATTTTCCAAAATATGTTACTTGGAAATATTGTGTGGATAGAGCCCAGAGGGATTGAACAAGCATAGCAAGCATAAAGCTAACTTCTGGAAGGAAAAAAAGATGCTATTTACTGATGCTGACACTTGAACAAATTAACACCAGATAATAAGTAATTTTTAGAGAAGGACCTATTCAGAACTTAGGAGCTTAGGGAGGTGGGAACCTCTACTCTCCTCCCCAACCAAGCTGGAAATCCTCGTAAAAAATTTTGGCCCCTTCTTTTACAATTTAAACAATACAAAACAGACAAACTGGAGATGCAAAGATTTATTTTATTTTTTTTTTTGTTTTTACATTAAAACCTTTACAGATGACCACCAGTTTGAGGAATTCTCTTTTAACACAGTAAAACAAGTAAAACTAACAATACAGCAACTGACAATAATTATCTATCCATCTATCTATCTACTTCTTTGAAATCATGGATGGTCATTGTATTGATTAGAATTCTTAACAACTTTCAAAGGTATTTTCTTTACAGTGTTGATATTGTACAAATTCTAGCTCCTAACCCACAGCCCATAAAATACCTGTAAAGAAGAACTTCTAACCAGTTCTGGAGCAGCAGAAGCCACAGAACAATGGAGCAGAGGAGATTTCTGTTCCAGAGAGACCTGAAAAACCAACACCAAAGGTCTGTGGCGCACCAGACCCAGAGCAGAGCCCACCCCTGCCTTGGCCATGCAGCACCAAGAGGAGCTGATCCAAGCAGGCTTCAGGGACAGAATCTCCAGTGGCAACACAGATCCTTCCACCAACAGGCACCAAATGTCAGTGAGAGGGTCTTTTCAGCTTGCCAAGAGGGGAGCAGGGTGTCTCCATAAACCAGTCCCCCTTGGGAGGCAGCAGCAGACAAGGGCTCCCAAAGCAGGGAAGAGTCTGGATCCATTGTTGAAGATCTCCTCATAAAACCCCTGAGGGAACTAAGCCCCGTGTGGCAGCCTTGCCCCCACCTGAGCACCTGAACTTAATCTCACACTGTATAGCAGCCCCTCGCTCATCCAAAGCCCTGAGGCTGGAAAACAGCATTTGAATCTCAGACTCCAAGCAATAGCTGGGCACAACTGGAGGTGAGGTGGGTGTAGAGAGGAAACTCTGGGAAAATGCCCAGAAAAGGGAAAAAAAAAATAAGACCAAAGAGGGTTACTTTCTTGCTGAACAGAGATATCTCCTCCCATCCTTTCAGATGAGGAAGAACAATGCTTAGCAGCAGGGAAAGACATAGAAGTCAAGGCTTCTGTATCCCAAACATCAAAAATAAATATTCAATGGGCTCAGGCCATGGAAGAGCTCAAAAAGGATTTTGAAAATCAAGTTAGAGAGGTAGAGGAAAACCTGGGAAGAGAAATGAGAGAGATACAAGAAAAGCATGAAAAGCAGGTCAACACCTTGCTAAAGGAGACCCAAAAAAATGCTGAAGAAAACAACACCTTGAAAAATAGGCTAACTCAATTGGCAAAAGAGGTTCAAAAAGCCAATGAGGAGAAAAATGCTTTCAGAATTAGCAGAATTAGCCAAATGGAAAAGGAGGTTCAAAAGCTCACTGAAGAACATAGTTCTTTCAAAATTAGAATGGAACAGATGGAGGCTAATGACTTTATAAGAAAACAAGAAATCACAAAACAAAACCAAAAGAATGAAAAAATGGAAGAGAATGTGAAATATCTCACTGGAAAAACAACTGACCTAGAAAATAGATCCAGGAGAGACAATGTAAAAATTATGGGACTACCTGAAAGCCGTGATCAAAAAAAGAGCCTAGACATCATCTTTCATGAAATTATCAAGGAATGCTGCCCTGAGATTTTAGAACCAGAGAGCAAAATAAGTATTCAAGGAATCCACAGATCACCTCCTGAAAGAGATCCAAAAAGAGAAACTCCTAGGAACATTGTGGCCAAATTCCAGAGTTCCCAGGTCAAGGAGAAAATATTGCAAGCAGCTAGAAAGAAACAATTCAAGTATTGTGGAAATACAATCAGGATAACACAAGATCTAGCAGCTTCTACATTAAGGGATCAAAGGGTGTGGAATATGATATTGCAGAAGTCAAAGGAACTAGGACTAAAAGCAAGAATAACCTACCCAGCAAAACTGGGTATAAAAATTCAGGGGAAAAAATGGTCTTTCAATGAAATTGAGGACTTTCCAGCATTCTTGATGAAAGACCAGAGCTGAAAAGAAAATTTGACTTTCAAACACAAGAATGAAAAGAAGCATGAAAAGGTAAGCAGCAAAGAGAAGTCATAAGGGACTTACTAAAGTTGAACTGTTCACATTCCTACTTGGAAAGACAGTATTTGTAACTCTTGAAACTTTTCAGTATCTGGGTAGTTGGTGGGATTACACACACGCACACACACACGCACACACACATACACACACAGAGCACAGAGTGAATTGAATAGGATGGGATCATATCTTAAAAAAATGAAATGAAGCAGTGAGAGAGAAATATATTGGGAGGAGAAAGAGAGAAATGGAATGGGGCAAATTATCTCTCATAAAAGAGGCAAGCAAAAGACTTTTTAGTGGAGGAAAAAAAAGGGGAGGTGAGAGAAAAACATGAAGTTTACTCTCATCACATTCGACTAAAGGAAGGAATAAAATGCACACTCATTTTGGTTTGAAAACCTATCTTAAAATACAGGAAAGTGAGGGAGAAGGGGATAAGCAGGGTGGAGGGAATGATGAAAAGGAGGGCAATGCGAGGAGGGAGCAATGTGAAGTCAATACTCTTGGGGAGGGATAGGATCAAAAGAGAGAATAGAAGCAATGGGGAGCAGGATAGGATGGAAGGAAATATAGTTAGTCTTATACAACACAACTATTATGGAAGTCATTTGCAAAACTACAGAGATATGGCCTATATTTAATTGCTTGCCTTCCTAAAGGGAATGGGTGGGGAGGGAGGGATGAAGAGAAGTTGGAACCTAAAGTTTTAGGAACAACTGTTGTGTACTGTTCTTGCTACTAGGAAATAAGAAATACCAGTAATGGGTTATAGAAAGTTATCTGGCCCTACAGGACAAAAGAGAAGATAGCAATAAGGGAAGGGAGGGATGTTAGAAGAGAGGGCAGATTGGTGATACTGGCAATTAAAATGCTCATTGTTTTGTGGTGGGGGAAGGGGACAAATGGGGAGAAAATTTGGAACCCAAAATTTTGTGAAAATGAATGTTAAAAGTTAAATAAATAAATTTTTTTTAAAAAATGAACGGGAAAGCTGCATGAAAATTCACTGAAGAAAAGAATGTCATCGAAGGTAGAGTCAGCCAAAGAGAAAAGGAGGCACACAAGCTCATTGAAAAATTAATTCTTAAAATTAGACATATATCTTACTATGTAGGGAAATAGCAGTGGATGGTGATAAGAGAAGGCAGGGAGTGATTGAAGGGAGGGTGTATTGGGGAGGCAGTGGTCAGAAAAAAACACTTTTGAGGAGGGACAAGGTGAAAGGAGAGACAGAGAGAGAGAGACAGAAAGAGGGAGATTGAAGGCTAAACCAGGGGAAAATAGGATGGAGGGAAATACACAATCAGTAATCATAACTCTGAATGGAGATGGGATGAACCCATCCATAAAACAGAAACAGAGAGCAGAGTGGATTAAAAACTAGAATATAACAATATGTTGTTTACAAGAAAACACTTGAAACACACACATACACACACACACGATAAGGTGAGGGGCTGGAACAGAATCTATTATGCATTAGCTGAAGTAAATTAGATCCAATTAAAAGATGTAAGGACAGAAACTACAATTTATTAAACAGTACCATATTCTTACAGGAACAGTTAAATGAGCTACAGGAGAAAATAGACAGTAAAACTATACTAGTGAGGGACCTCAACTTTCCCCTCACAGAACTAGAAAAATCTAACCCAAAGGAAGCTAAGAAGACGAATAGAAATCCAGAAAAATTAGATATGACACACCTCTGGAGAAAATTAAATAGGAATAAAATGAAATGTGATCTTTTCTCTGTGGTACATAGCACCTACACAAAGTCTGAGTATACATTGGGGCACCAAAACTTCACAATCAAATGCAAAAAATCAGAGAGATTAAATGTGTCCTTTTAAGATCATTCAACAAAGGGCCATGGAAAGACAGATTCGAAATTAATTGCAAACTACATAATCTAATCCTAACATCAAAGAACAAATCATAGAAACAATCACTAATTTCATTAAAGAAAATGACAGCAAAACTGTACATATTCATTAACCACAATGGCATGGTAGATAGAAAACTGGCCTCAGAATTGGGATTCTTTTTACTTTCAGATCCGTCTGACTCTGTCATCCAACATGTTCACTTTCTGCCTCAGACATACTTGAGTGTGACCCTGGGCAAATCACTCAGAGCCCCAGGCAGTGCTCTAAGACTGCAGAAAAAAAAGTCCATTTGCTTTGATAGATGATATCTCCTCCTGGGAGCTCCCTGTACTAATGAAATCTTGAGTCTACATAAGCATACCCATACACATAACATAATTATTGTAGTTACAGTTATATTCTACTTTTTACTGTATGTTATATCACCATAGATATAAATATATTTAATACAGTATATTGTTGCATGTCTTTCCATATTTGTGTGCTTTTTATAATATTATTGAATAATGATGATATAACAGGCTAAACTCAATTTTTGAGTAGTTTTCTCTGACAAGTAAAGTGATTTTTGTATTCCAAATGATAGAATGAAAATGGTTATCAGTTTTGTAAACCCAGGATATGTGAGTTCTGAAATATCTAGCTATTCAATATTGAATACTTAATATTGAAAGAATAGGACATTATGTTGGCATGCCATAATTTCTTTAGTCCCTCCCCATTGGGGGATTTATGTAGTCATTTGACTAAATAAACAATGCATATTGTTTTAGGAGTTGTTTTTAATTATTGTGAACAAATATACCTATTTTGATAGAGAATGATCTTGTAAAAAGTATACTTAACTTGACCAGCATAACTGTTCCATATTCCCCTCTTTCTGTCATATTCTCGTCTGAATTAAAACCATTTTGCTTCTCAGATGATTCACAATATTATTAAGTTTTTGGTTCTCTGAATGACTCCTCTTTTCTTTTCTTGGAAAACTTATTCTTTTCGGACAGCCTAAAGCAATCCTGATTTCTGGAAAACTCTTAAGCCTTTTGTAGTGGAGTCACATAATATCATGTGGGTCTACTTTCATTGGTTCACTATTGAAGGCTCTGTATTAGTTAGCAGGCTGACTACTTCTGGGGGCTAGACCAGAGCAGGGAGAAGGGATCTGTGTGCCCCAGGCAAGGTCTGTAAATTACTCCCCTTGTGTGTTACTGTTCACTAGAAGGCTTTAGTTTTAACTAGCACACCTGTGATGACTTATGGCAAAATAGTACTTCGGTGCTATGGGAAAGAATTTTCTTTTACTAAAATAAAAAAGTAACTAGGTTCCGATTAGTGTGAATAAAAACTTCTCTGAAGTGTCTGCATTATCTAAATTCACATTGCATATTTCCATTGAGCTAGAACCAATGATCATATTTTACATGATTATAACTTCAATTAGTGCAAATTTGAACATATGTGACCACACCAGGGGATTTATTGTTTGCACTGATTGAAGCCAGGCTGCTAGAATGCATTTCTAATTGCACTTGCTTAGTGTTACACCCTAGATAGTGACCTGTCTTGCCTCCTTGTTAGTTCCAGGTTTGGACCAGACTTATTTGGATAGGCACCCAATACATGTTATATCAAAATGAGTTCATTGAATATAGTTATCACAAATTTATTTACATACATACCCAGATCACCAAAGAGTTGTCCAGAGGTTTCCAGGAGATATATTGTTATATAGCTGAAAGAATACTAGCTGAAAGAATACTAGAAGTATTATTCAAACTCTGTCACTTATGAGCTGTATAATCCTTAGCGAGTTATTTCAACTCTCTGATGCCCAATTTTATTTGTAAAATGGAGATGAATATCGTTACTACCTGCCTTGTCAAGTTCTGAGAATTAAATGAATTGGTTTCTATAAAGCACTATGTAACCCTTTAAGTGCTAGATGAATTCAACCAATACCATTACTGTTAATAGTATCAATAGGCTTCTTGTTGTTATTCCTGTAGTCTCTGTTTCTTAACTTCCCTGACTTCCTTCAAGTCCCACATGAAGTTTTCCTTTCTACAAGAAGCCTTTCCTCATCTCCTTAATCTTAGTGCCTTCCTTCTAAGATTATCCTCAATTTATCCTGTATATATCTGGTTTGTATATAGTTGATTGCCTTTGTCTCACCCACTACACCACGACCTCCTTGAGAGGAAGAACTATTTTTTTTTTTTGCTTGCTCAGTATCCCAAGCACTTAGCATAGTGCTTAACAAATGCTAGGTGACTAATTATTTCCTTATAAATAGTTATTAAATATGTTTGGATTTTAATCTTGTTCTGTAAGAACCTGAAATTATTTTAAAAAGATATTTATATTCTTTTCCATTGAAAATGTTTGGTTCAAAGATCTGTAGAGAATGATTTTTTTTCATTTCGTACAAAAATGATTTCTCATTATTTTTCATATGTTGGTATGTAAACTTAGACTTTTTTTAAAAAAAATTATCTATACATTCTACTCAAATGTAAGCTCCTCAAGGATAGGAAACCATTTCTCCTAATTCTTCTGAACTGATACATCATGGAAATAGCTGTAGTGAGACACAGATGTGTTGCACATAACAGACACAAATATAAATGGACTAGAAATAATGTGCAGAAAGAGAAGATGATGATAAAAGTTCAGGTTTATTTGGTGGCTCAGAGTCTGTTGGGTTTTTTTATAGTTTTGTTTTCCTTTGATTCTTGATTAAGCTTAAAATTTGATTCAAATTTCATTGTCTGCTAATGGTAACAGTTGATCATTTTTCATTTAAAGCAACAGCATTTTGCCTTGGAGCAAGTGGTACATTTTAAATCTATATCACTGTGACAATTGAAACTGAGAAAAACAAAAATAAATCACAGTGCTACTTAGGAAAAACATTACCAAGTTCATAAAAAAAGGATAGAAGCTAGCTATATTTGGGTTTGAAATAATCACGACAAAAAAAGAAATAAGCAAATATAAAGTTATTGGGCACGATTTGAGTCAAAACATTTCTGATTTGCAAGGCAAGCACAGTTCAGGACATAATACACTTGTTTTATGCTAATTGAAGTTCTTGAAAGATGGCTATGTGTTATTTTTAATGTTAGTTCTAGATTTCAACACAAATGGAGGCAGAGGTCTTATTCTTTAAATTCAAATTTAACATCAGTGGCTATAGTTGGCTGTTAGCATGTGACTATGATAGCATAAAGTTAGTCAAATGTAAAGTAGTATAATCTAAAGCAAATTAAACTTAGCATCAGGACTCCTGGATTTCAGAATCTACAAAAATAACATGATGTGTTACTTAGGTATGTTATTTATACTGATCTAGGCCTCTGTTTCTTCATCTGCTAAATGAAAGGATTATAAATTTCGAGCCAGAAAGGAGCTCAGAGGACAGTCTCCACAATTAACAAAAATCAAAGTTGAGGTCAAGAGAATCTACATCATTTGCCGTGGTCACACCAGAGCTGAACTGGTTGCCTATTATGCTGCTACCCAGATTTGTAGCTTCATTTTTTTCTTCATTTTCTTGAACAAGGGTAAAGCAAGAAATCAGGAAATAGAACATCATGAAGAGGAATGCAATTGGGACACATTGCATGAATGAGTATATCCTTGTGCTTTGCATATTATGCACTAAATATTTTAGGTAACTTAAGAAGAGCATGACTATGTCTTTGTTCCTTCAAATTCTTAATCTGCGATTGACTCCCACAATGCTAACGTGGCATCTTGTCATTGTTGGTTGTTACCAAAATGATACAAAAGAAATAAAATGAAAGGCTGCTGGCTCCCAAGGAACTTATAATTTAAGGAAGGGATAAGTCAGGAAGGGTACTCAACGATACACAAATAATATAACAATGAAATAAGTAAAGATCATCTTTTGAATGAATGTCTAGATGGCAATGAATTCATGAGTGACAAAATTTAGGGCAAAGCAGTGATTGAAGTGGGGTTCAGTTAATCACAGGTTTCCTAGAAAAGAAGAGATAAGAGCTGTATCTCAAGGGGTTACCTGGAATCCTAGACCACCACAAATGCAGAAGTGGAAGGCATCTTGGAGATGATTTAATTCAAATCTTTCATTTTACAGAAGAGGAAACTGAGGAACATGGTGAGGAAATAGTGAACATAGACTGTTACTGAAAAACTTATTAAAATAATTTCAACAAGAATTTATTATGTTTCTATCATGAACATGTCATTTTTCTCTATTTATTTAGCATTTTTTCCAAATTTATTAATTTGTTTTCAGTTTTCAACAGCACTTCCAAAAGTTCCAAATTTTCTCCCCTCCCTCTCCAAGATGGCATGCAATCTTATATGAGTCTACACATACATTCCTGTTAAATACATTTTCATATTAGTCATGCTGCTTAGAAGGACTAAAACGAAAGGGAGAAACCATGAGGAAAACAAAATAGAAAATAACAAAAGAGAAAATAGTCTGCTTCATTCTGTGTTCTGGCTCCATAGTTCTTTCTCTAGATGTGGATGGCATTTTTCATTATGAGACCTTTGGAAATGTCTTAGGTCCTTGCATTGCTGTAAAGGGCTAAGGCTATTAAAAACAGTCCTCACACACTCAGCATCAGTTCATATAAGTCTTTCCAGGTTTTTCTGTTCATCATCTCCTATTACATTCATATACCACAACTTGTTCAGTCATTCCCCAACTGATATGTATCCCCTCAATTTCCAGTTCTTGGCCACCACAAAAAGTGCTGCTACAAAAATTTTGTACATTTTGAGTCCTTTTCCCATTTTTCTGATCTCTTTGGGATATAGCCCTAAAAGTGGTATTGTTGGGTCAAAAGGTACGTACATTTTTATAGCCTTTTGGACATAGCTCCAAATTGCTCTCCAGAGTGGCTGAATCAGCTCACAGTTCTATCAACAATGAATTAGTGTTCCAACTCTCCTACATCTTCTTCAACATTTATTATTTTCTTGTTTTGTCATGTTAGCAAATCTGATAGGCGTGAAGTGGTACTTCAGACTTGTTTTTATTTGCATCTCTAATCAATAGCGATTTAGAGCACTTTTTCATATTACTATGGATAACTTTAGTTTCTTCCTCTGAAAACTGTCTGTTCAAATCCTCTGATCATTTATCAGTTGGGGAATGATCATGGCATTTTGATAGGCCCTGAGGGTACAAAGGAAAAATAACATAAGGATTGAGTGGAGGACTCAATTATACATGTGGAGGACCCACATATACAATGAGAACTGCATGTGTGAAAAGATGACTGTTGCTACTTAAACAGTGGTTTAAATGGAGGCAGAAGAGATATCTCTAGCTCCTTCTCCCTCTTTTTCTCCAAGGGAGACTTTCATTCCCACAATGATGTAAAGTAGGAGTTTTGAACCAGAAGCTACCGTTCTGCTTTTCTCAGAGAGAAAGATTATCATGTTAGAAGTATAACTGTTCCCTTAAATATTTTTCAGTTAGAGGATAGGACTGGGTTCCATCCTAATCTCCAATTGCCTCATCATTTTGAGGATTGCAAGCTCTGTATTTAATGCTTGACCTCTTTTCTACCTAAAATCAATTCCACAATGAACACACAGCAAATAGCAAGGGAGTGTGTTTATCCTTGTGTTGTTGTGTTCATCCTTTGTTGCCAAGGAAGACCATGCCATCAGAGAAATGATGATATGACTTGCACTTGACTTTCCCTTGAGTGAGGGAGGGCTGTGCAAGTCACCAGTCTTACTTCTCCTCCAGAGCCATCTGAATCCAGAGACCTGGTATTCTTCAGGATGACTGGAGATGACCCAGGATGCAGTGGGAGACCTTGGGCCCTTTAGATGAAGGTCTTTGCAGGGACTCACTTAGGGTGAGGCAATGCCCATTCATTGAATAGGCCTGTTTCAGAAGTAAGAGCAGATTGAGCAGACACATGAAGACTTATTTTAGAGAGTTAAGTAATTAGTGTTTTTTTGCTGCCTGTTAAATGTACCTGATATGAATAATTAAATGAGAAAAGATGAACTTGACAAATACCATTGTAATAAAACAGCAAGTGGTTGAAAATTCGTCAGAATCACTGACTGAAGGGAGACTACTACCTGGAATCTATGCCTAATTTTAAGCATACTAATGATTTCAATATTTTAAACAAAACTGATATTAAGGAAATAAGAAATATGTAAGTGAATGAAAAAGAATTTAAGTGCTTTGTGCCAAGCACTGAGGATACAAAAACAAAAACAAAGATGGTTCTTGCCTTGAAAACACTTGTATTTTAAGAAGATATAACGCACACGTATATGTATATGTATATGTAGTTTATGCATACAGTATTGCATGCACATGCATACATACATATACACAAGTGCACACACATATAAATGTTTGCCAAGGAAAGATATTTTGCTTTAGAAAGTTATAGGAATAAGGAGTAGAGCCTTAGGGGAATAGATTGACCTATTCTTTTCTAGTAGCAATGAACTGATTTTATTTTTGTTCCAGAAATGGAAAAGCAGGAAGGGAGACAGGGTATACTCATGGTTATAAGGCAGCTGATGTGATGATAAAATGGCAGTGGTGTAAAATGAAACATGGTGAGAGCTAGTGTGACATAGAAGCACACCTGAAGCACTCACCAAGCAAGTCCTTGGGAGCCTAAGGGTGGGTGTTCTGGAGCTAAAAGAGTTAACACCTCCAGGGTATGGTGTCTGGAGCCAGGCAGCAAGGCACCCAGTGAAGGGTCTAATCAGTGAAAAAGTATTCCTTTTCAAAGAGCCAGTTTCAGATTAAGGACAAGCTGGATTCAAGTCTCATCTGCATTTAAATCCTATCTCTGACCCACATTGACTTGTGTGACCCTAGGTAAGTCTCACTTTGCCCCAGCAAACTACAAAATCCTAAATGGCAAAGCAGCTTCCAATATGCTTTAGTGAGAGGGCATTTCCTCATCCAGAAACTAAAAATAGAAAATATACGTAGGAGACAACATGTATCAGACAATATAGAGTGAAGTTAACTCTCCCACTAGGTTTGAAATAACTCAGTTCAACCTGCCAGACCTAGAGGCCTGTATTGGGCTACCCGAGTCTTTCTTACCTGTCCCAGGTCTTCAGTTGGCCAAACCGGATAAACGTATGAGAGAAAGGACGTTCCAGAGTCAAACAGGGGTTGAGCTTTATTACAGGGTTTCGGTTACAAGTGCAGGGGGTCTTCCTTAGGAGGAAGAGGGGGAGATTTCCTAAGGAGGCTAAGCTTAAGGGATTGGAAGTAGAAGTACAAGCGGGGAGAGAGGGGGAGGGGAGAGAGGAAAGAAAAGAAGCGGAGCCCTACTATCCTCTTTGGCTCCACACGTGCTAAGAGAGCTTTTAGGCTTCCTCAGTCCTACTTAATCTTCAGCCACACAGTTTGCATCTCAATACCGTGCTGTTAGGTAACTAGGTGTGCTCCAATCCGGGACGACCTCGAGGGCAGGGAGACTCCACCCATCACGTATCTCCAGGGGAGAGGTGGAAATACCCGAGCTAGCCGAGCTAGCTCAGTCTGACCTTCTCGAACCCCCACTGTTCATGGAGGGCCTCATAAGACTCTAAGATTTAGAAGTCCCACTTTTACCCGCCCGAGACCGTCCACACGGAATTGAGCTTCCAGTCCCAACATCAACCAGCAAAGAGAGTCCTGGGTCTTGTCCAAGGGGAAATTTCCTGAAGTCTCTGAAGTGACAAGCTGGATATAGGGATATGATGGAGACTGGCAGCTCCTCCCATATCTTGCAGTCTTTTCCTTTAGCAGACTGAAGTCTGATTGGCCTCTTCCATCTTCTCTTGAAGCTGGCAGCAGATGTGATGCTTGAAGAAGTCTCTTCCTTGGAGAGTTCTGAAAGTGGCTGACACTCCAAGAGTCCCAAAGGGAACTGACCCTCGAGAGTCCTGAAGGAGAACTCAAAGGTGACTCTCCATTGGAGAGTTCCTGCCTGAGAACTAAAACTCTTGCTTCTCTCCCACTCCATCCAATTCCTTACACAAGGCAGCACCTTCAGCTCCACCAATAGGGAGAGTGTCTGATAATAATGGGCTTTGGGACAAGAGCTATCCTAGTTCCTGGGAAATCCTATTGTCATCATGAGAACAACCTTATCTACTGGAACAATAGGAAGCATTTTTAATAAAATTAGTCGAATAATTACAGCACCTAAGGGTTAAATGGGGCCTTGGAGGGTATCTAATCCAAGTTTAATCTAAATAGTAGTCATCTGATAGCCTGTCATCAAACCTTAACTGAAGACTTTCAGTAATGTATACTCTACTAACTCCTCTGGTTGCCCTCTCAACTTTTGGATCTGTTTCTTTATAGTGTCTAGTTCTCCTGGATACATTCTGACTTTCTGGATGACTTTGTCATTGGCCTTTCCTTCTCCTATTTTCTTCCCAGTGTCTAGGATCTTTTTATCCTTACAATTCCATTTGCAATGCTGATCCTTTTCTCCTATCAGTAAGTTATTTTTGGTGGTCAGCTCGGGATGGCCATGGCTGTTTTTAGCTCTCAGGAGGACTTTGCTATCAACCTCTCCTATCCTTATAGGTTACCTACACTTTCATCCAGCTCCCTTTCCATTTCTTCTTCCATTGGATTGCAAGTTCCTTGAAGATAAGAACTATCTTTTCCTCTTGTTTGTATTTTCATCTCCAACCCTTAACACAGTGGCTACCAAATAGTAAGTACTTAAATGTCTGTTGTTTGCTTGCCCAAGTTTTTCCTTTTGGGGTCGAGTAGAATAAGTCAAATCCTTTTTGAAATGATGACTATCATGTGTCCCTTCAGTATTCTGCCATTTTGGTGCATTCCCAAACTCTTGTCCTATTATCTTACTACTAGGTGGCATAGGGGATAAAGTTCCACACCTAGAGTCAAGGAGACCTGAGATCAGCCTCAGACATTTGTTAGTGGTGTAACCTTGAGCATATCACTTAAACTTCAACCTACCTTCATTGTACCATGGGAATCATAATGGCACTTACCTCCCAGAGTTGCTGTGAGAATCCAATGAGATAATACTTGTAAAGCACTTAGCGTAGTTCCTGGAACATGTTGGTACTTGATGTTCAATGCCCCTCAAATAATGCTGATTATTCTGCTTGAGAACTTGTGTCACCTTTTGCTGTTCAAGTCCTACATTTTACATGGAATATGTATCTTAAAATGAAATTCTCTTTTTGTGTTCTCTATTCTGACAAGAGAAATTCTCACATCCTTAAAAAAAAAATATTTCGACCCTGTCCCATTCATTTGTATTTGACTGCATAATATATCAATCGCTACATTCTTAATTGTGCCATAATGCTTTGAATAGATACTTGAAGAGCAAATTAAGTTTAATTTGAAAATAAAGGTATTCTTTGTGATGTAAGGAAAGGACATTATCTACTTCATCATGCTACATTGAATTTTATCAATAAAGGCAATGTGTAACCAAAGGCTTTCGAATTCAATCTTGTATTCTAACTTTGGAAATCTAATTCTTATAGCTCTCTTCTGTCTCTGTAGTTAAAATAATCTGCCTTTGGCAATACAATTAGATTTATTAAATTATCATAGAGTGATGTGTGATGCATCATGGGGTAGTGGATAGAGAGTAAGCCCTGATACCAAGATGATCTAAATAGTGTCCAGCCTCTGAAACATACCAGAAGTTTGACACTGAGTGAGTCACTCAACAAGCCCATGCTTTAGGCAACTCTTGAAGACTGATTTATATATGTGCAGAGAATTTCCATACTTGCATTCATACCAAAAACCAAACCAAACCAAACCAATACAGATGCAGTCACAGACATGGCGTTTTTCTTGCCTTCTTCCCCCTAAGTTAAAAAAAAAAATAGATTTACTTTTGCGGATTCTCTCAAATGGAAAAATCATTAAACTTTGGGTTACAGTCCTGACACTATGTAATGATGGACCAGTCACTTAACCTGTTGCAGTCATTTTCCTTATATATAAAATGGGGATAATATACTTCTATTTCCTACCAAACCAAATTGCTCTGAGGAAAGCACAGAATAAACTGTATTGTGCCATAAAAAAAAAAAAAAAAGAATATGAGTTGTTAGGATTACTACCTTAGGCAGAAATTGTACTATGTAAAATTTGATATCACTAAGCATAAGAAAGAGTTTGTACTTGTACAGTTAAAAGAAAAAAAAAACATTAAGGGTAAAGATTTTTGTGTGTGTGGTTTTGTGGGGAGGAGAGGTAGGACTATTATTGAAACTATTTTTTGGATTTCTTCCGAAAATCTGATTCAACTTTTAGTAAATTCTTTTTTTTTAAATTAATTTATTTAACTTTTAACATTCATTTTCACAAAATTTTGGGTTCCAAATTTTCTCCCCATTTGTCCCCTTCCCCCACCATAAAACACCGAGCATTCTAATTGCCCCTATCACCAATCTGCCCTCTCTTCTATCATCCATCCCTTCCCATTGTCCCCATCTTCTCTTTGGTCCTGTAGGGCCAGATAACTTTCTATACCCCTTTACCTGTATTTCTTATTTCCTAGTAGCAAGAACAGTACACAACAGTTGTTCCTAAACACTTTGAGTTCCAACTTCTCTTCATCCCTCCCTCCCCACCCATTCCCTTTGGAAGGCAAGCAATTCAATATAGGCCAAATCTGTGTAGTTTTGCAAATGACTTTCATAATAGTCGTGTTGTGTAAGACTAACTATATTTCCCTCCATCCTATCCTGACCCCCATTGCTTCTATTCTCTCTTTTGATCCTGTCCCTCCCCAAGAGTGTTGATCTCAAATTGCTCCCTCCTCCCATTGCCCTCCTTTTCATCATTCCCCCCACCCTGCTTATCCCCTTCTCCCCCACTTTCCTGTATTGTAAGATAGGTTTTCATACCAAAATGAGTGTGCATTTTATTCCTTCCTTTAGTGGAATGTGATGAGAGTAAACTTCATGTTTTTTCTCTCACCTCCCTTCTTTTTCCCTCCACTAAAAAGTCTTTTGCTTGCCTCTTTTATGAGAGATAATTTTCCCCGTTCCATTTCTCCCTTTCTCCTCCCAATATATTTCTCACTCACTGCTTCATTTCATTTTTTTAAGTTATGATCCCATCCTATTCAATTCACTCTATGCTCTCTGTCTGTGTGTGTGTGTGCGTATGTGTGTGTGTAATGTCACCCACTACCCAGATACTGAAAAGTTTCAAGAGTTACAAATACTGTCTTTCCATGTAGGAATGTGAATAGTTCAACTTTAGTAAGTCCCTTATGACTTCTCTTTGCTGTTCACCTTTTCATGCTTCTCTTCATTCTTGTGTTTGAAAGTCAAATTTTCTTTTCAGCTCTGGTCTTTTCATCAGGAATTCTTGAAAGTCCTCAATTTCATTGAAAGACCATTTTTTCCCCTGAAGTATTATACTCAGTTTTGGTGGGTAGGGGATTCTTGGTTTTAGTCCTAGTTTCTTTCATTTCTGGAATATGATATTCCACACCCTTTGATCCCTTAATGTAGAAGCTGCTAGATCTTGTGTTATCCTGATTGTATTTCCACAATACTTGAATTGTTTCTTTCTAGCTGCTTGCAATATTTTCTCCTTGACTTGGGAACTCTGGAATTTGGCCACAATGTTCCTAGGAGTTTCTCTTTTTGGATCTCTTTCAGGAGGTGATCTGTGCATTCCTTGAATACTTATTTTGCCCTCTGGTTCTAGAATCTCAGGGCAGCATTTCTTGGTAATTTCATGAAAGATGATGTCTAGGCTCTTTTTTTGATCACGGCTTTCAGGTAGTCCCATAATTTTTACATTGTCTCTCCTGGATCTATTTTCCAGGTCAGTTGTTTTTCCAGTGAGATATTTCACATTTTCTTCCATTTTTTTATTCTTTTGGTTTTGTTTTGTGATTTCTTGGTTTCTCATAAAGTCATTAGCCTCCATCTGTTCCATTCTAATTTTGAAAGAACTATTTTCTTCAGTGAGCTTTTAAACCTCCTTTTCCATTTGGCTAATTCTGCTTTTGAAAGCATTCTTCTCCTCATTGGCTTTTTGAATCTCTTTTGCCAATTGAGTTAGCCTATTTTTCAAGGTGCTATTTTCTTCAGCATGTTTTTGGGTCTCCTTTAGCAAGGTGTTGACCTGCTTTTCATACTTTTCTTGCATATTTCTCATTTCTCTTCCCAGTTTTTCCTCCACCTCTCTAACTTGATTTTCAAAATCCTTTTTGAGCTCTTCCATGGCCTGAGCGCATGGTATATTTATTTTGGATGCATGGGATACCTTGACTTCTGTGTCTTTCCCTGATGGTAAGCATTGTTCTTCCTCATCAGAAAGGAAGGGAGGAATTATCTGTTCACCAAGAAAATAACCTTCTATAGTCTTATTTTTTTTTTCCTTTTTCTGGTCATTTTCCCAGTCAGTGACTTGACTTCTGAGCTTTCTTTCCACACCCACCTTGCCTCCAGTTCTGCCCAGCTAGTGCTTGGGGTCTGAGATTCAAATGCTGCTTCCCAGCCTTAGGGCTTTGGGCGGGGGCAGGGCTGCTATTCAGTGTGACATTAAGTTTTGGTGCTCAGGTTGGGGCAGGGCCACCCCACAGGACTCAGTTCCCTCAGGGGGTTTATGCAGAGCCCTTCCACAATGGATCCAGGCTCCTGTTTGTTTTGGGAGCACCTGTCAACTGCCCCTGATGCTGCCTCCCAAGGGGGCCCGAGCCTTGGGGACACCCCACTCCCTTCTCGACCAGCCAAAGAGACTCTCTCACCAACCCTTGTCACCTGTGGGTGGAGGGTCATATGCAGCCACTGGAGATCCAGATCCTGAAACCTGCTCAGATCTGCTCCTCTTGGTGCAGCATGGCCAAGGCACGGCTGGGCACCACTCCGGGTCCAGTGCTGGACCAACTTTTGATGTCTGTTTTCAGGGCTCTCTGGCACAGAAATCTCATCCGCTCTGTTGTTCTGTGGCTTCTGCTGCTCCAGAATTTGTTGAGAGTTCTTCTTTACAGATATTTTATGGGCTGTGGGTTCGGAGCTAACATATGTGTGTCTTTCTACTCCGCCATCTTGGCTCCTCCCCCAACTTTCAGTAAATTCTTGCTGCCACTCGGGGTCTGGTAAAATTTTTTGTGAGTCACATCGATAATAGAGGTGGGTTGTTTGGACTTCTAGGTCTTCATTAATGCAATCACATTGTGTATTAATGATAATAAATATACATGTAAGTATATGTATAGGTACACCCACAAGATATCTCAGAAGTCCTTGTACAGTTTTAACTTAAACTTGCACTAAGACTTTTGGGATATCCTACGTTTATAACTTTAAGATTTAGTAAGCATTTTCCTTTAAACAATCTTGTACAGTAGGTAATGCAGTTATCATTGCCCTCATTTAGCAGATGAGGAACCTGGGAGAGGGAAAGGATAAGAAATCTATTCATGGTCAGTGTCATAGAGATAGAAGCAGGGGAGACGGTGTTGTTAAATGCCTAACAATAGACTCTTTGAAAATGCTATGTAACCTGTTTGAGACTTATTAACATATTCTTCCTCTTTTTCTCAAGTCTAGATAATTGACAGAAAATATATCAAACCTTAATTCGGAGCATTAGCTAATTTCTGAAATATAAACGTACTCATTGAAAATTTAACAACTGACTCTCAAAAACTTTATGAACTGACTCCAACACACTATTGGATAGGAAAGGCCATCAGGGTCAACTACTGTGAACCCCAGAATTTGCAAATAAAAAATCCCTGAGTCTCAGAGGCTCAAAGTAGTGATCATTTTAGCAGAATTATATAATTTAAGAGGAAGGGCACCTCATCAATACTCTAGTCCAAACCTTTCTTCCAAAGAAATCCCCAGTATAATGTTATAAACATAAAAAATATAATATTATAAGTATTAATTATACAATCACACAATCAAATTATTTAATTGATTATGTGGAATTTATATATAATTTAAATACTATAGCTTTCATAGGGGCAGCTGGGTTAAACAGTATAGAGTGCCAGTCATGAAGTCTCACCTTCTTGAATTCAAATATGGTCTCAGACACTTACTAGCTGTGGGATCCTTGGCAAGTCATTTAATCCTGGATGCCTCAGTTTTGTCATCTGTAAAATGAGCTGGAAATGAAAATGGCAAAACACTCCTGTATCTTTACCAAGAAAACCCCAAGTAAAACTAAAATCACCAAGATTTAGACATAACTGAAAATGACTGAACAACAAGCAATATACTTATGCATATTTGTGTGTATTTAGTATACAGCTACATATACATGCCTATTTATATTTGAGTGCATAGACAGCTTTAAGGTTTGCAGTGCCTTCATGAAATGGCTGTTCAACCTCCAAATGAAGACCTTCAATAAAGCAGAAGTCACTCCTTCCTAAGGTATCACATTACACTTTTCTATAGCTCTAATACTTAGGAAGCTGTTTTTGTTATTCTGAGGCTAAGCCTACATTTTCCTCTTTGCAGCTTTCCACTTTCTGCTTGGTTCTTTGCTCTAGGTCCTTCTTCTAGATGACATTTCTTCCAATACTTCTCATGCTTCTATACTTTTTCTTCTTCAGAACTGATTGACTAAATCTTTGTGGGACTCAGTTTCTTCACCTGCAAAAGGAGGTCTGTGTGCCTCCATATTTCCCAAGGTCCCTTTAAGCTCTGCATCTCTAATCCTATGCGCTCATCAGCCTAACATGAACTCAGACTTCTTCACTATCTCTGTGGTCATACTTCATATGTTCTCTGATATATCAATTTTCTACTACCCTATGCTACCCCAAAAGGTCAGGCTAATGTCATCCCTCCCTTATCCTTACCTCCACTGTGAGTATCAAGGTTTTATCTTATAGTGTAACTTCGAACTCTGGCAAGGCTAGATCAATCAATCTATCAATCATTCAATTACCATTTATAAAACTTTTTCCCCTAGCTGGGCTTAGATATGCAAAGCCAGACCATATCAGAGTTAGAAGAGAGGATGGCAAATCTGACATTAGAAAAGTTGATGATGGTCTTGGGACTAATATAGAAACCAGAATAGTTCTAGAGTTCACAGGAAATCAAATTTGGTTTAGGAAACATAGAGTCATCCTCAGTTTTTTCCAGTCACATACTTTGTTTCTAAAAAAGAAAGAAAAATGAAATTGATCGCTAAGAAATTTCAGGGATCTATCTTGATATTTAGAGAAATTTGAAATACAATGAATATACCTGTGCAGAAAAGGAGACATACAGTAAAAAAAAAAAAAAAAGGAACCCAACAACAATGTAAAATAATCCAATATGGGATATGTTGGATCCAGTTTTTCATATTGGCTGATGAAAGTCAATAGTCAAGGTTCCAATGTGAGCATGCATACCTTAGAAATCGGCAAATGTTATAATTTAAGGCTTGATTTATTATTTTGTTGATGGTCTAGGCTTGAGAAAATGAGAAGAAAATATTAATAATGAAAATTAAACTTAAAAGTGTGTCAAGGATACATTATATTTTCAGAGAGCTGGTTGTTTAACATTTACCAAATTACATAAAGAATTAGATGACATAGCTTCTACTTTTACCTTCGATTCTGCCTGACAGGGACAGCTAGGTGATTCTGTAAATAGACCATGAGGCCTAGAGCCAGGAAGATCTGCATTCACTTCTGACCTCAGGTACTTACTAGTTGTGTGACCTTGAACAAGTCAATTAAACTTGTTTGCCTCAGTTTTCTCATCTGTAAAATGAGCTGAAGAAGGAAATGGCAAACCACTCCAGTATCTTTGCCAAGAAAATGTCAAATGAGGTCATGAGGAGACAGTCATAACTGAAATGAATGAACAGCTGATTGTAGGACTCTGAGCAAATCATTTTACTTATTTGGGATTTTCCTTCCTGAGTCATGATAGGAGGAGGTGTTGGAGTAGATGTTTCCTAAGGTCCCTTCCAGTCCTAAAGTTCTATGATCTATGCCTGTTTCTCACTGTGAAGACAAATATGTGACCATGTAGGTTTGAACAACCAGAGAAAGACCTCCCAAAGCAGAATTGACATTCAATCATGGATTCAGGCTGTTTTAATTATATGAGCCCCATGGATGGCTAATGAATGGCTGTGTACAAACACTCCTAGGAATTTTTATAAATTAAATATAAATCTATGGGAGTGGACTGCTAGGCTTCAGAGTGAGGCTCACAGCTGGGCAGTTGATTATAGACTCGTCAGGCAGCAGATGTTGATTTTCTGGGGAGGTGCCGGAAGTCACCCATTAGAGAATAATGAAGTTCACTAGGGTGCCTGTAGCAAACAGAGCCTGAAATGTTAGCAAATTTCTTGGAAGCAGCATGTTTCAGAAAGATGCATCAGCTTCAGATATGTCACCTCATATTTCCTTTAAAAATGTAAATTGAAATCCCTTCATTTCCAGTCTTGTAATGTCTTTCTTTTATTTGTTAAGCTTTTCTTCTTTCAGATCACAGGAAGTCATAGTGACTGTTTGTGCCTTTTCCTTCTTTGACTGAGAAAAGAATTCAGGATTGATGGAAAAGTGTGGATTGCTTTCTTTGCTGAAATCTTTTTATTGTAAAGTACAAAGATATTAAAAATGAACACATTTAAATCAAGTATAGCAAGACCAGCTATGTCATTTGTCTTATTTACCTTTGGGAGTTTTTTCTTTTTTCATTAAAGACTAGGTATAATTCAAGTAACACATTTTGTTCTCATTGTATTTTTTTTATCCATTATACTAGATTTTTTTTCTTTCAAGAGGAAGATTTCAGCCAAAGGGAAAGATATAATTTTCGTTATTTTATTCATGAAAAGACCCAAAGTTTTTAATTCTAGCATGAAACTTATTTCTTACTTTAATAGTATAGAAGATTCTTGATTTTGCTGCCACTGACACTCCCTCTATTGATGTTAATTACCATTTCCTCTATGACTCAGTAGTCCTGAGTTGTGGCTAAAAATATATTCATCACTGTTGACCAAATCTTCTCATCATGTGTGTCTCTATGGTTGGAATCTAGGATTGGGTAACTTTAAGAGAGTAATGACTTTGGAGTCAGATTGGTGACTTTGCACAACCTTTCTTCACTTAAATTCAGTTCAGTTGCATGTCATCATATTACCTGCCTGATGGTCTTCTGAGAACCATAGACTAACAACAGCCTTCATAGATATAGATATACACATACATACATATACATATATATGCATAAATACATAAATATACATACACATTACACACACAGGCACATACACTATATATATATTTATGTATAGAGAGAGATATAGATAGATTTATATAGATATCTATATCTAAATATTAAATGTCTATCTATATATATATATACACACATATGTATAGGTATGTGTATGAATGTGTATATATGTATGTGTGCTTGTGTATATATGTGTTTACACACACACACAAAATTTCATTGATCCATAGTTTGTTGTCTCTCCAATTAGAGACTTAGGAGCAGGCATATGTTTTTTTGGCCTCTTATTGTATCCCTTAGCACACTACCTGGCACATAGTAGGAACTTAAATGCTCATTGACCACATAATTCCTTTACCTGTTTGCTATGAGGATCATATTAAAATACTTTGTAAATGCCATCACTGGTATTATTAAAGAGGCTAGCCACTATGCTCTTACTCAGAGTATTGAGAATTTGGAGGATATACCAATGCCTGGTCTTAGTTGACCTAAATTTTGAAAACCCAAGTTTAATTCCATGGCACAATGAACAAATGGTCTTGGATTCATGGTAAAATCAAATCCAGTATGAGACAGGATGAATTAAATCTAAGGTCTCATCACAACAGTCTGTGATTCTAGGAGTGAGCACAACAACCTTGCAGTATAGGCAACGACAGATATAAGAATACTCTCATTTATGAGCTATAGAAGATATACCTGAAATTGACCTTTATTCACTCAGGGTAATCTGTGGGTCTTATCCCTTTGGAGCATACCTGGAGATCCCTGTTCTCACCCCATGTACTTTCATTTTTCTGTTATTGTGTTATCATTTATTTGGCATGGACTTGTAATTTCATCTGTGTAATAACATGAGAAAAGTACCTGTATCAAAATAGATGAAACCAGCTTTGTAAATTATGATCTTAAAGTGTTGCCTAGGGCAGTGGTGTCAAACTGAAATACAAATGTGCATAAGGATTTCTACAGGATGAATATTAACTTAGTTTTAAAATGTAATGTTATTGTGTTTTATTTATTCCATTACATCTTTCCCAATTCAATTATCTTAATATTATTTTGTTTTTAATTTAATAAAGTTGCAATCTGCTTCTGGTTGTACTTGGAAGAGTTGAAACTGTGTCTTTGACACCTCTGGTCTAGGGCACTGCTAAGTTAAATGACTTATTCAATGTTATGTAACCAGTATGTGCCAGAGATAAAACTGGAACCCATGTCGCAAAGGCCAGCTATTTATCCAATAAGTCAGACTGCCTCTCACATTTTTATTTAACTCAAAAATATTTTTTGCCTATTGTGCTGCCTCTGTTCCTTCCCAGTACATCCACAGCACCCTGCCTGCCCCCACCCCCAGATATAATTCTGAACAGACAGTTTCACTGTAAACCAATAACCACCATGGGAGGGAAAAAAAGAAGAAATTTTGAATCTGGAAATTGATTTATTGTTACCTAGGCTACTTAGTATGACAGAAACATTAGACTTACACTTCTCAGTGCAACCAATCAAACTGTATTAATGAAACACATGCAAACAACATTTCATATGATCCATTAGACAATAAAAACATGTCAGTTCCATTAGGAACAAACCACCAATCTCATTTTCTATATCCGTCCTCCCTTGCTAGAGGCCACGTGTCACCCTCTGAAGTAGTGGCTCCCTGGCAAGTTAGCAAAGCTCTATCAGTCAGTCAGCATTGGTCATAAGCTAACACAAATATGATGGAGTCAAATAAGGGAATGAATGCAGGAGTCAATCTTGCACACAAAGAGCGAGCTGAAACTTGGGCAGATGGGTTTCTTTAGTTCTATCTATGAGGGTTAGCTGGTTATACCCAAGTTCTGTTTTATGTTCAATGACTCAGTTTATTTAACAATTAGGTCACTTGGTGATATAAACAAATGACAATATCATTTAGTGTATTTTTCCATTAGCTGGGGGTCTGATTTATCAGTTCTTTATGAACACTCATGCTGTTTATCAATGTATGCCATATATATGTACGCATATATATATACATATACTTATTTTAATATTGAAAAATAAGTTATGAAAAATAGACATCAAAAAACTTCATCACAAAATGGTGCCTAGTACAAAATGGAGTCAGTTAAGGAAAGGTAACAACTTATTATTTCTATAATATCCTCTGTGGAGGTAAATTCACTTCAATTACCACTGTTTTTCTAGAAAGGGATTCCTTTATTTTTACTTGTACCTCTGGAAAATTAAATAACTGCAATTCCTCTATAATTGGATGGAGGGGGAGAGAGGAATCCCCACCCAAGCACCCAAACAACTTTTATTAATTCAGAGCTTACTAAAAATTAATTTGAAATAGTTTGGATGGAGACTAGGTGAATTCTACCTATGCATACTCTCTGAAGTAACAGTTTGCTACTAGCAAAAATGATATTGCAAGGTAATATTTCTAGGAATTTTAGAATATAGAATATTTTTAAATCCCCCCAAGTACCTTAAAATATCTATTTCATTAAAATAAATTGATATTATAATTAAAAACATGCTAACGTAAAGTCATTTCTCAAGGACTTTTACTAAAATTCTTTTCTGATATCTCACAATGTGAAAGAGGCCATGAATTCTCTAAGACTATGCCAGAGGAACAGAAGCTCTGGGAGGTCCTGCCAAGATGGAAAAGGGTCAAATAATGCCAGTTATTTTTATGGGATGAGTCTAGTTAAATTCAGAAAGACTCTGAATCATGGTGCTATTGTAGGGTGATGATATTTTTGGCTACAGAAATTCTCAAAGTCCATATTATGGATTTTTTTAGGTGGATGGAGTACCCTGCTACCACTAGAATTATGGGTCATTGTAATCTGGGTGTAAGAAATTTCTCTAACATAAATCTTATTAGGCTAGTAACAATTACTGTATGTATGCTTTTTTTTTCTGATCTGTTTTTTTTCCTATTAGATTGAGTGGTCCTTGAGAGATAGAACAACCTTACTTTTCCATTTGTATCCTCAGCCCTCAGCCTTGTTTACACATAACAAATGCATAATATATGCTTTTCATTCATTCATTCATTCATTCATTCATTCATTCATTCATTCATTCATTCATTCATTTCACCCCAGTGTTCTCTCCTTCCTGACACTCATAGGAAATTGTTCTTTGCAAATTAACGTTATTAAATTGTCACATTCAATCGACTTTGCATAGCTCTCACCTTTCTTGACTTGTCTGCTACATTTGTCATTGTTAACCACCCTCTCCCTCTGGATACTCTCTCCTCTAGGTTTTTTGTTATAGTATTTTCTCTTGATTTTTCTTCTCTTTTGTCTGGCTGCTCCTTCTCCGTTCTCCAAGCATATATCTGGCTACCAATTATTTTCCTCTCTACCTTCTCTATGTGTTCTCATTCATTTCCATGAGTTCAATCTCTGTGCAGATGATTTCAGAAAACATATCTAGTCCTAGTCTTCTGAGCCCCAGCCCTCAACACTAACTGTCTTTTAGATATATTTCATGAATATTTCTGTGGACATCTCAGATTCAATGTGTTCAAAAGATCTTCCACCTCACCCCTAACTCACCCTTCTTTCTAGCATTCTCATTTCTGTTGTGGGCACTATCATGTTCTTCCAGTCACAAAAAGTTTCATATGCCAAAATCATCAGTGATAAAATATCTAGAATAACGTCATTCTTACTCACCATCCCTTTGCCTTATATCCAAGTAATTGCCAAGTCTCCTTGATTCTATCGCCACATCATCTCTCACACCTTTTTCTTTCTCTCTACCAACACCTTGGTTAAGCCCTTATCATCTCTTGCCTACTTCAAAAACCTCCTAATTAGTTTCTCTGCCTCTATTTTCATCTCTCCAATCCATCTTTCACACAAATGACAAGAAATAACAAGTCTGACCATGTCACTCCCTATATTAAAAAGATGTTTCCTCTTATGGTGTGTAATTTCCTTGAGCATTGTGAATGTTGAATTTTTGTCATTGGATACTTAGAGTCTAGCAAGATGCCAGTCACTTAATGCATGCTCGTTGATTGATGGATTTAGGTCAATCTTATTCTCCCACTGCAGTCTACTTTGTATAACACTTACCTATGTACAAGTAACATTTAACTCTCAATGTCCCCAGTAAAATTTTAACATCTTGAGAGAGGACTGGGTAATTTAAAACAAAGGAAAACAAAAATATATCTACCATAGACTGCATAGTGATTTGCACATGCTAGGCATTTAACAAATGTTTGTTGAAGTGAATTGAAATAACACTGACTTTTAAAACTTTGTATTACATATATATTATATGTTATACTATATATTATAATTATACTATATTATAATTATATTATTTTATATATGTATATATATGTGTGTGTGTGTGTGTGTGTGTGTGTGTGTGTGTTTATTTATTTCTTTCTTTTTTCCAGCATATGTAGTCTGGGACTATGGACTAAATGCAAGAATGGAAATCTACAGTCCACAGGTTCTGAACCTTATAAGCTTTCTATATACCTTTTCTGAAATTTTGTAAATTTTACTGCTTCTTCAAAAAGACTAATTGGGTAGGGGGAAGGGCAGCACAATTTATTTGAGAATTATATCCCATTAGCAAAGGACTGGGTCATTATTTGGTTCCAACTTAACTGGCACTAAAGTATAAGAAAAGATATATTGTGCTAAATTCCCAATACATTGTTAAAATTATATCAGACATAGCAGGTAGTAAATTATTGATAATTAATTTGAAAGCTTTTCAACCACTTCCCATAAAATGTAGATGTTTGATTTCCATATAATATTTTTTTATGAAAGGACATAGTTAGATAATTCAGAGCCATGTCAAGTATTGATTTCTCCATTATTAGTCAAAATAGCCAAAGTATATATACTGATTGAATTAGGTATATACTAGCTAGCTCTCTATTTCATTTGGTGTTGCATAATTAAAAAGTAACGAAAAACTGAAAACATGATTAAATCTTTCTCCATATTGGCAACAAATGATACTGAATTACTAAATATGTACATAATATAAATTATTACACAGATTAATAATAGGAAACTGATTGATGAGGAGAATGTGTCTGAATGCTAAGAGTATGTGAACAATGTTGTGTTTATGTCAGTTTTTTTTATCACTATCCTAATTTCATAAATTATAGAGGGGGAATTACCTTCATCCTTGCTCACCTTTACCATTTTGAGACTCAAAGGCTAACTCAATAACCCTTTCCAT
The DNA here is from genome assembly GCF_028372415.1 of Notamacropus eugenii. Classification (NCBI taxonomy): domain Eukaryota; kingdom Metazoa; phylum Chordata; class Mammalia; order Diprotodontia; family Macropodidae; genus Notamacropus; species Notamacropus eugenii. The sequence goes on along the minus strand of NC_092875.1, from coordinate 315,906,456 downwards.
ACTTCAAATTCATACCTTTTCACTATTTCTGAATACTTTTTTGCTGTTATCTCTTGACTCAATTGACTATTTCTTCACCCTTCTCCATGACTTTGACCCCTCAATTACAGCTTTCTTCTTCATCCCTTCCCTAAATCTTATTCTAGATATCTTATAAATCATATAATGATCTTTCTCACACTCTGTTCCTACACTTTCTTACCTCAAATAATTTGAACTTCATCATTTCCTTTCTACTTCAACTACCAATTGATGCCCTCAGATCATATCCCAAAATCCACTAGTATTTGAAATTGATCCTTTTGAGAATCACAGAATCTCAGAATTAAAAGGCAAAGTATATATAGTGCGTTGCTCTGATAAACTAGCTTAGTATTTGTCAAAAAATAAGGAAATTAGACTAATTTGAAATTATCTGAGCCATGCTTGCTCATAGTGTCTGAAACATGGTAAGTACTTAAGAAATGACTGTTGAGAGAATGATATTTTTTTTATAGTTTCTGAAGATTTACTTTTTTTTTCTGGACTATACACATGAATTAGTTGAAGACAATTTGGTCCTCTCGTCATCTTTTTACTTACTTTGGGTATCAATTATTACATTTTTTTGCTTTGCATCTTGCAGTGCCAAAGGTTCTTAAGTTCAGAAATCCCTTATATGACTATAAATTCTGTTCTTTCACTTATCTGTGACCATAGGTTCCTCAAATTTCCCCTAATATTTTTCAGTCTACAAACCTTCTGGCCTCACTTTCTTCACTTACTCAGTCTCTTCAAATATCTGTCTCTTCAATGATGCCTTCATGTCCATCTTTGAATATTTTAACCACTTCATATTCTTCCATCTTTGCCCTGCTAAACCACATCTCTGCCTTCTTCACAACTTTTCCTAAATTACTGAACATTTATGGGACAAACAACAAAATCGTTCCCATTTATATTCACTGTAAGTTGTGTGCTAATTTCATCCAAATCCTCATTGGAATCTTTTTCTTGATATTTGAGTGACTTCTGTATCACATTCTCCCCAATGATTGTTCTACAACTTCCAAGGAAACCCCTATCCCCTTTCTTCAGTTTTAGCAGATGACCTTGTATCCTGCTTTACTGAGAGGGTGGCAGTCATATGATTGATATCCTTGAATTTTCCTTCTCTTTTTTCCGGTATCTACAAATTCTCTCCTTCCAACTGAAGACCCAAAGGAAGAGATGGCTCCTATCTCCCATGCCAACTAATTGATGACATCCTTATCAGTAAAATCAATGGCCTCATTTTCTCTCTGAGTTTACCTTGACCTCTTTAAAGCATTTGATATTATTGATCAATAACTTTTTTCTCTCTTAACATCCATAACAATGCACTCTTATGGCTCTTCATCTACCTCTCTATTTCTGTTCCTACTTCTTCTGTTTTCTATTCCTTATCCCAGTCCTTCTAAGTGGGTAATCACAAGGTTTTATCTTAGAGTCCATCTTCCTCTAAATTCCCCCCTTCCAACTTCCTTTGTTTCTATAGTTTCAATCATATTATGCAGATGACTCCCAAATCTAAAGTTCTGATGCAGACATTTTTCCAAAGCTCCAGTCCTCCACATTTAAATGTCTGCTCCATATATCCCCTTGAGTCTTGGCCAGAACTTCATACCCAACTTTTTTCAAAATTGAATGAATGTCATTCCCCACTCCCAACCCTTCAAACCCATCCCTTCTCACAATTTCTTTATGTCCGTTGATGACTCCATTGTCCTCTGAGTAATACATTTGCAAAATCTCAGTCATCATTGATGAATCCCCTTTCCTCTCTACCTTCCCTCACCCTTGTCTTATTACTTGCCAAGTTGTGTCAATTCCACCTATGGTACACTTTTGAAATCTGTTTCTTCCTTCTTCCTCACTCTGCAAGCTCTGATTAGCACGGACCAGTGAAAATTAAGATGAAAGATTTAAATGCATTGTGTACACTACATTCTATTTTCCATGAATTAACAAACAAGGTATTTCCAACTTCATGTGATCATTTATAGGTTATTTTCTTCTCCAATAGGTTTTCATTAATCAGAGGTTAAGTGACTTGCCCAGGGTCAAAAAGCTACTAAGCATCTGAGAGAGGCCTTGAACTTAGGCACTGCTGACTCCAGGACAGCTTTCTATCCACTGAGCCACCTGGCTGACTCTTAGCACTCTCTTGTAAATTCAGATGAGGAAGCCTGAAGATTTGCATTTTTCTCATTGAAATCATGGGGAAATTGGAATCTTTAGAGTAAACAAAAAGACTGATTCCAATATTGTGTGGCAGAAAGCAGGAATCTGTCACTGGATATGGGACCACATAGTTGGCAGTGATCAACATCAACTCTAATGTACAATTTTTACTAATGTAAAAAAATCACATTGAAAGGAGAGAGAAGGTATGTATATATGTATGTATATCCACACACATATACATGTGTGTATACATATATGCATATGTATATATAAGTATGTGTATATATATAAACATGTGCATATATGTACATGCATTTATTCACACATCTACACAATGTGTGTGTGTGTGTGTGTATATATTTGCATGTACAATACACATAAGGATATGTGTGTGTCTATCTATATCCATCTAGCTATCTATTTTTAAGAAATGGGTCTACCAAAGGTTTTAAAGAATAGATGCAAAAGGTTAAAACCATAAATTCATATTTGTTTAACTATTGAAAATTCCTCTTCAATCATCCTTAAATATTTTATAGCATAGCTTCACCTGATAACCTAACTAAACATGAAAAGCAATCATGTATGTCAAATGTTCATATTATCTTTAAGGTTGGAATCAATCATTCTTTAGTCCTTTAAGAGCCTTAGTATAATTATTATCTTCTAGTTCGGCTGATTGTCTATGTGGAAGTAAGGGGTGTTTACATAACTGTTTATATACATGTTTTTCTTTCATTTTCTGATCCAGATAGTTAAACATAGGGAAATTTTGTCACCAAGCTGTTCTTGTCTCTCTTAATACAGTTTGCCCTGCTCCAGGGAATAGCCCTCTTGTTTTGCCAGTTTGTTTAATGATATTGGTGTGTATGGTGTTGAAGTGGACAATTTGCTGTGTTGTTGGTGTGTGGAGAGGGCATCAGAAGTGGAAAATCAGGGGAGTAATCAATACATCTCTATTATATACGAACAGAAGGAAAGTGTTTGAGGCAGCAATTCCATCTTCAAAAGGAGTTCATATATTCCCAGATCAGAAGTCTTTAAAAGAATCATGGACATTTTTAATGGGGTTAGGGCCTTATCACTTTAAAAGGATTCTGCCAGTCTCTAGCTTTTACAAACACTGTCATGTCATTTTTCATTTGTGATGTATATATAACATCCTCTTTCAACAGAATGAGAGGTAGGGTAAAAACCTTGGAAAGATATTTATTTTCATTTTGAAGGAGGTGGTGGCATGTGTTTATATAATAAAAATAAAACTGCTAGACTTCAAAAAAAAAGTATTCACAGTGTCTAGAAATTAAGGAATACATATTTAAAAATATTTAATCACTGGGCAAAGAAAGATATAACTTTTCTGTGCCAGGCTTAATGAAAGAGATCTCCCATTCTAGGAATCATGAAATTACAGAGTGGACAGAGAACTCACATATCAGCTAGGCCTGTCTGTTTCTGACCCCAAAGCCCCTCTACAATATTGCTGACATATGGTCACTGAGTTCTTATCTCTAGTAAGTGAAAGCTCTCCTAGGGTAGGTAGCCCAATTTACTTTTGGAGGACTCTCAGTTATAAGGAAGTTTCTCTTTAAATGAAATCTCAATTTACAATTGCTGTCACTTTCATAGTACTGGGAAATAAAACTGAATATGTATATGTATATATATATATATATATATATAAATATATGAATAATAAAAACCAATATTGATGATGATGGGGTGAATCTGAGCATATGTTGTTTCAGACTCAGAATGCAAACACCATAGTGAAAACCAACTAATTTAAAATATTACACCAGTAACAAAGACAGCCCTAGAAGCAGTGATAATGGTACAGGTTTCTCCAGGATTTGCTAAAACTGAACATGACTGTTCACTTTCACTATGCATTTTTTAATATATTTAATATGGCACCAGTGGAATTATGGTACAGAGATGAGCATTGGATTGGGAGTCAACAAGCCAACTTGGGTTTTAGTTTTGACCCAGGGTTATAGTTTTGGCCACAGGTCCAATTATCTATGTGATGTTGGCCAATTAATTTATCCTACCTGGTTGATAGTTTCCTGATTTCTAAAATGAGGGAGCTGGGATGGAACCAAGATGACAGATTAGGGGCAAGTACCCAGTTGAATTCTCCAAATATTCCCCTCAAACAACTTTAAAATAATGCTTCAAATCAGATTTTGGAGTGGCAGAGTCAACATAAAATTGTGTTGAGATATTTTTTCCAGCCTAAGAAAACTTAGGAGGTTGGCAGAATTCTGTAAGACCAGGTTGGAGGTCTGTTCAGAGCCCATATGTGCTTCTATAGCAGCAGCTTTGGGAACTCTCAGCCCAGAAACAGTAAGAGAGGCAGACAATTGATCAGAAAGAGACTTTAAAAGATTCTCTGCTGTCCTGGGGTACAGTTGGCATTGATTGCCAACTCTACTGCTAGTCACAGTTCTGGGTTTAGATATAGGATACAGAAGAGGAATGGTGGTCAATCACAAGGGAGCAGGGGTCCAGGTGACAGTTCTAAGACAAAGAGGAGAACTAGGACCTGCAGTTGCTGGAGACCAAGTGCCCTTCCTTTCTAAAGACTAGAGTTCAGACTAGGAGAACAACGACCACACTTCCCCAGGATGACACTAACTGGCAAGCCCTAAAGTCTTGAGGAATCTAAAATTACCCCTGAAAACAGCAGCATGAAAAAGCCTGAAGCTTAAGACAGTGCCTCCCCATCCTCTGGTGAACAGGGAGTTCAATGTCAAAAAATAGGTTGGAAAAATGAGCAAACAACAACATAAATATACCATGACCATAAAACCTACTATGGTGGTAAAGTAGAAAAAGATATAAATTCAGAAGACAATAATGTAAAAACAGTTATCAAAAAAAAAATCTCAAAGAATGGGACCAAAGGTCAACAAGAATGAATCCAGGAAGAGTAAAGAGATAACAGGGGTAGAGGAAAAGTTGGGAAAAAGAATGAGAGTGATACAAGAAAATTATGAAAAGATAATTGACAGTTTGGTAAAACATGCACAAAAATACTGAAGAAAACACCTTAAAAAGCAGAATTCTCCAAAAAGAAAAAGAGGTACAAAATCTCACTGAAAAAAAATTCCTTAAAAATTAGAATTGGGTAAGTGGAAGCTAATAACTCCATGAGACATCAAGAAACAATACAACAAAGTCTAAAGAATGAAAAAAAAATAGAAGAAACTGTGAAGTCTCATTGGAAAAACAGTGTCCTAGAAAATAGATTAAGAAGACATTATTTAAAAATTATTGAGCTCCCTGAAAGCCACGATCAAAGATAGAGCATAGACACCTTATTGCAAGAAATTATCAAGAAAAGTTACTCTGATACCTTAGATCCAGAGGGTAAAATAGAAATTGAAAGAATTCACCAATCACCTCCTAAAAAAGATTCCCAAATTACAACTCCCAAGAATGCTATAGTCAAATTCTAGTACTCCTAGGCTGAAGAGAAAATTCTTTAAGCAGTCAGAATTCAAATATCATGGAGACACTCTCAGGATCACACAGTATTTTGTGTATAATATTTTGGAGGGCAAAAGAACTGAGATTATAACCAAGAATCACCTGTCCAGAAAAATTCAATGAAATTCTTCTGGAGGAAATAATGGATAATTAATGAATATCATATTGCCTGCCTGCTCATTAGTTTTGGAAGGGTGTGGAAGGGAGGGAATCTGGAGTTCAAAATTTAAAAATGAAAGACTTTTTAAAATAAGTAAATAGAAATTTTGGGGAAAAAAGTTAAAAAAATTAAATAAGAAAGTTAGGCAAGATGTTTTCTGAGTATCCTTTCTCTGAGCAGGCAGCTGAAATAATTGGTGCCCAGCTGACTACCAACAATTTACTTAGTTGATGGTGAGTGTCTGGTTTAATTTAATAAATACCTGATGGGGCCATTACCTTATATCTTTAGAAATCCAGAATTAGTTTCCTTCTGCCACCAAGAAGTACTGTTACTAAATATGACTGAAATGTCAACTGCAGATCAGTCAGTGAAATATTTTTTTAACAAAAAAAATCATGGCAGGCAATTATGAGCTACATTATTTACATTTTCCTAAAATCATTATGTCCAAAGTAGTCTGAAGAGTACAGAAGATGCACTGTGTTGCAAAAGGGTTCACATGTCTAGAGTAGTGTTTTGTTCAAAACAATTCCAAAATATTTTGAGCTAGTTCTGTCATCATTCACCATATAGCTCCCTCTTTTATAGCGTCTTCAGTAATGATAGCCTTGGGTATGTGATAAAATCCTGTAACCAAACATTAATATTATATTTCCTTAAAACCTATTAAACAAGCAGATTGGTTTGCTCTCTTCTAATCATTTCCCTATACTCTGATTTTCACTTTCCCAGTTTAAAATTCACTGGGCAAAATTTGACATGTCCTGTCCCATGTTGACTGTTTCATTAATTGCTGTCAAATTCTCTGACCCACTTGTTGGAGGTCAAGCTAGTGTAAACCTATAGGGGAAAGCCCTTTATAAGTTTAAACAGAAAGAAAAGTCACTTTTCCCCTTTACTTTTCTACTTAGCTTCAAGATTATGAATCTGTGGAATGAGCAAAAGGCATATTTTCACTTTTCTAGAGCCTTAAAAAGTATACTTACAGTCTTTATTTATGGTAGGTGGGCTTATTCATAAGTAAATTTTATTATTAATAATGTAAGCCAATATTTTCTACCTACTTATTAATGTACCAAAGTCTTATCACAGTGGTGTAAAGGTGATCCTCCCTTCTTAAAGCCTATGCTAGTGGACTTCAAACTTGAGAAGATCCTAAGAAGCTCTGAATACAGATACAATGACAGGTTGTTACCATCACCCTTTTCCATGACCCTGCCCTCCTTACTGTTTTTCATGCAAGATGTGCCATTTCTAGACAGAGCATTCTTGTTCGTTGTTCCCCATGCCTAAAATGTTTTCCCTCCTCATCTTGGCACCCTGGTTTCTCAGGCTTGTTTTAAGACCCACAAGTCCCAGCCAAAATCCATCTTCTAAAAGTCTTTCTTGATTCTCCTTAATGCTGAGACCTGTCAAAGACCTTAGCTTAAAAAGACCAAGGTCTCCCACTGCATCCAAGGCTATCTTCAGTTGTCCTGATCTATATCTTGCCAATGGACCCAGATGGATCCAGAGGAGAAGATGAGGCTGGTGACCGCACAGCTCTCCCTCACAAATCCAATTCAGTTGCATGTTATGGCCAATCTCCCTGATGTCATGGTCCATTTTGAGAACACAGGGTTAGGGTTAGACAAGCCACAGCAATAATGATAGTGTCTTCCCTCTATCAATCATCTCAAATTTATTATATATATATATATATATATATATATATATATATATATATATATATATATATATATATATATATATATATATATACATACATGTACGACTTCTACATAGTTATTTGAATATAGTCTCCCTCCTTAGACTGAACTTCTTGAGAGCAGGGACATTATTTTGCTCTTGTTCCTTAGTAGTTAATACTGTGCCTGGAAGTAGGTTGTTAATAGTAGCTTTTAATAAAATACAGATGGCTATTGCAGTCATGAAATTAAAAGATGCTGGCTCTTTGGAAAGAAAGCTATGAAAAATCTGGACAACATACTAAAAAGCTGAGGCATTAACTTGCCAACAAAGGTCCATAAAATCAAAGCTATGATTTTTCCAGTATAACTGTGAGAGTTGGATTCATAGGGAAAGCTGAGTTTTGCACAATTGGTACTTTCTAATTGTGGTGCTGAGGAAGACTTTTGAGAGTCCCCTGGATAGAAAGGAAATCAAATGAGTCAATACTTCAATTAATTCAGTCTATTCACTGAGAGTTCAAACGCTGAAGCCAAAGCTTAAATATTTTGGCCAAATAATGAGAAGACAGGACTCATTAGAAAAGGCCCTAATGTTGGGAAAGGTTGAAGGCAAAAGGAAAAGCAGACAGCAGAGTATGTGATGGATAGATAGTATTATGGAAGCAATGGATATGAACTTAGACTTCAAGAGGTGGTGGAGGATAGAAGGACCTGATACGCTATGGTCTGTGGGATCATGAAGAGTCCAATGAGACTGAATGACTAAACAACATCCACAATATATGCTTACTGACTGATTGACTGAATGTCATGAATAAAGCACTAGACTGGGAGTCGGGAAGACCTGAGATCGAATCCTGCCTCAAACACTATGGGACATTGGGCAGATATATCTTTATCTTACTGAGCCTTGGTTTCCTTATCAGTAATGTGGTGATAAGAAATGTACCTACCCCATAGAATTCATGATTGGCGATTAATGAAAGATACTTGAATGAGTATGTATGAGCATACACACATAGACATACAAGCATTTCTGTCATATGTCAAATTTTTATTTTATTTTATATACATATATTTTATGTTTATTTTTATGTACATTTATATGTACTTTTTATGTTAATTTATATGCATATATTCTTTTGTGTGTACATGTGTATGTATGTGTATGAAATGTAATCCCAGGCCTAAAGCCTGTTGGTATGGGACTCTCTCCTTTTTACTAGATATCACTGTCCTGTGCCTGCATCAGTGTTAGGGTAGAGTTGGTGAGAGTGGGAGACCTCCATTCTCTTCAATCTCGTTGAGTCTTCAATCTCATAGCATTCTGGAATTATTTCAGGTGCTTCTGGCTTCTAGGTTTGAGGGAAAAGATGAAAGATACCAATTCCACTTGAGGCTGTTGAAAATAAAAAGATTCTGGAAACACATGAGGGGATCTAAGACTATCCATAATATCCCCATCCCCAGAGTGCAACACTAGAGATATTAGGGAATTTCCCCTTAGTCAAGATTTAGGACTTTCTTGGTTGAGCTGAGTTTTCTTACTTCGAACTCTGTATTGTGCTCTGTTCTGTATTGTCTGGTATATTCTTCAATTTTACATTTTCTGATTTTTGTTTTGCTATTGAATTAGATAAATGTATTTCAATGATTATTATGTGTGCTCATTGTGGAAATTGTGTTTGGTTAGAGAAGGATCAAACCTTTAACATAACAGTTGGGGATCTGGTTCCCATTAAAGAAAGAGCAGCCAGAAATTACCTTGTATCTGAAACCTGTATCTTTTAGACTAATAATATTTAAGGTAGCCTAGCCTGATATCTCTCCTCTCTGAGGAGAATAGAATGGTTAGCTTTTGTCATCCACATCCTGTTTACATCAGGGAAGACATTAAGTCTTCATTGTAGAAGGGTGGTGGAAAAGAGGTTAGAACTGCCTATTCTGCCTCCCTTTGAGCTATACAATGACTCCCCTATGCTACATGTGGAGACAGTTGTCTATCTCACTCTCTGTCTTTGTGTGTGTCTCCATATACATACATACATATATACATGCACATATATATATATATATAGATAGATAGATATAGAGTTTATTAAAGAATAGTAGGATATTAATCAGTTGAAAATAGGAGCTGATTTAAATCATATGCCATTTGAAATAAATTGATATGCTCAATGAGGTTTTAGTTTGAAAATGATAGATAATATAGAGATATTGAAATATTTTAATTTTCAATCAAAGTAGAAAAATCACATTTCCACATGGAAGTGTTATAAAATGATGTATTGGGTCCTTACGAAGGAAAGCTTTCTTTTACTTCCACTTTCCATATTCTTAAACATTTATACGTAATCACAGTTAGACAAATTGACTCACTGTGACATCGAACAAGCCTTTAAACCTCTCTCACTTTCATATCCACAAACAGAATGTAACAGATCTGTGGTTTTAAGGCTGCTTAAGTAGTCATTGATGTGTGAGGGGATAGACAAAAAGAGAGGAGACCATACACAGTAGAGAGCTTTTCTTTTAAACTAAAAAGAAAAGGCATAATTAGAAAAAGAGAATATTTGCAGAAATCTGGGGGTTTAATCTTATGCTGCATTAAGAGCAATATCTGTCTCTATATTTATATTGCACCCATAACCACCCTACCAAGGTACTTTTGTGAGTATTGTAAGGCTTAATTAATATTTGTGGAGTGATTTGAACTCCTAGGAAGAAAACCACTTTAGAAAAGTATGATATTGTCATTTTGGAAAAAATAGAATGATGCAGGAAATGAGATACAAATAATAAATACACACCTGCTTTAAAAATATGTTTGCAGTCTTATCTGATGACACATTTTATTTAAGTTGTTACTAAGAATGCAAGATTGGAAGGTGGAAGTCATTGTCCTTTGAGAGGTACATTATACTAGATCATTAAGAGCAGAGAGAGATATTTAAGAGAAGGAAGGATTCAATAGCTAGCTATTTAGAAGCAGAAAGTCATTAAAATATGCCTTTCTCTTATATTATCCAAGGTCTTAGGCTTAACCCAAGACTCTCAATGTAGTGCTATTTGAAGATGAAAATTGTTTCTACGTAAATTTAGTTAATATTCTATTTTCTGGAACACAGGTGTTGTATCATAGGAAGAACATCTGCTAAACCAGCTGTTACCACCATTTGAGTCTGAGCTTGGTGCCCGGAAGCATTTCCCCCCAGTATTTTTACTTATTCATTTGGGGAGAATGATATGGGACTAAGTGCCAGGGCTAGATGTGATTATTACAGCAAGAAGTGATCTGGTGGGCCTCAAGTGAGCCATCCTGTCTCTCTGAACAGAATCATCTGAATTGCTGCTGTCTCCATATTTGGAGAGTACTTGATAGACGTATGGAGCAGGATACCTGTTAAGCAGAGGAGACAGGGAATGACCTCAGGCTGTGACCTACTCAGACAACAGGAAATGGAGATCTGAATTTCCTGTGCAGTTATTATGGTATGGTGTAAGAAACCATTTAAATTAACTAGATAAATTTTTCTATTATGTTAGTCAAGAAGCATTTATTAAGCGCATACTATGTGCAAGATTTTTAAAAAAATAAATATCTGTAGAATTCACTAGAAAACTTCTCAAATCTCTACTTTTCCTGCATAAAAAGAAGCTCAGACTGTTAGAAATGGCAGCAACTTGATTTGCTTATCTGCTTGAAGCAAGGTTTAAAAACCATGGAGATATCTTCTCCTATTGTTAAAAAAGCAAACAAATCCAAGTACAAGAAATGAGGAGGTCCAAAATGTATCTTATTAGAAGGGAGAGGTGATTTGGAATTCTATTAATCCTGACAATTTCACATAATTGATGTGTTCTCATCCACTTATAGGGGAGCTGGGAAGTGCCAAAGGAAATGAAATATTAATTAAGTATTGAATAAAGGAATCTTGAAGTTTAATATTCACCTATGCTTGTATCTAGAGTAGGCAGAGAGGTAAGTCTACCCAAATGTGGGAAGAAGAAGAAGGAGAAGAAGAAGAAGAAGAAGAAGAAGAAGAAGAAGAAGAAGAAGAAGAAGTAGGAAGAAGAAGTAGGAAGAAGAGGAGAGAAGTGGAAGAATGAGAAGAAGAAGGAGAAGAAGAAGAAGAAGAAGAACAATCAAGAACAGAACAAGAAGAAGAGGAGGAGGAGGAGGAGGAGGAGATGACAACTCCAGGTCCTTTCTGAAGGTATATTTGAAGGGATGCCATGGGAATGGAAGTCATAGAAAATGAGGCAAGAAGGATATCTAGGATCCAGCATGGAGGACCTTAAATGCCTGCCTGATGAGTAAACACACACACACACACACACACACACACACACACGTATGCGTGTGTGTCTTTCCTCTCTGGTAAAAGGAGCTACTAAAGATCTTTGAGAGGGAAGTGTGATGATCAGATTTTCATTTTAGAAATATTAGTTTAGCAGTTATATGGTGGGTGTATTATAGAGGAGAGATATTGGAAGAAGTGAGAGAAATTAGGAATCTATTTAAATAGTCTATGTGAGAACTAGAACTACGGTCTGAATTATGGCAGTGGCAATATAATTGGAGATAAGGAGATTGATATGAAATATCAATAGAGGTAAAACTTACGTCAGTCAATAAAGATTTATTAGGTACCAACTTTGTGCCAAGTACTGTGCTAAGTGTTGGGAATATAAAGAAAGGCAACAGACAAGTCTCTGTCCTGAAGAAGTTTGAAATCTAATAGGGGAAAACAATCATAAGGAGAAACTGAAAAGTGTGTGGGTGGTGGGGTGAGGGTGTGTGTGTGTGTGTGTGTGTGTGTGTGTGTGTGTGTGTGTGTGTGTGTGCTAGCACTGATAATATCCAGAATAGTGCCGCTGGCTAGGAAATGAAGAGATGGCTGCCATGGGTATCCTCTTGAAATGGAAGATCTAGGAGGAGATCTCTGGTGTTCACGCTCCACAATCCCAAATCAGAGGGAGTGAGAGGTCCCAGTTGGTACTGACATGATGTGAGTTGAAACACTTAAAAACTGATTGTATTTATTGGATGAGGGAAAGGAAGAGTCAAGGATAACTCCAAAGCTAAAAATTTGATGGGAATTATGTGGTACCATCCATAGACATAGGGGAGATTGGTGGTAAAGAATTTAGAAAAAAGTTGTATTCAATTTTGAGAAACTTAGAGGATAATTAGGTGGAGATTATGTAGTTGTTAATATAGGACAGCTAGGTGGTGCAATGGATAGAGTGTTGGGCCTGAAATCAGAAAGACTTGTCTTGCTGAGTTCAAATCTGACCTTAGGCCACTTACCTAGCTTGTGACCCAGGGCAAATCACTTAGTCCTATTTGTGTCAGTTTCCTCATCTGTAAAATGAGCTATAAAAGGAAATGGCAAAAAAGTCAGTGTCTTTGTCAAGAAAACCTCACATAGGGTCACGAAGAGTCAGACATGACCGAAAAATGACTGAATAGCAAAATAAAACCAGAAGTCAGGAGAAAGGGTGGAAATTGATATGTACTCATCTATGCTCTTTGTGAAGATACAATTAACTGGACCTGTTAGAACAAACATAATCACTAAAGGGATAATGAAAAGAAATAGAAGATGTGAATCTAGGCCAAAGGTTTAGGGAACACTCATGCTTTGGGAACAGGAGATTGTATATTGATTTAGCAAGGCATGGCCAATATAGCTAAGAGAAGGTCCAGGAGAGATCAGTGCTATTCAGCCAGGCTAAGAGAGGGTGTCTAACAATGACGAATGTTGTAGAGAAGTCACTTAGGATAAAGGCAGAAAAGGCTTTTGGATTTAGCAGTTAGGATGTGATTGGTAACCCTTGGGAGAGTAATTTCAGTAAAGGGGATAAGTCTTTACCTAGCATACAAAGATCTGAGGAGGGATTGGGAGGTGAGGAAGAGAAGGAGATGAATTGAACTGAAAGTGCCAAAATCTCTCTGAATCTCAACTTCTTATAAAATGGAATAATACTTGAAAAACCTCATAAGGTTGTTTATGGGAAAGTGCTTTGCGAAACTTAAACTACTGCAAAAATGAGAAAATTGTAATTATTGTGCATTGTGAATTCCCCAACTTGAAATATGAAATGTATTGTCCCTCTTACTATCTAAGATGGACAATATGACATCATTTTAGAGAACTCTCTGAAGGCAATGTGAGGCTGACTGACCTGTCCAGGCTTATAGGCAAATTCCAGTCTTCGGGTTCAAGGCCAATTTTCTTTTCATTACACTATGATCCCATGGGGATCCTTTATTTTAGAGGGGTCTTGCTTCCATTAATATACTCTCTTACTCTGACATATACAATCTTACATATTTTTTCTACTGATGTTTTTGTGATAACGTTCAAACATGCTTGGGTTTTTCCACATTTTAAGGAAATTAAAAAAAAAAAAGTCCTTTATTAGCCATGCTGTTTCCTCTAGCATTTGTCCTATGTCTCTCTACTCTTCCTGAATGTACAATCTTTAATTTCCTCTTCCTAGTTCTTACCCTACATTCCATCTTAACTTCCCAGCAGTGTTTTTTTTTCACATCAATCAGTCTATTGAAACCACACTCAAGAAAGCCTCAGTGACCTCCCTCTGAATAAATAATAAAGTTTTAGAAATAATATCCGAGGTTATTTTTCCTAACCTGTTTCTGAATAGGAAGCTTCTTTTAAATCCAGTGAATATTTCCTAGTATTTTTTTTTTCTTAATCTCTTCTTGGAATTTTGTGCTTCTTAATAGCCTACTCTGTGGAACTCCTTTGGTTTGCATGATATCAGAATTTTCTCGATCTCTGACCTGTCTTTCTCTGATTCCTTTGCTACCTTCTCCTTTGCCCCTACTTACATAAAAGTATTCACCAAGGTTCTTTTCTTCTCCTCAGCTTCCCTCCCCTCTTCTTTTCCCTCTCCTCTCCCCTCCTCTCTCTTTTTCTTTCTTTCAGCTGATTCTGTTTTATAGCTTCAACTCTCATGGCTCTATTGGTCATTCTCAGTTGTATAGCTCCAGCCTTGATCTTATCTAATCATTAGTCAATGTCTGACTAATGTGATATTAATGTAATAACACCTATGTGACATCCTAGTCCTGTATGGGTCATCACTACTTTAAATGAAACATTTTAAACCGAATCTATTATCTTCTCAAATCTTCTCTCTTTCTTTTCTTCCACCTTCACTGTTTCCATTAATGGCACTGCTATCATCCTAGTTACTAATTTTTGTTTCTCCCTTACTGTATAGATTCATCCATTCACTATATCCTTTCATTTCTCCCCCTTTTTAATGTTTCTACCTTCCAAATCTTCTCCTGCATTTTCACTGTGACTTCCTTAATGATCACTTATTAGTTTATATGTGAAATGTTGCCACAGGCTTCTTACTGAGCTTCACATCTCCAGTTTCCATCACCTTCATACACATAATAATCATGACAGTACAATAATACTTTAAATGTTCATGGTCTTTTTCAAAGTGCTTTCCCATCCACCATCTTCTTCAATCCTCACAATAACATCAGATCTTGTAGGCACAAGCAAGGTAGGATTTTTCTTGCTTTCTTTTTGGAGTTCAGTTTCCCAGGCACAGGCTAAATTGTGAACTTCTGAAGAATTGATCTCCTTTGAACCCTGATAATTCACAGTTCTGCTGAGTCACATAGGTTTTATGCCTACCTGTGTCAATAAGGGACCTAGTCTTTGCTATATATTCTGGGAGACTGGCATTTTGCTTTGGGGGCTTGCTCATGAGAAGGACCGTTAGATTCCCTGGACAGGACTCTGAGTAGCTATTTTTTAAGAGCCTCTCAACTACTCAGATGTTGGTGCTCTCCTGGATTAGTGGTGTATACAAGTGATTGTATTACTTTATTCAGACGGTTGAAGCCCTTTTCATTGAATCTCTGTGCTAATTTCTCTGCTTGTATTTTCTATACTCACTTCTTTCTACTTATCTCTAGTTAAAGTAAGTTTGTTGAACCCTTTGAAGCTGTCTGTCCTTTAGAAAAGCAGATCAAAGAATCTGTGCTAGCAGCCCATACTATGTGCTATTACGGTTGCTAATACAAATAGACAGGGTGAATGTTATTATTATCATTACATAGGTGAAAAAAAAAGTAAGTCTTAAAAATATGAAGGCACTCTCCCAACACAGCTAGCAAATGGAGATGGAAGTAGAATCCAGGTCATCTGAAAATAAGTCAAATGTATTCTATGTTATACAAGTTGGTTTTCAAGGGTTTCCATAACATAACACCATTCTGCCTGTCAAAACTATCCTCCCTGAATTATGACAAAGCCAATATTGGTATGCTTGTGGTGGAATGTGTGGGAGAAAGGAGACTGACTCAAGTATGAAAATTTAGACTATATGTCTCTCTATCCTCCTAGGGATATTTTATAGTCATCATGGAACTGATTTCATCATCTCTATGTCTTTCTATACCATGTCCTTTGCCAGACTTTCCAGTTTTCACAGATCAAGAACTGTTTACAATGACTCCCTATTATTATATCATATATTGTTTACACTTTTATTTTATTTCTATTGAATATACATTTACAGATTTGGTAAGCTGTTTAATGTTGCACTTATAAAATAAAATTAAGTGATTTAGAGTGAGAGCGAAAGAGTATTCTTAATCAGAATGATTAATTAATGCTAACATGCCCAAAATGGTCACTTTAAAATTCCATTGTACTTTTCACTCTAAGATACAATGTATTCAGAGTTTGACAAGGCAGAAAGTCACCTTTATTTAAAATACTTAGGATCTCCACAAAGCAATTTAATTACACACACACGTCTATTTTGGTTTTTATGCAGATAAGAATCCAAAAGGAGGGGGAGGGAAGTTTTGATCAAAATATTTGATAATTTAACTGTATGAAGGAAAACATTAATCTATCATCTTGTAGTGAAATCTTTGAATTATTCTTTATTTAATTATATTATTAAAAATTATAAAATTATAGGTCAGACTAGATCATTTGTATAATTCCTTCCCAGTCTAGATCCCCTTATACTATGAACTATTTTATGACATAAGCAGGCATTTCCTTTATGTATTAATTTTGGTTTGTGCGTATATGCACTGGGTTTAGAATTTAGGTTAGTAAACATGAAAGGACATTCTGTATTGGATGGAAGGATTTCACTCATCACCCACCACATAAGGTATATATCTATTTTTCACAACTGTGTCAGTATTAAAGAAGGTGTCTAGAGAAGTCTCAAACAAATGTTTCCAAAGGAGTTAGGATGACAATAGATCAAGGAAGAAACGGGGGATAACAGTTTGTTCATTTCTAAAAATTATATACTCTAGAGGCAGTTGTTCATCTGCTGATTGCAAAGTGTTAACCAGCATGAAATAAAGATGGAAATAATAAAGCAACATGTTTATCTGAAAAAATTGTGTTTCCCTAACAATAGAAGTTTTAATGATTTGATTCAATACCCATTTGCATTGGGGATGGTTTAAATATGTGTACATTTTTCATGATGAAGAACTTCAGTGGGCACATCTGGGAAACTCTGTATTCAAAATGAGAATGCCAGCCTCAGTTACTGAATTAGTTACAGGAAGGCTCAGTCACATTTTGACATTTATAGCTTGATGCTTGATTACATGAAGAAGCACAGCAGTACTTAGTTCTAGGCCAGAAGAGGAACTAGTAAGAAAATGTGACATTTTGAAAGGGGGGAAATAATATGTTTTAAGAAAATTTTTGGAGAGGCGGAGCCAAGATGGCGGAGTGAAAGCAACGACTCACCTAAGCTCCTGGACAAACTCCTCTGGATATCTCTGAAAAGAGAATTTGACCAGACTTTGGAGGTGTAGAATCCAGTGGGTGACAGACTTTGACAGATTCGGAGCCGAGGTTGGACTGGAAGGTCCACTGGAAGGATCTGTTCCGCTGGGGTAAGCCCCCAGCGCACAGCGCAGCGCGGTCAGCGCAGCAGGGCGGAAGGGACCTGAGAAGCCCGAGAGTGGTGGGCGAAACCAGCGGAGCAGGAGACAAGCCAAACCAAGCCCGTGAGAGCCGCTGAGCGCCAGATATCAGCGCAGCAGCCCTTGAAACCTTCAGCCTGAAGACTAAACTTCGGTAAGTCACCCACTTGAACTTCCGGGAGCCAGGATGGCAGAGTGATCAGTAAATGCTCTCTCCTCCCCCCTGATGACCGTGAAAGAACCATAAAATACTTCCCCAGATAAATCCTGGATCAGCGGGAACAGCAGAAGGGGGCAAATAGTCTCATAACACCAGAGGCTAGAAAAATAGCAAAGGGGGATTCTTACTACTGTGGCGGAGGCAATCTGGAAGGACAGACTACCCAGGGCAGAGAAAATTCGCACTGAGACCCAGGCAAGCCTCAGCGCCAGGAGACGAGCCCCAGGAGGGGCGGGAACATGCATTAGCTTCTAGGTGTGCCCCAGCCCTCCAGGGGAAAAGGGAAGACAATAAATAGGGAAGCTGGGATCACCATCCCCTGAACTTGCCTTTGCCTCAGGTCAGCTGAGGAGATCTCCTGAGACCAGACCAGCCCTCCCACACACCTAACAAGCTAACCCCAGGGTTGATCTGGGAAACAAAAAACAAAAGCCTGCTTTTAGCCTAGACACACATCAGCTCAACTTAAAGATCTGTACCTTCAGACTCAAAGAACCAGAAGCTACAACACTCAGCCAACATCATGAATCGGAAAAAGCAGACGAAAAGTGAAAAAACCATAGAATCTTTCTATGGGGATAAGGACAACACAAACACAAACACCAAAGAGGTCAGAGCTGAGACTGTACTTCCATCTGAAACCTCAGAAGGGACTATGAATTTCTCGCAAGCACAACTAGATTACCTGGAACATCTGAAGAAGGAAATAAAAGAAAAACTGGCAAATGATTTTAAAATTATAAAAAAAGAATCCACTGATGAGAACATCACTCTGAAAAGGAAAATTGAACAAATGGAAAAGGAAGTT
Organism: Notamacropus eugenii; assembly: GCF_028372415.1. NCBI lineage: Eukaryota > Metazoa > Chordata > Mammalia > Diprotodontia > Macropodidae > Notamacropus > Notamacropus eugenii. The sequence goes on along the minus strand of NC_092875.1, from coordinate 315,887,904 downwards.
CAAAAATTAACTGGAGAGAATAATTCCCTAAAAGGAAGAGTTAATCAAACGGAAAAGGAAACCCAAAACCTAATTGGGAAAATTGATCAGATGGAAAAGGAAACACAAAACCTACCTGGGAAAATTGGTTGAATGGAAAAAGAAGTACAAAAATTAAATAGAGAAAATAGCTCCTTAAAGGGAAAAATTGGTCAGATGGAAAAGGAGATGGAAAAGCTAACTGAAGAAAACAATACGATGAAGATTAGAATTGGGCAAGTAGAAACTAATGACTCAATGAGGCAACAAGAATCAGTCAAACAAAATCTAAAGAATGAAAAGATAGAAGAAAATGTAAAATATTTAATTGGAAAAACAACTGACCTGGAAAATAGATCCAGGAGAGAAAATTTAAGAATTATTGGCCTGCCAGAAACCCATGATGGAGAAAAGAGTCTGGACAATATCTTCCAGGAAATCATCAAGGAAAACTGCCCAGAAGTACTAGACTCAGAGGGCAAAATAGTCATTGAAAGAATCCACCGTTCCCCTCCTGAAAGGGATCCCAAACTCAAAACCCCAAGAAATATCGTTGCCAAATTCCAGAGCCATCAAGTGAAGGAGAAAATACTACAAGCAGCCAGAAAGAAACAATTCAAATATCAAGGACACACAGTCAGGATCACACAGGACCTTGCAGCTTCTACATTAAAAGATCGAAAGAATTGGAACCCAATATTCCGTAAGGCAAAGGAGTTGGGACTTCAACCAAGGATCAACTACCCAGCAAAGTTCAGCATAACATTTCAGGCAAGGAGAAAGTCATTCAATGAAATAAGGGAATTCCAGAGCTTCCTGACCAAAACACCAGAACTCAATAGACAATTTGATCTTCAAATGCAGGTCTCCAGAGAATCATAAAAAGGTAAACAGAGGGGAAAAAACACACAAAAACTTGCTACTCAATTAGGGCAAACTGTTTACCTCCCTATAAGGGAAGATGATACCTGTTAATCTTGAGAACTGTGCAGCTATTATGATAAAAGGGATATATGTAGAGGGAATAGGCATAAAGTAAATGATGTCATGTCAAAAATATGATTGAAGTATGAGAAGGGATTGTAATAGGAGGTGTGAAAAGAGGGAAGCAGAAAATGGCAAATTATATCACAGGAAGAAGTACAAAACTATAGTAGAGGGAAGGAGGGGAGGGAGATGAGCATTGTTTGAGAGGTACTCTTATCTGATTTGTTCAAAGGAGGGAGCAATAATCTTAAGTAGATAATCCTAACTAGCTCTATAGGTAGTAGGAAGGGAAGGGGGAAGAAAGGGGAGGGTGGCTAAAAGGGAGGAAAGAAGCAATAAGAGTAAAGGGGAGTAAAAGGGAGGGGGGCTAAAAGAAGGAGGGGAAGGCTGCAGGAGGAAGGGGAGAAAAGTGAATACTATAGAGGAGGGGAAGGGAGATGGGAGAGCCAAAAGCACAAATGGTGGGAAAGAGGGTGGAGGGAAATACACAGATTGTAATCATAACTGTGAATGTGAATGGAATGAACTCTCCAATAAAACGGAGATGGATAGCAGAATGGATTAAAAGCCATAATCCAACAATATGCTGCTTACAAGAAACACATTTGAAACGGGGGGATACACATAGGATAAAGGTCAAAGGATGGAGCAGAATATATTGTGCTTCAGCTCATGTAAGAAAGGCAGGAGTGGCAATCCTAATCTCAGACAAAGCGAAAGCAGAAATAGATCTAATCAAAAGAGATAAGGATGGAAACTATATCCTTCTAAAGGGCACCATAGACAATGAAGCAATATCATTACTAAACATCTATGCTCCAAGTGGTATAGCATCCAAATTCTTAGAGGAGAGGTTGGGGGAGTTGAAGGAAGAAATTGATAGCAAAACTATACTAGTGGGGGACCTCAACCTCCCCCTCTCTGAACTCGATAAATCCAACCTCAAAATAAACAAGAAAGAGGTTAAGGAGGTAAATAAAACTCTGGATAAGGTAGATATGATAGACCTTTGGAGAAAATTAAATGGGAATAGAAAGGAATAAACCTTTTTCTCAGCGGTACATGGAACATTTACAAAAATTGACGATGTACTAGGACGTAAAAATCTCACAATCCAGTGCAGAAAGGTAGAGATAATCAATGCATCCTTTTCAGATCATAATGCATTAAAAATTACATGTAATAAAAAGCCATGAAAAGAGAAACCAAAAATCAATTGGAAACTAAATAATCTAATTCTAAAGAAGGGTTGGGTTAAAGAAGAAATCATAGAAACAATCAACAATTTCATTCGAGAGAATGACAATAGTGAGACAACATACCAAAACTTATGGGATACTGCAAAAGGAGTTATTAGGGGAAGTTTTATATCTTTGAATGCTTACATAAATAAAATAGAAAAAGAGGAGATCAATGACTTAGGCTTGCAGTTGAAAAAGCTAGAAAAAGAACAAATTGAAAATCCCCAAGTAAATACCAAATTAGAAATACTGAAAACCAAAGGAGAGATTAATAAAATTGAAATTAAGAAAACTATTGAATTAATAAATAAAACCAATAGCTGGTTTTATGAAAAAACTAATAAAATTGATAAACCTTTGGTCAATCTGATTAAAAAAAAGAAAGAAGAAAACCAAATTACTAATATTAAAAATGAAAGGGGTGAACTCACCTCCCATGAGGAGGAAATTAAAACAATAATTAGAAACTACTTTGCCCAACTTTATGCCCACAAATTCGATAATCTAAACGAGATGGATGAATATTTTAAAAAATACAAATTGCCCAGATTAACAGAAGAGGAAGTTGAATACTTAAACAACCCCATCTCAGAAAAAGAAATTGAACAAGCCATCAATGAACTCCCTAGGAAAAAATCTCCAGGGCCAGATGGATTCACAAGTGAATTCTATCAAACATTTAAAGAACAGTTAATTCCAATACTCCATACACTATTCTTGAAAATTGGGGAAGAAGGAGTCCTCCCAAATTCTTTCTATGATACAAATATGGTTTTGATACCCAAACCAGGAAGAGACAAAACAGAGAAAGAAAATTATAGACCAATTTCCCTAATGAATATAGATGCAAAAATTTTAAATAAGATTCTAGCAAAACGAATACAGCATCTTATCACGAGATTAATACATTATGATCAGGTAGGATTCATACCAGGACTACAGGGCTAGTTCAATATTAGGAAAACTATTAGCATTATTGATCACATCAACAACAAAGCTAACAAAAAACACATGATTATCTCAATAGATGCAGAAAAAGCTTTTGACAAAATACAACACCCATTCCTACTAAAAACACTGGAGAACGTAAGAATAAGGGGAACTTTCCATAAAATAATAAGCAGTATCTATCTAAAACCTTCAGCAAGCATTATATGCAATGGGGATAAGCTAGATGCATTCCCAATAAGATCAGGGGTGAAACAAGGTTGTCCATTATCACCACTATTATTCAATATGGTACTAGAAATGTTAGCTGTAGCAATTAGACAAGATAAAGATATTCAAGGAATAAGAATAGCCAAAGAAGAAACTAAGTTATCACTCTGTGCAGATGATATGATGATTTACCTAGAGAATCCCAGAGATTCAAGTAAAAAATTACTTGAAGTAATAAACAACTTTGGCAAAGTTGCAGGTTACAAAATAAACCCACACAAATCTTCTGCGTTCCTATATATTAGCAACAAAGTCCAACAGCAAGAGATAGAAAGAGAAATCCCACTTAAAGCTAGGGTAGACAGTATAAAATACTTAGGAGTCTACCTGCCAAAACAAACCCAGGGATTATATAAACACAATTACAAGACACTTTTTGCACAAATAAAGTCAGATTTAAGGAAGTGGAAAAAAATTAGATGCTCATGGGTAGGCCGTGCTAATATAATAAAAATGACAATTCTACCTAAATTAATATACTTATTTAGTGCCATACCAATTAAACTATCAGACAATTACTTTCTAGAGCTGGATAAAATAATATCAAAATTCATTTGGAAAAACAAAAGGTCCAGAATATCAAAGGGACTAATGAAAAGAAATGCTTGGGAAGGTGGCCTAGCGCTACCAGACCTCAAACTGTACTATAAAGCAGCAATTATCAAAACCACTTGGTATTGGCTAAGAAACAGAGAGGCAGACAAGTGGAATAGACTTGGCACTCAAGATGCAGTAGGCAAGGAATATAGCAACCCTCTGTTTGATAAACCCAAGGACCCCAGCTTCTGGGATAAGAACTCATTGTTTGACAAAAATTGCTGGGAAAACTGGATAACAGTGTGGCGGAAAGTAGGCATAGACCCATACCTGACACCATACACAAGAATAAAGTCCAAATGGGTACATGATTTAGGTATAAAGATTGATACTATGAATAAATTGGAGAAGCAAGGAATAGTGTATTTATCAGATCTATGGAGAAGGGAAGAATTCTTTACTAGAGGAGAGATAGAAAGCATTATGAAATGCAAAATGGATAACTTTGATTACATTAAACTGAGAAGTTTTTGCACAACCAAACCCAATGCAACCAAAATCTGGAGGGATGTAGTAAATTGGGAAAGAATTTTTACAGCTAAGCTCGGGGATAAAGGCCTCATTTCTAGAATATATAGAGAACTGACTCAAATGTATAATCATACAAGTCATTCCCCAATTGATAAATGGTCAAAGGATATGAACAGGCAATTTTCAGAGGAAGAGGTTAAGGCTATCTATAATCATATGAAAAAATGCTCTAAATCACTATTGGTTAGAGAGATGCAAATCAAAACAACTCTGAGGTACCACATCACACCTATAAGATTGGCAAATATGACAGAACAAGAAAATGATAAATGCTGGAGAGGATGTGGGAGAGTTGGAACACTAATTCATTGTTGGTGGAGCTGCGAGCGCATCCAACCATTCTGGAGAGCAATTTGGAACTATGCCCAAAGGGCTACAAAAATGGGCATACCCTTTGACCCAGCAATATCGCTACTAGGACTATATCCCCAAGAGATCATAAAAATGGGAAAGGGTCCCACATGTACAAAAATATTTATAGCAGCACTCTATGTAGTTGCCAAAAACTGGAAGTCAAGGGAATGTCCATCAATTGGGGAATGGCTGAATAAATTATGGTATATGAATATAATGGAGTACTATTTTGCCATAAGAAATGATGAACAAGAAGACTTCAGAGAGGCCTGGAAGGACTTATATGACCTGATGCTGAGTGAAAGAAGCAGAACCAGGAGAACTCTGTGCACAGCAACGACCACAGTGTGCGAGAGTTTTTTCTGGTAGACTTGGAATTTTGTAATAACGCAAAAACTTCTTATAAAAAAAAAAAAATCCCAAAGGTGGTTCTCAAGGCAAAATGCCTTCCACACTTAGAGAAAGAAATATGGAAGTCACTCACAAAATGTAGCAGATCATGTTTGTGTATGTGTATGGGTTTGTGTATCATGTTCTGATTTGTTACACGATTTCTTTCATTTATTTTAGTCTGACTACATAGCATGACTATAGTGAAAATATACTCAATAAGAAAGTATATGTAGAATTTATACAGAATTGTATGCAGTCGTGGGGAGGGAGGGGGGTAGTGGGGGGTAGGTGGGGGTGGATAAAATCTCAGTTGTATGGCAGTGATTGTTAAACATTAAAAAATTAAAAAAATTAAAAAAAAAGAAAGAAAGATGCGCAAGAAGAAGATGACAAATTTGAATGAAAGCTTTTCACTGCCTCTTCACTTATAAACACAACAATAAAAGGTGTTTTTACTTCCCTCAAAAAAAAAAAAGAAAATTTTTGAATATCTTGACAAGAATTAATATTTGATCCACTAGTTTGAGGCATTAATGAATCTCATTTTCTCTTAAGTCCTTGAGAGTTATGGAACTAATTTTCTTTTTTATTTTTTTTTATTTTTATTTTTTAATGTTTAACAATCACTGCCATACAATTGAGATTTTATCCACCCCCACCTACCCCCCACTACCCCCCTCCCTCCCCACGACTGCGTATAATTCTGTATAGATTCTACATATACTTTCCTATTGAGTATATTTTCACTATAGTCATGCTATGTAGTCAGACTAAAATAAATGAAAGAAATCGTGTAACAAATCAGAACATGATACACAAACCCATACACATACACAAACATGATCTGCTACATTTTGTGAGTGACTTCCATATTTCTTTCTCTAAGTGTGGAAGGCATTTTGCCTTGAGAACCACCTTTGGGATTTTTTTTTTTTTTATAAGAAGTTTTTGCGTTATTACAAAATTCCAAGTCTACCAGAAAAAACTCTTGCACGCTGTGGTCGTTGCTGTGCACAGAGTTCTCCTGGTTCTGCTTCTTTCACTCAGCATCAGGTCATATAAGTCCTTCCAGGCCTCTCTGAAGTCTTCTTGTTCATCATTTCTTATGGCACAATAGTACTCCATTACATTCATATACCATAATTTATTCAGCCATTCCCCAATTGATGGACATCCCCTTGACTTCCAGTTTTTGGCAACTACATAGAGTGCTGCTATAAATATTTTTGTACATGTGGGACCCTTTCCCATTTTTATGATCTCTTGGGGATATAGTCCTAGTAGCGACATTGCTGGGTCAAAGGGTATGCACATTTTTGTAGCCCTTTGGGCATAGTGGAACTAATTTTCAAAAGAAAAGATGGAGAGGTTATTTCTAAGCAGTTTCTATAGAAGAACTGCCTTCCTTAAAGTCTTGCAATGGTGTATTGATTTTAGATAGAATTGGTCCTGAGTACACCATCTGGTTTGCAGTCTTTCCCCAGAGTATGTAAAAGATGATGGTTATAGATTTAGAGTTGGGACTATAGAAGTCATCTATTCTAACTCTCCCATTTCACAATAGAGAAAACTTAGGCTTATAAAAAAGTTAAATAACTTGTACAAGGTCATGTAACTAATACATAGTAGAGCTGGGATTCATATCCAGATCTTCTGACTTGAAATAGCTCTCTTTGAATTATTCTGCCTTACTTTGTGTTAAGAGAAGGAAAAAATATATTCAGATAAATTATATTTTTTCATGATATTAAAAAAATCAAATCACTTTCTGAAAACAAAAGTTCTCTGCTGTCTCATGATACTGTGGAGATGATCTTGGATTTGTGAAGGCTATGTCAGTAGCATGCAAGCTCTAGTGGGCCCAATCATTCTGGAAAGACTTCACATGTCATACTTTTGAGAAAGTGTTTGGTGGTTGAGACCTTGCCTACATCAAAAAGGGAACACACATTAGCAGAAGGTTGTACGGTGGCAGATAATACTTTTGGCTGTGACAGATGCAACAAAAGAACGTAAGATAAATCTTAGTCTTATGTGGCCTCCATTCCCCTGTTGCAGTGATTTATAGAGTGAGTAGTAAAAGAATTGGCAGAGGGTCTTATGAATCCTGTTGCCTGAATATTAACTTTTGAGACTCTTAATGTAATATCTCTGTCCATTTAGTAATGATTTGAAGCTCTACTGGAAGAAGTACTGGAAAAACATCCATTTTGACAATCTATAATTGTTGAAACTGGAAGAAAAAGTATTTGTAACTATGGGAAGAGATCTAGTAGTTTTTTTGGGGAGAGGACATAGTAGAGTTGACTTTATCATGAGTACCAAGGAAATAAGAAACAAAATTTCGTGTGAAACAAACATTTTGTCTTACAGTGTTAATGACAAGTGTCAGTAAACATCAGGAACATCAGGAAGATAATTGTGGTTCGTGTGCCAACATCTGTTGTAGAGAATCAAATAGAGAAATCTTAAGGTGAGTTCTACAACTATAGTCAGCATATACCTTGATAATTTTTGACTTTATCAAGAAGAGAGACACAGGTAAGAATGGTGAAAAATGTGTTGCGAAATAAGGTTCAAGATTAAGAAAAAAAAGTGGTTAAAAGTTTATATAGATCTCAAATGCTTTACACCTATATATGATGAATAATTTCTATAAGACTGAAAAGATAGTGCATGTCAGATATACTGAACAACCTCACAAAAATGAAATTGAATGTAGTCTATTAACAGATGGTTGAATGTCTATATTTTTCCCCAGAATCAGCTGTCTGTGTATGGACAGATCAACAGGTCAGAAGAAGGTTTTGCTGTCGGACATACAAAATCTTCAGGAAAAATGCTTCCTTTCCCTACAGTCCTAGTACTACCACAGTTCCCACAACTCTAACAGTTGATACCATTCTCTGTGAGAAACCCTAAAACAACTGGTCCCACTCCCTCCTCTGACCTAGGCCACCACCAGTGAAGTTTTTATGAATGATGTGCCCTGGGTGTGGGACTAAGTGATCTGTTGCTCCTCCTAGTCATATTCTTGAATTCTGGGGGTTAATTAGATAATCTCCATAGTCTTTCCAGGTCATTCTACTCCCAGAGAATAAAGGATAAGGGGAATAAGATGGTGGGGAGAAGTAGAGCTCTGTTCATTATGGACCCCATATGTATAGATTTCCTTATCCCTCTTGCCTTGTCTTTACATAATTGTCCCCAATAGTTATTAAGATAGATTGGTTCTACAATCTAGTGTAGACCAAGCACAAACTCTGAAACTCAAAAAGATTTTTTTTCCCCAATTTATTTATTTATTTTTAGTTTTCAGCATTTATTTCCACAAGATTTTGAGTTTCAAATTCTCTCCCCATCTCTCCTCTCCCCCCACCCCAAAATAACTTACATTCTGATTAGCACTTCCCCCAATCTACCCTCCCTTCTATCACACTCCTTCCTTGCCTTATCCCCATCTTCTCTCTTTTCTTGTAGGTCAAGATAACTTTCTATACCTCATTTCCTGTATTTCTTATTTCCCAGTTACATTCAAAAACAGTTCTCAACATTCATTCCAAAAACTGTGAGTTCTAACTTCTCTCCCTTTCTCCCTCCCCACCCATCTCCACTGAGAAGGCAAGTAAATTGATATAGGCTATATATATATATATGTATATATATATATATGTAGTCTTGCTAAAGACTTCCATAATAGTCATGCTGTGAAAGACTAACTATATTTCCCTCCATCCTATCCTGCCCCTCTCAATTTATTTTAATCTCTCTTTTGACCTTATTCCTCCCCAGAAGAGATTACTTCTTATTACCCCCTTCTCTCAATTGCCATCACTTCTATCATCCCCCTCACACCCAACTTATCCCTTTCTCCCCTACTTTCCTTTAATATAAGATAGATTTTCATACCAAATTGAGTGTTCATGTTATTCCCTCAAGCCAAACATGATGAGAGTAAGCTTCACATTTTCCCTTTTACCTCCTACCTTTTTCCCTCCATTGAAAAAGCTTTTTCTTACCTATTTTATGAGAGATAATTTGTCCCATTCAATTTCTCCCTTTCTCCTTCCAATATATTGCTCTCTCATCCCTTAATTTTATTTATTTAGATAACATCCCATCCTATTCAACTCACCCTGTGCCCTCTGTCTATATATACATATATAATCCCTCCAACTACCCAAATACTGAGAAAAGATTCAAGAGTTACAAATATTATCTTTCCATGTAGGAATGTAAACAGTTCACCTTTAGTAAGTCCCTTATGATTTCTCTTTTCTGTTTACCTTTTAATGCTTCTCTTGATTCTTGTGTTTGAAAGTCAAATTTTCTATTCATCTCTGGTCTTTTCATCAAGAATGCTTGAAAGTCTTCTATTTCACTGAATGACCATTTTTTCCTTTGAAGTATTATACTCAGTTTTGGTGGGTAGATGATTCTTGGTTTTAGTCCTAGTTCCTTTGCCTTCTGGAATATCATATTCCAAGCCCTGTGATCCCTTAATGTAGGAGCTTCCAGATCCTGTGTTATCCTGATTGTATTTCCACAATACATGAATTGTTTCTCTCTGGCTGCTTGCCATATTCTCTCCTTGACCTGGGAACTCTGGAATTTGGCCACAATATTCCTAGGGGTAGGAGTTTGGGGGGTTTTTTTGGATGTCTTTCAGGAGGTGATCAGTGAATTCTTTCAATATTTATTTTACTCTCTGGTTCCAGGATATCAGGGCAGTTTTCTTTGATAATTTCATGAAAGATGATGTCTAGGCTCTTTTTTTGATTTTGGCTTTCAGGTAGTCCCACAATTTTTAAACGATCTCTCCTGGATCTATTTTCTAGGTCAGTTGTTTTTCCAAAGAGATATTTCACACTATCTTCTATTTTTTCATTCTTTTGGCTTTGTTTTGCAATTTCTTGGTTTCTCATAAAGTCATTAGCTTCCATCTGCTCCATTCTAATTTTTAAAGAACTATTTTTTCAGTGAGCTTTTGAACTTCCTTTTCCATTAGATTAATTCTGCTTTTTAAAGCATTCTTCTCTTCATTGACTTTTTAGACCTCTTTTGCCATTTGAGTTAGTCTATTTTTAAGGGTGTTGTTTTCTTCAGCATTTTTTAGGTCTCCTTTAGCAAGCTATTGAATCACTTTTCATGATATTCTTACATCACTCTCATTTCTCCTCCCAATTTTTCCTCCACCTGTCTTATTTAATTTTCAAAATGCTTTTGAGCTTTTCCATGGCCTAAGACAGTTACATATTTATTTTGGAGGTTTTGGATGCAGAAGCCTTGACTTTTAGTTCTTCCTTTGATGGTATGCATTGTTCCTCCTCATCCTAAAGGATGGAAGAAAATATCTGCTCACCAAGAAAATAATCTTCTATTGTCTTATTCTTTTTCCCTTTGGGGGGCATTTTCCCAGTCAGTTATTTGACTTTTGAGATCTTTGTCAAGGGGAGGGTATACTCTGTGAACCTGTAAGTTCTCAGTTCATCCAAAGTGGTACAATCAAGTGAGAGAAATTTATTCCTTTCCTGGCATGTGCTCTGGTCCATGAGCAGGATTCCCTCTCCACAGCCTCCACCTGCTCCACCACACCAGCCAGCCTTCCTCCTTACCCCAGGGCCATCACTCAGGGCTGAGATTCAGATCAGTTGCTCAATTCCTGCAAGGGCTTTAGGCCAGGGCTCCAACAATGGAAGCTGCTGCTACCTGGGGCTGGGACTAGATCACTGTGTGCCCTTCTCACCCAAGTGAAAGAGCTTTCTCACTGACCTTTGAAGCTGTCTTTGGCATTTGTGAGTTGAGGAATCTGGGATCTGAAGCTGTTGTCGAAGATGCCTTGAAGCCTGATCCTGTCCTGTCCTTGCCACAGCATGGCCCACTCTGCTCCCTGCCTGATGCAGTAGATCTTTTCTGTAAGCCCTCCAGGCTGCCTTGGCCTGGAAATCTCTTTCCCTCTGTCATTTTGTGGCTTCTGCTGCTCTAGAATTTGTTTAGAGTACAGGTATGTTATGCGCTGTTGGAGGAGAGCTTCTAGAAAGCTTCTAGTCTGTCATCTTGGCTCCACCCCCCAAAAAGGTTTTTAGAAAGAATTTTATTGAGTCAGCAGAAAGAAGAGCTAGAAAAAAAGGTGTGACTCTCCTCCAATGTCCACTGAGTCTCATTACATGGAATTTGCAAGAATATTAACACAAAAAGTGCTCTTTGGGATATTCAATAAAACCAAGCCAAACTGCAACCACTAGCTATTCAGTAGACCCCAAATATGATATGAGTGAGGTTCAAGAATTCCTTCCAGTGATCTCTGGCTCCCCTGGAGTCTCTTGTGGTCAGCATAACTCCCAGTTTCCATTGTAGATTAAACAATATTAGCCACATAAAGCTATTATTGATTAATATTAATAAATAATATTAATATATTAGCATTACTATGAATAAACAATATTCATATTAATACTATTGATTAATAAATAACATTAATAAACATTTATATTTAATTATTAATATTAATAAATAATATCAATATATTATTAATGAATCTTTATATTAATAAATAATAAAGTATTTTCCCTATAATTTCCTTTTTTTGAGATTCTTAAAGCCCAACATTCTCATTCTAAAGGAGGCACAATTAGAGAAGAAGAGAGTTATGTTAAGTTGAAACAAAGATTAAGTTGAAACAAAGTTCATTAAAAAACTCAGGTATATGGAAACATCCTCCTCACTATCTATATTATCTAAAGATTGATAGAATTCTTTTAAGGAGGAGGAAGACCAGATTGGTGGCAAACTTCTCACAACCTCTCATGATCAGAGGAAGCAAATTAAGTAAGGACAAAGGGATATAAAACAGAGGCCTTAGACTTCTATCAGGAAACAAGTGCACTGCACAATATAGGGATTTTCCAAGTCATTGGAAACAACAGCTTCCAATAGAAAGATACAACAGAGAAAAATATATATGACCACAAGTGTCACAAAACACAGATTCATTTCTTGGATGACTTCTTGGAAGATACTGTGTAGGCTCTTTTTTTCATCATCGCTTTCCAATAGACCAATAATTCTTAGATTTTCTATCCTGGGTCTATTTTCCAGGTCAGTTATTTTTTCAAGGAGATATTTTACATTTTCTTCCATTTTTTCATTTTTTAGGTTTTGTTTGACTGATTCTTTATGCCTCATAGAGTCATTAGTTCTACTTGCCCAATGGTAATTTTTCACAAATTGTTTTCTTCAGTTAGCTCTTGTACCTCTTTTAAAAAGAGTTATTTTCTCCAGTTAGGGTTTGTATCTCCTTATCCATTTGGCCAATTTTACCTTTTAAGATGCTAATTATATTTTTGAAATCATTGGTGAATTTTTCTTCTACCTCTTTAATTTGGCTCTTAAAATTCTTCTTGAACTCTTCCAAGAATGTTCTTTGGGCTTGAAACCAGTTCATACTCTCTTTGGAGGCTTCAAGTGTGGATACACTGTCAATGCTGTCCTCTTCTGAATTTGTATTTTGTTCTTCCCCATCCCCATAATACAATTCTATGGTCCTTGGTTTTCTAATCCACTTCTTGTTCATGGTTTCCCATGGCTTTTAAAGTGTATCTCTGCACAGGGGACTCTGTGCCACATTTCTTGTGCTGGGAGTTAGGGTCCTGGTTACTGGTTTTGTGTTCTGTGGCCTCTTGTTCTTTCAACTAGAAGCTATATATTGCTGCAGCTTATATGGTGCTGAGCTGGTTGTTATGTGCCAAGGCCCAGGGCAGATGAAGTCTGAATTTCCCCATAGTTGCTCTGAAGCTTGAGGTGTGAGATATAGGGGAGGAGTGGTCTGATTGTTTAAGTTCTCCTCTTCCCCTAGGTATGCACTATCACCATCTGTACAGGTGTTGGCCCAGTTTCCCCGGCTGTGCTAAGGTATGCCTGGCATCTTGGTGCTGGTGCTTATGGGTTCCACCTCCCTGGGGATCAGGATCTCCTTCTGGTTCACTGAGATGGTGCTGTCTGGGACACCTCCAGTCCTGCATTGGTCCCTTTCAGCCACAGCAAGAGAGACCCTTTCCTTCAATCTCACTAGCCTCCTGAACTAAAAGCCTATTTAACCCTTCTGCTGGCTCTACTACTTCAGAATTTTTCCTGAGGCAATATCCTATGGGTTTTTCAAGGTTAACCAGGGAGGGTGAGAGCACTTGCAGTTGACTCTGCCATCTTGGCTCCTGAAAGTTCAAGTAGGTGTTTTTGAAAGTCTGTGGACTGATAGCCCCAGGAGTAGCTGCTGCATCTGCCATGGACTCTGAACTTCTCTCTCACTTAGCTCTGCTGGACTCCCATTTTGTGGTGAGTGGTTTGAGAATCTGAACTGCAGCTAGTGATTCAATTCAACTGGGCTATTCCAGATCCATTATGGCTGCTTCTACAATGGTGTTTCACATGTGATCTTTACTCCCTCAGCCTGGTGTAAAAGATCCTTCCCTTCAATCTTTCAGGCTGTTCTGGGATTGATATCTGCCACACTCTGCCTCCCAGTGGATTCTGCAATTCTGGATCAGAATTTCAGCATCATATTATTTTCCCAGGTATTTCAAAACTGAAAAAACACAGGTTCATAATCTCATGCTTTCTTCAGTGTCATAAAAGTTGAGTAAGCATAGTTAAGCAGTCATAATCTCATATATCATATGAGGAAACAAACCATGTTAAACATACTATATATGTAAACTAAGTTAGGTTACAGATTAAACTATCTTTAGAGGATTCACAATTGACTGATTGAATAGAGAAACTTACATTTCACCAAGATAATAACAACAAACTTGGTATTAGGGAAAGTCTCCCTTGCTCATTTAGCTAGTGGTGCTAACAAATAACTAAATCTCTTAGGCAATCTCAGGCACCCCTTTGGCTTTTACCTGAGGAAGGTCAAGCAGATAACAATTTGTTGTTGTGTCTGACTCTTCATTACTCCTTGGCAAAGATCCTGGAGTGGTTTGTCATTTCCTTCTCCAGCTCATTTTTTCAGATGAGGAACTGAAGCAAACAGGGTTAAATGACTTGCCCAGGGTCACAGAGCTAGTATCTGAGGCCAGATTTGAACTCAGGAAGGTGAATCTTCCTGACTCAAGGCTTAGCACTCAACTCACTATGTCCCCTAGCTGCCCAACAGTTAACATTATTAATCCATAACTCAGGTTTTGGTCAGTTGAGGGTAATGCCAAAAGAAGACAGATTTTCAGTTAACCAAAAGTTTCAGGGGGGAATAGCCTTGATCCCTGAATAATAAATAAAAGGGATTTGAGCATATACCCCTTGCAGGCAAATATAAACACCAGTAAACATTGAAGTTATGGAAAGTAATAATGATTATTAATATTAAATAACATGTGTTCTTGGTAACCCATTCCAAAAGTCTATTTAATCAGCACATTTCATATTGTGTCCATGTAACCATCTGAGCCTTGGAAATTTTTTCCATTTGAAATTCTGCAATAATCTTTTTCTCAGGGCAGTTCTGGAGAGGTATTCCTCCTAGTAGGTTATATTCTTTGGTTCCAAGTCAGTTGAAGAGGTTACCACAGTTTAAAATAACTGAAATATGCATGTAATAAGACTCAATAGAACAATAATTTCTTTAGTAAGGCCTAATATAACCTCTTAAATTTGTCTTTTATATGATAAAACCAGTTCAATTTTTATGGAGTTAACCTTATTACCAATAGAAATATAAGAAAAGCATAAATATTCCTGAAACTTCAGAGCATTTCAGTTTTCACATACTTTCTATTTTAATCTGAACCCTGTTACCTGGTGTGAATAATGCTATCTATAGGCTGAAGGAAAAACCTTTAAAAGCATAAATGAAGGCATAACTTGTAAAATGAGCCCTTCTCTCTTTTAATATTATCATACAGACACTTCAAAATAGGAAAAAAAAACATCATTTGAAAATTTCTTAGCAATTATTAATGCAATTTTATATGTAAAATCCTTAATACAATTTGAATAACATCACAATATTATCCTAGTTTTTGATAATATGAATGTAGTCTATCTCTATTTTCAATATCAAAGCATCTAGAAAAGAAATGAAATTGTGTAGACCATGCTTAGAATGCCTTTGAATAACGTGGAACTTTGCTACATGGTTGACTGTAGGATAAATGCATAATCATTAACAAGGGATGCCTAACCACTCATTTATGTAGTTGCTTAGGGTAGGAATTTGACCATAAATTCCAAATAGGAAAGTTAAAATCAGTAAGATCTTTCATACTTGCATCCCATTATGGTACTCAGAGATCTTTGAGTATTGCAGAAAAAGATTACTTTAAAATTATATATATATATATATATATATATATATATATATATATACATATATACATATATATGTAATATATACTTTTATACTTCACCTGTCCTGATTATAAAATTTTTTTATGAAAAGAAAAAGGAGATGTATGAGTATAACAATATCAAGACTGTCCCTTAAATTCTACAAACTGACCTGAATAAAGCACAGTAATGGAAATATTTCCTTAGACCTGTTTGATTTCAGGTAAGAGTCATAATTGACCCTTATTTTATTACAATTAATCATGTAGCAAAATTCCACATTACTCAAAGGCTATCATAGCCAGACTTAGAATTAGCCAGGTGGAAAATTTCCTGTTCAGAAAGGAAATAACACAATGGGGGAACTGAGTTAAGAGGATCCTACCATTGTCAGTGCAAGTACAAGTTAATTGCTCAACCTTTCTAGGCACAGATATCCTTTGGGCACTCCCTTTTGGAAGATATAGTTTTCCCTTCAATGGTAGATTATTTACTTACTGACAATGCAGGCAATCATACATGAAAACAAAACTCAGAACAATATCAAATTATAGTCCTATGAAATTTTACTTCAAATAGCAAATTTCACTACAACTTTTATTAGTATTTTTCTCTTGTTGCAATAAAAGTCAGTAATTAGCACATGTCAAGACTTATATTATTCATCCTTTGTAGTTTAAATCCATCCTGGAACAGAAACCAATCATTAAGAATGAACCACAATCATATTCAGAAGTTTCAAAATGCAATGAATACATGATGATTCACTTGAACACCCAGAAAAATGCTGGCTAATTACTGCAAGCCTCCAGATTCCTTCATATTGAAGGTATTAGATAACCTTTAAGGCAAAAATAAATTTTTTAAATTTAATGTATGTTGAGACTAAATTGGCTCAAAGATGTAACTTTATTATGTACTATTTTCATAAGTGATAAGCAGTTTATAAAATAAAAACACATATGCCCCTTCCCTTTGACTGTGAGTGGTCCTGGTTTCTCATCAAACTGCTTCATTGCTTTAGAACTTTACAGCATCTGGTCAACAAGGCTGATGAGGTTTTATGTTCAGGATTTAGGTTCAGTTATGTCCGACTCTTTTGTGACTCCTTTTGGGGGTTTTCTTGGCAAAGATAATGGAGTTGTTTGCTTTTTCCTTCTCAAGCTCATTTTCCAGATGAGGAAATTGAGGGAAACAGAGTTAAGTGAATTTCGCAAGGTCACGTAACTAGTGAGTGTCTGAGGCTGAGTTTAGCTAAGCTCTTCCTTAGTCCAGGTCCAACACTCTATTCACTAGGCCACCTAACTGCCTACTAAGATCTTATGATTGCCTGAATAGAAAGCCTCAAGGAAGCCCACAGTTAAGTAAAATGTACAAAGTCTGTAGTACTTTTTACCAAATAGTAAGTTATTAATATTGATAATTTTAAATCAAAATATACCCAATTAATAATTGATATTTTTCACACATTGTGACCATATTCTTTAACAACTCAATTCTACCAGTCTCCAGAACTAAGAAATTCATTTTTTAATGATACAATTATATTACTCTCTAGATATCATTTTTCAAATTCATGGCATTTCTTACACAGTAATTTCTCAAAAATCATAATAAAAGAGAAAGTTTATCATAATAAAAAAGTTTATCATAATAAAAGAGAAAGTAGAAGCCTAATCTTAAAATAAATGAAATTTTGGATTTTAAAAACATAACTTAAAGTTTTTGCCTTTGAAACAGCATTAATTTGGCTAAATGCATTTCCAAATAATTTTACATTAAAAAAATCAATTTATCCATCTATTGGTTTGACATTATATACTAATCACATTCAAAGGTCAGTATAGAGCAATTCTGAAGCAATTACTTAACAATAATATTTTAATGATTATTAACAAAAATTTTTAGAATATTATTGTTATTGTAATAATAATAGCTAACCTTTATATAATACTTACTATGTAGTAGGCACTGTGCTTAGCACTGTGCAATCATTATATCATTTGATCCTCACAACAATTCTGGGGTGTAGGTCACTGTATTGTTCCCATTTTACAGACAAGAAAGCTGAGGCAAACAGTGGTGAAGTGACTTGCACAGCAATACGTAGTAGTAAGTGTCTGAAATGAGATTTAAACTCATGTTTTCTTGATCCACACTTTAAAATATCAAATGTGCCTTGCATTAAGTTCTGATATACCTATAAGGAGCAGAGCATGATTATCCTAATAAAATAACATATCTGAGTTTAAATGAGATCACATTATAATAGACTTTTAGGGAAAAAAATCTAATCAAATCCAGATTTACAATATACAAATGGTATTATTGAAAATTTCAACTTTCCCAAAGGTCATTAGTTTCCAGCACCTCAGCTTATAGAGTTTACTGCTTCTGTTAACTTACCTTCAAAGATTAAGAATGACATTTTCAGATTATCTTCCACTGTTGGTGCCCATGAAGTTCCAAAGATTGGAACACATAGTCCTTCAAAAAGAGAATTTTAGTTGTTGTTCAGTCACATCTGACTTTTTGTGATCCCATTTGGCATTTGCTGTGCAAAGATATTGGAGTAGTTTGCCATTCCTTTCTCCAGCTCATTTTACAAATGAAAAAACTAAGGGAAAGAGTGTTAAGTCCCTAGCACAAGGTCACATAGCTAGTAAGTATCTAAGGACAGATTTGAACTCAGGAAGATGAGTCTTCCCAACTTCAAGCCTATCACTCTGTCCACTGTGCCATCTAACTGTCCGTAACTCTGGTAGCTATCCTCAAATAATTCCATGCTTTAAATTTATTTTTAAAGTTTCTATTTGGTAAATGTGATAACTTGATAGAATATCATCTATTTGGAATTGCTACCAGGCATTTCTCCAAAATGTCTCTCATATCATTTTTAATCCCAATTTGATGAAAAACCCCCTCAAACCTCTCATTCCAACTCCAAACCTTTTACTTTCAATTTCAATTTCTATTCATATTGTCTTCAATGTTTCATTCATTCTCATATGTCTACTTGCTTAAATCTCCTCTCTTGCTTTTCTCCCCTTCCAGTGGACTTTGAATAAAATCCTACAGACTTCAAAACTCCATCTTTATTTTTATTCCCTGGTTCAACACTTCATTCACCTTCACTTATTTTCTTCAGTGCATCTCATTTCAATTTCCAAATCATATTCTAGTCAAATACTACACTGAATCTCTCCTGTGCTAATTTTTTATACTGCATCAATTTATTGTATCTTTTTTTCTTCTCTCATCAGTGAAATTTCTTTCTTACCTTGCACTAAAACAATGACTCTTTCACACTCTAGGGAGGGGAGAGGGTAACAGATGGATATATTATTTTCATGCAATCTTTGTTTCAATGATCAACAAGCCCACTTCAATCCACTAAGATATTTCCATAGTTTACAAAAACTTTTAAACCTTAATTTTAGAAGTTTATAGTAAGGATACATTTTTTTTCACAAATTTAATCCTTAGTTTATAATACATTAACTGTCTTCAAAGAAGATGTCCTTTCTTTCCTATGTATCTTTTTTCTCCTCAATCTCAACCTTCTCAGGGCTGCAAAGGAAAAGAGAACATATTCTGTGGTTATATTTTCCTCCTTGTCTCCCGCTGAAAATCTAATCCAAAGATCAATGAGTTTTAGCATCAGAATAATAATAGCTAACATTTATATAATACTTACTATGTGGTAGGCACTGTGCTTAGCACTGAAAAATCATTATATCATTTGATCCTCACAACAATTCTGGGAGGAAGGTCACTGTATTATTCCCATTTTACAGACAAGAAAACTGAGGCAAACATTGGTGAAGTGACTTGCACAGCATTACATAGTAGTAAGTGTCTGAGAAGAGATTTAAACTCATGTTTCCCAATCTTCCTCCTCACTTTCAATGTTCTCCAAAACAGAAGCCTTGGGGCTTTCAAACGTCTGATTCCATCCATTATGTGGTAACTTAGGTTCTCCTCAGCACTTGACCTTATGTCCTAAGTCACTGTTTCTCTTGGTCTTCTTCCTCTCATGTTTTTCTCCAATACTAAAAGGACTAGTTGGAGATCTGAGAAGACAACATAGTACAAATGCAATAGCCTAAAAATGGACACCTTTAAATAAACTTGATTTTTACAAATGGGAAATTGCTAAAAAAGCCTAAGGCATTGACCCAGATTATATCTTTTTTATTAATTATGTTTAGTGGCTATACAATAAGCTCCACAAAAGGGCCAAAATAGTCCAGCTGCAACCTCAGCCAGGAAACACTTGTTCTTGCCAAACAGCAGCAGCTGTGGGCAATTTTGGCTTAAACTATTAGCACACTTGTAAATCATTATATCAGAAGATAATTGAGGATTATAAAAAAATTACTTCATAAAACAATGAAAATAAATTGAGGGAAAAATAAAGCTGTACTATGCTTGGTTTGATGCCCAACTAAAAAAAATATCCATGAGGCATTTATAGGTTTAACTAGGAGAAGGAAAACAAGTAAAAATAGAATGAAATAGGTGAATCAGTCTTTTTAAAATAACATATACTCATTGTCAATGACAATAAAACTATGGCATTTAGATTTTTATGCCTCAGTGACTGATATGCTACATGAGAAAATAAAAACAAACACTTTAGAAATGGAATGAGGAAGGAGTAGACACTAAGAGCGTCCCCTCTAGTGACCACCACAATTTTAATGGCACACAAATTGATTTTTAGTAAACCTCAGAGTATCTGGATTCAGAAGAATCCAAAAGAACAAAAAACATCAGAAATAGTATTATTATCAAAAAAGCTAAACAAAAAAAGATATTAACAACTCCTAATCCTTCTGCAAATTCTAATGTTAATAAAAGTTTTATAGCAGTGGTAGATGAATGTTCAAACCTAATTTTGTTAAAAACAAGAGATAGTAGCAGACAGGCTTTTGAAGATGACTTTCTATGGTATATAATATCTTCATAAAACTATTTTCTTTATTGTTTGTTGATTATAAGAAAGTTTCTAAGCAGATGGGAAAATGCACAAGCTGTCACTTTTATTCAACAAGTTAACTCTTGCCCTTCTAAATTATTCAAGATTTCATTGTAGATGCAACTATTAAGACAACTATTTCATGATTTTCCACTATACACTTCAAGCAAAAGATAAACCACTGAATTCAATTCACCATTTGTTAAGTGTCCTGCTACAAGCAAGACATTGTGCTAGGTGCCAGAGATAAAAAGAAAAACAAAAGAGTCCCTCAAGGAGTTCCCTAGGAGCCTGCATTTTACTAGAGAAAATGTCTTTAATAAAAATAAATATATAAAAGTTTATTTGAGAAGGCAGAGAACACTTGAATCAGGAAGATTTGAGTTGAAATCTAGCTTCAGACACTGTCTGTAGTACCTTGAGCGAATCACAGTCTTGGTCTACCTCCTCATCTGTGAAGTGGGAATCATAACAACTGCCTGGGTTGTTGTGAGGAACAAAATGAGGTAATATCTGTAAAGTGCTTCACAAATTTAAAGCAGCACAAGTGCTTATTGTTCATTGTTGTTTTGTTATTATGCTATCTCTGTCAAGCATTTTACCAAATGTGCTATGGAGCATATTCTGCACAAAATCAGAAGACTGACTACCTATAGCTGATAAGCTTCTATACTGCACCTATTTGCAATTTAAGTTGTAATACTGAGCTCTGGAACTACTACTTGAGCTCAATTAGATATACAGTTGGTTAAAAATATTGGATTAGCAATCAACATAGAAAAAAACAACACAGATATACAAAGAATTCCTATTATCCAGATTAAGACATTGGTAGACCATTGCTTTAGTCCATGGGCATATACATCTTAACTTGAGGTACTAGATGGATAAGGAATTCATTTTGCAACTGAATAGGAGAAAACCATTGAATTGAATACCGTTTGGGAGATTGCTTCGTACTCTTATTATCCCAGGCTACCCTTTGTTGAAAACAAACAAAAAATGCTATCTTTGAAGCAAGTAGTTAACATCAGCCATGAAACATTCTGATGTTATATGCCTGTGAATCATAGAACACCATAAACTCAGAAAAATCTCAATTGCAGGCAACCCAAATTACACTCTAAATATGCATACAGGGTGTAAGCAACCAACTTACTGCTAATAATGACTTGAATAAGATTATCATATAAAATAAATCATTGAAAAAATAGATTTTGGGAAAGAGAACCACTCACATGGCAAAAATGAGGGATAATACATAGAAAGCCTAAGTGTAATAGATGCTACAATATATTAAAGAACAATGGAAAGGTCCACAATTTATTAAGTACATCTTTTTTTAATGAAGGATTTGACAATCTTGTATGCTAATTTATGTACAAGTTGTGGAGATAGGGAAGAGATGACATTGCACATGGGTGAAACTGGAACTTGTTGAATGACTATATCAATAGAATAGTTATCAATTAGCCAACATCAATCTGAGAGGCACTATTGTGTGGGGCAGTGGTGTCAATCTCAAATAAAAATGGAGGCACTCTACTAAAGTAGAGTGTGTAGAGTTCTCTTTATATAGAGTACATATTTATTTGGGAAAATATTTCCCTATTACGTTTTAATCTGGTACAGGGTGTACTCAAGAGTGTCACAGCATTTCACACATCTGACATTGAGGAAGGAATACTAAATTGAAGACAGAAGGGCCAGAATTCCTGATCTGTTGCTTGCTACCTTTGTGACCTTGGCCACGATATTTAATTTCTTTGGTCTTCAATTTTCCCTCATCAGCAAAATGAAGACATTCGATCAATCAGTCAACTATCAAGCATTCATTAAATGCTTATTACGTGCCTAGTTCTCAATAAGCTCACATTCTAATGGAAGAGAGAACATGCATATAACATGTAATTACAAGGTATGGACAATACAAATGGAAGGTAACTCAGAAGGAAGTCATTAGCAGTTAGGAAAGGGATCCCTACAGATGCTAAAATGTGAACCACGTATGGAACAGATGATCTGTGAGAACATCTCTAACTCTAGCTTTATCATCTTGTGATGGACCTGAAGAGGGGTGTCTAATGGAGTGTCTGTAGGGATTTATTCTTCCCCTTATGCTATTTACAATTTTGAGCATTGACTTAGACAAACGAATTTATTTCATGCTAGCCAAATTCATAGATGGCAGAAGTTTAGAGGCGTAGTTAAAGATGGATATTTGATGAGAGAGTCAGCATCCAAAAAGACAAAAACAGGTTGGAACGTTGAGCTGAATCTCCTATAGAAAGATGAAATTTCATATGAATAAATATCAAACTTTATACACATATTAAAAAAAATTAGCTTTACCAATAGAAGATGGAGGAATTGTGACTAGACAATTTCTGTAAATCAGATCCAACAGTTTTAGCAGACTACAAGTCTGATATTAATCAACACAGTAGTTTGGCAGGCAGTCCACTATCCCAGGAATAGTATTTAACACTACTGATTTATAGTCAATTTACTATAGCCCACAAGGTTTCTAATTCTTTCAGCTGCTGGTACTGGGCTTCTCAGCTCCACCTGCTGGCTAAATTCGACATAGACAATGAATTTATCTCAAACCAAATCCAAGCAGTCTTAAAAAACAACAACAACAACAAAAACTCCCTCTGTCTAGGGAAGTGACCTCCTCTCTGACTCAGGGCAGGAGCTTAGGGAGGTTGAACCACTTAGTTCATAGTATTTGTAATGCTTTTAGTATGTGAAATAGTTCATGCCCCTGGAAATGATTTTTTGTTTGTTATTCTGCAGGTGGGTATACAAACAAGCTTTTGATCAGATAGTTTGATTTAGTGCCTTTCTATTGACACAGGCAGAGGGAACCTTCAGGATTGTACAGTAATTACTCTCTCTTGTTTCAGGTACCTGCTGTCTCTAAAAGGATTTTTGTGAAAATGAATTAATTTCTGGGTTTGGGGACAAGGAAACTATTATAGGAAAATCTATGGATATCATTATATTATGTTAGATCAAAATTACAAGGATTATCTCAAATATACAAAGATTCCTTTCCATTAAATTTATAGAATTCCTCTTATAAACAATCTTAAAGTCAGTTTGATACAGATCATGAAAAGCTTTTGTTCATGGATCCTTTATTTTCAGTGCAAGCTTCACCAGGCTGCTTGACAGTACAGAAATGGCACTCTGGACAAATACATCATCTTGGTCCTCAAACTCACTTAATCTTGTCATCTAAACAAGGACTATTTATTGTGTTGGGGCAAGGATAAGACGTGCACACAGATCAGTGCTGAGATCATGAAATTCATTCTGCCATTGTTTACTCTAGCAATCTGAAGAGTCATTTTTCGACCAATCTTATTAGTGCAGATATAAACCTTAGCCCCAGCAGTCAGACTGTGGCAATTAATTTATACAGCTACTCAGTCTTCTTTTCTACTAATAGTGGGCCTATAGCATAACTGTATTCCAGAGGCTAGCATTTTATCTAATTTATAAACACATTTTATATATTTTGCTGATGCAAGTTTTTAATGCATTTAATAAAATGCTTTATAAACTTCATTATTAATGTGGATATTTCATAGAGGGCCTGAGGAGAAAACATATCTTCTATCTGGGTCATGGCCTAAACAATTCATAAAAATTGCAAATGTTTTATTTGGGTGTTTCCAGATTGCCACATAAAGAATTCCTTTTGCAGTGAGCCCTAAATAGATTCTTTGAGAAAATGTTTACTTTGCGATAGTTTGAGTTATAAATTGCCACAGATGATTACAAGAACAATGGGATCCTTTTTTTTATACATTCATTGTTATGCATTTTGGTTATGCCACAAAACATAAAATTTGCCATAGAATTATATAAATAAAACAAAACAACAAAATGCTGTTATCTGGATAAGGAACTTACATAATGGAACATTGGTACCATCCTGCAGCAGCAGTGGTATAATGGAATTCAACTTTGTTATTTTGACCATTACCCATTTCAATCTTAACAACTAAGAGAGATTTAGAAAAAAGAATTTTATAAGAAATCGTATAGTTATTAACTATGCTAAAACCAGTGAGCAAGCTAAAAACTAAGAGGAATCCCAATTTGGGGCCAAAATCAAGGAAAATAATAATAGCTAACATTTATATAGTATTTTGTAGTTTGCAAAATATTTTATGTATGTTGCCACATTGATACCTCTTAAGAACAACGTGAAGAATTTTGTAAAGGTATTATGTCCCTCTTAAAAATGAGGAAACTAGGGCTCAGAGTTTTCAAAAGTTAGACAATTTTTTTGTTGTTGTTCAATCATTCAGTCATATCTGATTCTATATGACCCCATGAACCATAACATACCCAAACCTTCTCTCCACTATCTCTTTAAGTCTATTCAAATGTTTGTTGTTTCCATGATACTATCCATCCATCTCATCCTTTGTCATCCTCTTTTTCATTTGCCTTTAATCTTTCCAACATCATGGGTTTTTCCAATGAGTCCCATCTTCTCATCATGTGGTCAAATTATTTAATCTTCAGTATTTGATCTTCCAGTGAATAATCAGAATTGATTTCTTTAAGTATTGGCTGATTTGATCTCCTTGTTGTTGAAGGGTCTCTCTGATTCTGCAGTGATTGGCTTTTCATGTAGTTCAACTCTCACAGCCATATATTGTTACTGGAAAAACCATAGATTTGACTGTATGGACCTTTGCTGATAAGGGTGTGTCTGCCTCTAAGTGTGATGCTGTAGCACCAATGCGATATTCACAGCGTCTACCCTCGTCATGAATATCCTGGCACAATTCTGAATAGTGAAATATCACAGACTGTCCACATGGAAGGCAGAACCAAGATATTTACTCAGATACCAGAAAGCCAAATCCTTTGCAGTAGCAAAGATCTATATACAATAACAATGCAGAGAACAGCACCATCCCCAAGCCTTCCCCCTGCTAGGCTTCCCACAAACCAGCTCCAATAAACTAATCACAAGCAGGCCCCCTTAAACAAAATCACAAACAATCACAAAATCACTCACTCTAGCCAAATGCCTGTATACCTGCATCCTTCCTACTCTGACTACTCTCAAGACTAACTTCCTCTCAGCTCTGTTCCACCTCCACCTTTTCTTGTTCTACCCATTCAGCTAACTCCTCCCACCACAGGCTCCACGTGACCCAGAGAGGTTACATGGGACTACTGATGAATATGAAAGATTTTCCATTTAAATTACCATTACAGATGTCCAGGTTTGCCACAGCTTTACTTCTGCATAGAAAGCAACTTGTAATTTCATGACTGCAGTCATCATGTACAGTGATCTTCGAGCCCAAGAATAAATAATCTGATACTATAGTGCCAAGTGTGAGATTTGAAACACAGGTCTCCCTGACTCTAAATCTAACTTTTTGTCCACTCTAGCTTGTTGATTTACAGCAAGAAAAGTCTAAAACTTTTCAGTGAGTCAAAAAAATGACACCCCATCTAATTCAATTGAAAGAATTAGCACAGCATGATTATTAGCATATTTGAAAATGCTAATATCAATTGGATTAAGGTACTTTCTCAAAATAGAAAATTGTCCATAAAAATAATCTGTAAATTTAGCAATTATAACAAGGGAAGAAAAAATCTTAAAATGAAGGAAGATGTATTGTAATGGCAAAGAAACACAATAGGACACTGGTCCTCAAGGTAACCAGTGGAAATCTGGAGAGTAAGAATTTATTTGTTTCCTTCAATGTCTAGTTAATTTAGTGATGTGCATAGTTGGTTCCTTTGGCAAGTACACCTCTTTGACTAAAAAGTTTGATTTGAGTTTGATAAAAAATTATCTTAAGACAGCACCCTTTACTCTGAAGACAGTTTTACTAAACAACCTACTAGTTTGTGCATTAGGTTCCCTTGCTGAGAAAATAATGCATTGACTAGCCAATATAAATATCCAATCTCCTTAGCAATTCAATTTCTCATTGTAATTATTAAATTAGATTTATGGTAGAAAAGCCTTCATTGAATTTGTGCAATATGAACCAGTTTTGTTTTTGTTTTATTTTTTTCCCAGGGCCCAGCCTGCATGAGTTGACCATTTATTTACTAGATTTGTAAAACTGAGATATCAAATCTCGCACTCTGCCACCCACACATATACATCGACCCCATAAAAAGACTACCGCTCTGTCAGACAGCCATAAATATTGTAGCTGTCTTACTGCACATGTGCACATCATGGGGCATATTAATATTTTGCACCGTATACATGCTTCAGTTCTCCTGAGGTTTCTATCCTATTTGTTATTGAAAGAGACAGTAATATAATGCACATTTGTGTTGTCTCAAACTGCAGGAGTGGAAAATTAAAGGAGCTAAATGCCACAACAAAGGTAGGGACTAATTTGGAAAATCCATTTAGTATGACAAGTGATTAGATTTCACGACACTGGCTCCTGAAGAGGGAATGGACTATCAAATGAGGGGCCTGAGGTATCATCGATGCAAATATTATTTAAGAAGAGCAGAGAAGGCTAACATAGTATTAAGAGCAGAAGATGAAGCATTGGTTGATCTTATGCTATAATTCTAACCCCAGCACTACCTCCCTCTGTGGTTTAGAAGATGGCTATGGCTGGTTAAATCTGAATGGAAGATAAATGATGAAAACTAAATATCTTATGAATGGGTTTCAGGAATGTATGATTAGTGCCTGCATGTACACATGAACAAGAAGTAAATATCCCTGTGCTGCTCCTGTCATACTCTAACTGAGTCTAATTTTCTAACGGGAGGAGATTCCAAATTAAGTCACAGAGTAATGGTGTTTGAGGGAGAAGGAAGGGATCTCAGCAGTCATCTGGTCCAGCATCCAGAGGAATTACAATACTTGGTGCTTGCAAGCAGAGGTGCCTTAATCCTTGGGAACAATAGTGCCCAAACCTCCATTGCACTTCTAATTCAATTCAATCCAAGTATTGATTTAATGCCAGAGGTAAAGGAGAAATGAGTTCAAGCAAAAATGTGGGAAAGGATGGTGGAATAATTACTAGCTGTGTTTCCCTAGACTCATTGTCACCCCTAGGACTCCTTATTTTCATTGACCACATTTCAAGCTCATCTGGTTTATATATAGAATATGGAAAGAGAAAAAAGAGATCTGAAAAGCACTCTTTGTTGGGAGGTAGAAAGGCATAATAGACACAGTATGTACCATCTTAGAACATAGAATTGGAGGTAACCTCAGAAATCATTCTAAGACCTGAATTTTTTTTTTTACACAAATGAGGAAACTGAGATCTAGAGAGAAATAATGGTCACACAAGTAGTAAGTAGAAGAGGCAGAATCCACATGTAGCACATCTGATGTCAAGTTCAGTGTCCTTTCACCTGACTAGAAAGGCAAGACGTAAGTGAAAATGAAATAATCTTGACTAACAGTCCCTACAAAAGCAATCATGGATATAGAACAAAGACAGGTACAATCACAAACACTTAAAGGACCAGTACCTATCTTATTTTGTGATTAAGATGCAAGTGAAACCTTTTATTTTGGTTTTGTATGTTGTTGTTTACTTAAAATTCCCTTCAATTATGCATGAACTAGACTTTTCAGAAAATTTGCATAATTTTCAACTGAAATTTCTACCAGCTAAAAAAAACCCAAGCAAATAATAGCTGCTTTTAACAGTAGACTAGTAATATGATGATAGGCCAACATTTTGGAACATACTTCCTTCATGAGAATCTACTTACTGAAAAGCAACATTATTCTTAACCATTTCCCCTGGGAAGACCAATTCAGTCAGGAAGCAGAATGCTGCCCATGGATGTATACAACTAGTTGCTTTCTATGAAGACACTATTATAAAGGCATGGACTAACTAAATCTTAGAGAATAGTTTAGGATGCTAGTTTTCCATTTATTCACTTATTTTTTCTGAAATGAATTCATTATTCTTAACCCACTTCCTACAGTTGTGAGTGAATCTGCTTCTCTCTCATCCCATAATTTTCCTCAACCTTACCTGTTAAAAGCAGTTTCTGACTTAAAATAAAAAATTATGAGTTATACTGCAAGGAGGACAAAATTAAAATGTATCAGGGAGCCACAGATGCTATACGGGAGTCTCTTTCACCATTGCAAATTTCAGTACTTCTCTAACAGTAGATAGTTGTTAGGGAGTTGACAGAGGCTCACAGAGATTCATCAACTTGCCCAGCATCACAAGGCTAGTTGTATTGTGGGTGGAATTTGGACCCAGGTTTTCTTAACTCTAAGTTCAGTGCTATTCAAATTTTACACATTCCTCTGAAGTAAAGGAAGAGGAGGCTAAAAACTAGGAAAAGCACATATCTACTTAGATATGCTTCAGAATACATACAAGTAAATAAAATGTTAATCATTCAAAATATACATGAATAACTTCATGTCTAAGTCCCAGATTTTCTAAGTTGTAGTCTTATAAATATTGATTCCCCCCAAAATTTATTATTTTATTTGATTTTAGTTTTCAACAATCACTTCCATAACTTAAAAATTTTCCTTCCCTCCCTCCCCAAGATGGCATACAATCTTTTATGGGTTCTACAAATGCATTCCTGTTAAATATATTTTCACATTAGTCAGGTTGCACAGAAGAATTAAAATGAATGGGAGAAATCATGAAGAAAAAAAAAAACATAACAAAGAAGAAATAGTTTGCTTCATTCTGCATTCTGACTCCATAGCTCTTTCTTTGGGTATGGATTGCATTTTGCATCATGAGACCTTTGGAAATGTTTTAGATCCTTGCATTGCTGTGAAAGCCTAAGTCTATCAAAAACACTCCTCACACTCTGTTGCTGTTACTTTGGATAATGTTCTCCTGGATCTGCTCACTTCACTCAGCATCAATTCATATAAGCCTTTCCAGGTTTTTCTGAAGTCTGCCTGGTCATCATTTCTTTTTTTTTTTAAATTATTTTATTTGTTTTCAGTGTTCTACAATCACTTCTATATATCTTAGATTTTTTTCCCTCCCTTCCCTTCCTTTCCCCCTCCCTCCCCACTCCCTAACTGAGATGGCGTGTCATCTTACATAGGTTCTACACATACATTACCATTAAATACATTTTCACCTTAGTCATGTTGAATAGAAGAATTAAAATGAATGGAAAAAACCATAAAACAAAACATAATTCGAAAGTAAATGGTCTGCTTCATTCTGAGATCCAATTTCATAGTTCTTCTCTGGATGTGGAAGGTTTTTTTTATCTCAAAAGTCCATTAGGAATTTTTTAGGTCCTTGCATTGGACTAAATCTACCAGACTAAGGACTACCAGAAAAATTCCTCGCACACTGTGGTTGTTGTTGTGTACAAAGTTGTTGTGGTTTTGCTCATTTCACTCAGCATCAGTTCACATAACTCTTTCCAGGACTCTCTGAAGTCTTCCTGTTCATCATTTCTTATAGCACAATAGCATTCCATTACATTCATATACCATAACTTGTTCAATCATTCCCCAATTTATGGGTATTCCTTTTATTTCCAGTTCTTTGCCACCACAAAAAGAGTTGCTATAAATATTTTTCTACATGTGGGTCCTTTCCCCAGTTTTATGATCTCTTTGGGATACAGTCCTAGAAGTGATATTGCTGGATCAAAGGGTATGCACATTTTTATAGCCCTTTGGGGATAGCTCCAAATTGATCTCCAGAATAGTTGGATCAGCTCACAGCTGCACCAACAAGGAATTAGTGTTCCAACTCTCTCACATCTTCTCCAACATTTATCATCTTCCTGTTTTGTCATGTTAGCCAGTCTGATAGGTGTGATGTGGTACCTCAGAGATGTTTTGATTTACATCTCTCTAACCAATAGTGACTTAGATCATTTTTTCATATGACTGTAGATAGCTTTAATTTCTTCCTCTGAAAACTTCCTGTTCATAGTTTTGACCATTTATCAATTGGGGAATGGCTTATACTCTTGCAAATTTAACTCAGTTCTCTATATATTTCAGAAATGAGGTCTTTATCACAGATTCAAGTTGTAAAAATTCTTTCCCAGTTTTCTGATTCCCCCCTAATCTTGGTTGCATTGACTTTGTGCAAGTGTTTTCAATTTGATGTAATCGAAGTTAATCATTTTGCATTTCATAATGTTCTCTATCTCATCTTTGGTCAAAAATTCCTTCATTCTCCATATATTTAACAGATAAACTATTCCTTGCTCCCCTGTTTTGTTCATAGTTATCAGCCTTTATATCTAGATCATGTACTCATTTGGACTTTATACTGATATATCATGTGAGGCATTGATCTATTCCCAGTTTCTGCCACACTGTTATCCAGTTTTCCCAGCAGTTTTTGTCAATGAGATCTTATGCCAGAACTTGGGGTCCTTGGGTTTATCAAGCACTAGACTGCTATAGTCATTGAGTACTGTGTACCTAACATATTCCACTGATTTACCCCTCTATTTCTTAGCTAGTAACTAGTGGTTTTGATGATTGCTGTTTTATACCACAATTTAAGACTCTGTAAGGCTAGATAGCCTTCCCTAACATTTCTTTTCATGAATTCCCTTGATAATTTGGACCTTTTGTTCTTCCAGATTAATTTTGATAGTTTTTTATTGCTCTGTAAAATTTTTTGGTAGTTTAATTGGTCTGGCACTGAATAAATAAATTAATTCAGGTAGAATTGTTATTTTTATTATATTTTCTCAGCCTATGCAAAAGCAACTGATGCTTTTCCAGTTATTTAGATCTGCCTTTATTTGTGCAAAAAGTGTTTTGTAAATGTGTTCATATAGTTCCTGAACTTGTTTTGCCAGGTAGACTCCCAGATATTTCATAATGTCCACAGTAACTTTACATGGGATTTCTCTATCTCTTGCTGCTGAGTTTTGTCTGTAATATATACAAATACAGATGATTTATGTGGGTTTATTTTGTATGCTGCAACTTTGCTGAAGTTACATATTATTAGTTTTTTTACCTGATTCTCTAGGATTCTCTGAGGATATCATTATATCATCTGCAAAGAGTGATAACTTAGTTTCTTCTTTGCCTATTCTAATTCCTTCAATTTTTTCTTCTCTTTTTACTAAAGCTAACATTTCTAGTACCATATTGATTAACAGTGGTGATAATGGACATCCTTGCTACACCTTTAATCTTACTGGAAATGCACCTAGTTTATCCCCACTACATGTAATGCTTGCTGATAGCTTCAGGTAGACACTACTTATTTTAAGGAAGACTCCATTTTCTCCTATGCTCTCGTGTTTTCAATAGGAATGGGTGTTATATTTTGTCAAAAGCTTTATCTGCATCTATTGAGATAATCATATGGTTTCTGTTATTTTTGTTGATATGATCAATTATAGTGATAGTTTTCTTAATATTGAACCAGCACTGCATTCCTGGTGTAAATCCTACCTGACCATAATGTATTATTCTCATGATAAGTTGCTGTTAATATTTTGGCTAATTATTTTATTTAAAATTTTTGCACCCATATTCGTTAGGAAAATTGGTCTATAATTTTCTTTCTCTGTTTTGGTTCTTCCTGGTTTAGGTAGCAGTATCACATTTGTATCATAAAAAGAATTTGGTAGGACTCCTTCACCCATTTTCCCAAATAGTCTATATAGTATTGGAATTAACTGATCTCTAAATGTTTGATAGAATTCACTTGTAAATCATCTGGCCCTAGAGATTTTTTCCTAGGGAATACATTGATGGCTTGTTCAATTTCTTTTTCTAAGAAGGGGCTATTTAAGTATTAAATTTCCTCTTTTCTTAATCTGGACAATTTGTGTTTATATAAGTATTCATCCGTTTCATTGAGATTGTCAAAGTTTTGGGCATACAATTGGGCAAAATAATTTCTAATTATTGTTTTAATTTCCTCTTCATTGGAGGTGAGTCACTCTTTTCATTCCTGATACTGGTATTTGGTTTTCTTGTTTCTTTTTTTTAATCAAATTGATCAAAGGTTTATCAATTTTATTGTTTTTCCCCCTAAAACTACCTTTTAGTTTTATTTATTAGTTCAATATTTCTCTTTTGGTTTTCAGTATTTCTAAATTGGTAATTAATTGTGGATTTTCAATTTGTTCTTTTTCTAGTTTTTTCAGTTGCATGCCTGCATGCATTGATATACTCTTTTTTTGTTTTATTCACATAAGCATTAAATGTTATAAAACTTCCACAAACTGCTTTTGCTGCATCCCGTAAGTTTTGGTAGGTTGTCTCATTATTGTCATTCTCTTGAATGAAACTGTTGATTGCTTCTGTGATTTGTTGTTTATCCCACTCATTCTTTAGGACTAGATTTTTTAGTTTCCAATTACTTTTTGGTCTATCTTTCCATACCACTTTATTACATATATATGTTTTTTGCATCATAATCTGAAAAGACACATTGACGATTTCTGCCTTTGTGCACTAGATTATGAGGATTTTATGCCTTAGCACATGGTTAATTTTTGTGTATGTGCCATGTGCCACTGAGAAAAAGGTATATTCTTTTCCATCTCCATTCAGTTTCCTCCAGAAGTCCATCACATCTACCTTTTCCAGAATTCTATTCACCTCCCTAATTTATTTTTTGTTTATTTTGAGGTTAGATTTATTAAGTTCAGAAAGGGGGAAGTTGAGGTCCCCCACTAGTATACATAGTCCATAGTTTTGCTGTATTTTTCTTCCTGTAACTCCCTTAACTTCTCCTCTAAGAATGTGGATTCTATACCACTTGGTGGATATATGTTTAGTAATGATATTACTTCATTGTCTGTGGGGCCTATTAGCAGGATATAGTTTCCTTTCTTATCTCTTTTGATTACATCTATTTTTGCTTTTGTTGTCTGAGACTAGGATGGCTTGATTTTCTTTTTTTTACTTTATCTGAAGCATACCATATTCTACTCAAGCCTTTTACCCTTACCTTGTGTGTATCCCTCTATTGGAAAAGTGTTTCTTGTAAACAACATATTGTAGGATTATGGTTTTTGATGCATTCTGTTATCCACTTCTGTTTTATGGGAGAGTTCATCACATTCATATTCACAGTTATTATTATTATCTGTGTCTTTCTCTCCATCCTATTCCCCACCCCCATTTATGCTTTTATTTCTCCCTTCTCTTTTCTCCTCCTCAAAAGAATTTTACTTTTGATCACCACTTCCTTCAGTCTTCCCTTCTTTCTGTCAGCCCCCTCCCTTGTCTTTCCCCTTTGTCTTCCTACTGTCTGCAAGGCAATTTAGATTTCCATACTTAACTGATTTTGTTATTCCCCCCTTAAACCAAATCACATAAGAGTAAAACTCAAACAATACTCATTTCCCTCCCTTCCCTCTACTATAATATGTTTTTGTGCCTCTTTATGTGATATATTTTATCCTTTTCTGCCTCCTCCTTTCCTCTTCTTCCTTCACACATCTTAATGAGTTTTTTTCTCATCACATCAGTTGATTTATAGCCACATCCTCTGCCTATGTATATGCCTTTTAAATGTCATAATAAATACATAGTTCTCAAGGTCAACAAGTATCATCCTCCCATATTGGAATGTGAACAGCTTGCTCATATTAAACAACAATTTTTTTTCCTTTATACCTTTTTATGCCTCTCTTGAGTCTTGTATTTGAAGATCAGTTTTTCTATTGAACTCTGACCTTTTCATCAGGAAGGTCTGGAAATCCCCTATTTCATTGAATGTTCACCTCCTTGCCTGAAAGATTATGCTTATTTTTGATGGGTAATTAATCCTTGGTTGTAGTCCAAGCTTCTTTGCCTTACAGAATATTGTATTCCAATTCCTCTAATTTTTTAATGTAGAAGCTGCAAGGACCAATGTGATACTGACTCTAGTTCCTTGGTATTTGAATTGTTTCTTTCTGGATGCTTGCAGTATTTTCTCCTTGACCTGAAAATTCTGGAATTTGGCAACAATGCTCCTTGGCATTTTCAATTTGGGATATCTTTGAGAAGGAGATTGGTGAATTCTTTTGGTGACTATTTTGGTCTCTGGGTCTAGGACCTCAGGGTAATTTTCCTTGATGATTTCTTAGAAAATATTGCCCAAGGTCTTTTCTTCATAATCCAGTAGACCAATAATTGTTAGATTTTCTCTCCTGGATCCATTTTCCAGGTCAGTTGTTTTTCCAATGCAGTATTTTCCATTTTCTTCTAATTTTTCACTCTTTAGATTTGATTTCACTGATTCATGATGCCTCATGGAGTCATTAACTTCTACTTGCCTAATTTTAATTTTTAATGAATCATTTTCTTCAGTTAGCTTTTGTACCTCCTTTTCCATTTGTGCAATTATTTCTTTTAAGGAGTTATTTTCTCAAGTTAGGTTTTGTACCTCCTTATCCATTTGGCCAATTTTATTTTTGAAGGAGCTATTCTCTTCAGTGAATTTTTTTTTTCCATTTTTTCACTTGTATTTTTAAAATCATTGGTCAATTTTTCTTCAACCTCTCTCATTTAACTTTTAAAATTCTTCAGGAGTTCTTCCAAGAATGGTTTTTGGGCTTGAGATCAGTTCATATTCCCTTTTGAGATTTCAGATATGAATAGGTACAGTCTCAATCCTGTCTTCTTTTGAATTTGTAGTTTGATCTTCCCTGTCTCCATAATAAGATTTTATGGTCTTTGGTTTTCTAATGTGCTTCTTGCTCATGGTAGTTGCCTTTTTCCTGGCTGTGAAAGTGTATCTCTGCTTCTGTGGCACAGAGGGCTCTGACTCACATTTCTTGCACTGGAAGCTAGAGACTGGGTTACTGGCTTTTTGTGCTGTGGCCTCTGTTCTTTCAGCTAGAAACTCTATAATGCTACAGCTTACCTGGTGGTGAAGTGGCTGGTGTGTGCCAAGATCGAGGCCAGGTGAAGTCTGAACTTCCTTGAGGTTACACTGAAGCTTGCAGCATGCAATGTGAAAGACAGGTGGTCTGGCAGCTGAACGTCTCCTCCTACCCAAAGCATGTAGGCTGCCAAAGCATGGGCAAGCTCAGCAGTTGGTGGACTCTCGTCTATTCTGGTGTTTTCCCAATCTTCTGGCTGTGTTAAAGCACATCTATGGTCCTGGTGCTGGTATTTACCAGCTCCACCCCCTCCCACTCCCGCCTTGGGCTCAGGAGCTCCTGCTGATACGCTAAGGTGGGGCTTGCTCGGATGCCCTTAATCCTGCACTGGTCCCCTTCAGCCACAGCAAGAAGGTTTCTTCGCTTTGATCTCACTAGCCTCCTGATCTAAAAGACTGTTCTATCCTTTCTGCTGGCTGCACTGTTCCAGAATGTTTCCTGGGGCAATATTTTCTGGATTTTTCAAAGTCAACAAGGGAGGATGTGAGCAATTACAGTTTACTCCACCATCCCAGCTCCTGGAAGTTCAAGTAGGTAACTCTGAAACATTCAGTCTGTGGGCTGATAGCCCCAGGAGCAGCCTCTATTGCTGCAATGACTCTGTGCTTCTCTCACCCAGCTCTGGTGGACTCCAGCATAGATTTTAGAGGTTTGGAAATTGCAGCTGGTGACTCAAAACACTCAGGGCCATTCTTACTTCATTATGGTGGAGCTTTTACTAATGCAGCCTGAGCACTCTGAACTCCCCCAACCTGGTGTAACAGATCCTTCCTGCCAAACTTTTGGACTGTTCTGGGCTGGAAATCTACCACACTCTGTCTTCTAATGAATTCTGCCACTCTAAAATTTGTTCAGATTCACTTTTTAGAGGTATCTGAAAGAATTTGTGGAAGAGCTCAGGTAAGTCTCTGCTTTTTCTCTGTCATGTTGTCTCTACCCTTGATTTTGATTTTTAAGTTAAATGCAGGCTGTCTTAAAAAACCATTTTAAGTCTTATGAAACAGAGATCCCCTCTGTGTGTGTGTATACATGTGTTTATATGTGCATATGTATGTGTGTGTATTGTGTGTGTGTGTATGTGTATGTACAGGTATATGGAGAATCACTGTAGAAATGAGTGATATTTGTCCTTTGTTTTTGAAAAAGGACCAATGGCATCATGGGGTGAGGTCTTGACTTACATGTGAATCTAATGTAAGTAAGACAGAGTTGCACAAACTCATAAGCCTCACTCTCTAGCCCTCAGTCACTGAAGTTTAGTGTCAGCACAAAAGTCAGGAAAACTGGCAATAGGCTGGGATGCAGTAGATGACCTAGACATCTTTGATGGCTAATGAAGCTCTAAGTAATCCATAGTACCTGCTTCAGCTGCTTTAATAGCTGTTGGAACAAATTATTCTCATCCACTCATTTCATTAGTCTTCACATGCTTGGAGTAGACACACCCCTATCTCACCAAAGGGTCTGAGGTATGTTGGTCATCCTCAACCTGGTTTAGCCTGTCTTGCCAAAACAGTTTTATAGGAGTATGACCACTGTGCATACTGCACTTTCTTGGATCCACATGTGAGAGTTGGGTATCAAGTGATTGAGCAACCCTGAAAAGGGGTTGGCAAGCATCTACACCAGAGGTGCTACTTCTCCCTGAGCAACCCATACATCCCAGTGGAATCATTAAAAAAAATGAAAGAGCACTCAATTTCTACTTATAGAATAAATTTAAAAATAAATATTTTTTTAACCACTTATAAGTCTTGGGTAAGTAACTGTACCTTTATAGGCCTCTGTTTCCTCATTTGTAAAACAAGTAGGTTAGAGGAGATGAATTCTGAGATCCCATTCATCTTTAAACCTGTGAACCTATGATCACTATGAAGAAACACAGAGAGAATCTTGCATGTACTAGGAGTTAACCCAATATTTATTGAATTGTGGGAATACATGAATAATACGTACAACCTCCAATGTACTCATACATACACACAAACACACATACATACACACACACACACATACTTCCTGTCCACCTGCTGTCTTCACAGATGAGGAAAAGGAAACAGGTAAAAAGAACTCAAAGTGTACTAAACTGAAATGCATTCTTACTAAAGATTTGTTCTGTCAAGGGGCCATGAGTTCAAAAGTCTGAGTCAATTGAGTCATCTTGAGGAGAGTCTAGTGACTTCCCTAAGAAGGGACAGAGTGGGGCTTCAAACAAATTAATTTGGCTTAAGGCAACACCAGTCACAAAGGCACAACTGGAAGTTGTATTTTGTGTTCTTAAAAAGATATAAATGAGATAAGGTCTGGGGAGTGGGGGAGAAGAGCCAAGATGGCAGAGTGAGAGTACATAAGAAAAATTCCTTCAGATAGCTCTAAAAAGGGAACCTGAACAAATTTTAGAGTGGCAGAATCCAGTAGGAGACAGAGCATGGCAGATTTCTTGCCCAGGACAGCCTTGAAAGTTGACTGGATGGATCTGTTGCACGAGACTGCAGGAACACAGAGCACATAATGTGGACCAGTGCGGATCCCGTCATAGCAAAGCTGAGCAGGAAGCGCAAGGGTTTGAAGCAGAAGCAGCAGTGCAGATTCTCAACCATACCACCAACCCAGTACTGGAGTCCAGTGGAACTGAGAGAGAGAAACACAGAACACCAGGTAACAGCGGCAGCCACTCCTGAGACTGTCACTCAGCAGATTAAATGTCTGTAAGTCACCTACTTGAACTTCTGCGAACCAAGATGGAGGAGTGATCTAAAAGTGCTCTCACCTTCCCCTTGTTGACCTTGAAAAACCCAGAGAATATTTTCCCAAGAAAAATCTTGGAATAGTGGCATCAGCTGAAGGGATAAACAATCTCTTAGCTCAAGAGGCTAGGCAAATCACAAAGGGGGGCCCCCCCCTGCTGTGGCTGAAGGGGACCAGTGCAGGATCAGAATTGTCCCAGATATAACCCACCTCAGCAAACCAGGAGGAGATCCTGAGCCCCAGAGGGGTGAAACCCATAAGTGCCAACCTCAGGACCCCAGGTGTGCCTTATCACAACCTAGGGAATCAGGAATACACTAGCATAGATGGGGTTTCACCAACCACTGTACCTGCTTGTGTTCTAACTCATGATGGTGAAATCTCCTGCAGTCAGACCATCCTTCCCCCACACCTGACCCAGCAAGCTCCAGGGTAACTCTGGGGAAAGTCAGAAAGATTTTACCTGGCCTCTAGTTTGGCAGATCAACCAGCTCAGCACCAGGTAAACTACAGGATTCTAACTTCTGAAAGACCAGCGGTCACAATGCACAAAACTTCAAGTTCTGAGCACAAGAACCATGCCTCAGAGCCCCCTATGCCCCAGAAGCAGAGATGCACTCTAAAAGCCAGAAAAAAGATAATTATCAGGAGCAGGAAGCAAACCAGAAAAGAAAGGACCACAGAATCTTATTATGGGGACTGAGACCAAAACACAAATACAGAAGAGGTCAGCATCGAGACTCTACTCCCATCTGAAACCTAAGAAGGAATATGAACTGGTCTCAAGCCCAGAATTCTTGGAAGAGTGCAAGAAGGATTTTAAAAGTTAAAGTAGAGAGATAGAAGAAAAATTGGCCAATGATTTTAAAAATATGAAAAAAGAATTCATGGAAGAACATAAAAAGAAAATTGGACAAATGGATAAAGACATACAAAACCTAACTGGAACAACTGGACAAATGGAAAAGGAGATGCAAACGTTAACCGAAGAAAACAATTTGATTGATAAAAAGTAGAATTGGACCAGTTAATGACTCTATGAGACATTAAGAATCAGTCAAACAAATGTAAAGAATGAAAAAATAGAAGAAAATGTAAAATATCTCAGTGAAAAAACAACTGACCTGGAAAATAGAAACCAGAAGGACAATCTGAGAATTATGGGTATGCCAGAAAGCCATGATGAAAATAAAAACCTGAACAATATCTTCCAGGGATCATAAAGGATGACTGCCCAGAGGTCTTAGAATCAGAGGACAAAATACTCATTGAAAAAATCCACCAATCACCTCCTGAAAGAAATCTCAAACTGAAAACACCAAGGAATATTGTTGCCAAATTCCAGAAGTATAAAGTTAGGGAGAAAGTGCTGCAAGCAGTCAGAAAGAAACAATTCAAATATCAAAGAATTACAACCAGGATCACACAGGACCTTGAAGCTTATACATTAAAACATCTGAGGGACTGGAATATGATAATCCATAAGGCAAAGGAACTTGGACTAAAACCAAGGAAAACTTAGTATAATCTTTCAGGCAAGGAGATGGGCATTCAATGAAGTAATGGATTTTCGGGCCTTCCTGATGAAAAGGCCAGAACTCAATAGAAAATCGGATCTTCAAAAACAAATCTCAAGAGAGACATAAAAAGGTAACTGGGGGAAAGCAATCTTGTTGTTCAATATGAGCAAACTATTTATATCCCTATAAAGGAAGATGAAACTTGTTAATCTTGATAATTGTATATATATTATGATATAAATTAAATGATGTGATGATAAAGAATGAGATTTAAGGATGTGAAAGGATTGTAACTGGAGATGTGAGAAGGAAGAGTCATAGAAAGGTAAATTGCATCACAGGAACAGTCACAAAAACATATTACTGCAGAAGGAAAGAGGGGAGGGAGATGAACATTGTTTGAGATTTACTCTCATCTGATTTAGTTCAATGAGGGAAAACCAAACTCAGTTAAATATAGAAATCTAACTAGCTCTATAGGTAGTAGGAGGGAAAAGGGGAAAGAAAAGGGAGGGGAGGCTAAAAGGGAACAAAGAAGTAGCAAGGCAAAATGGGAAATACAGGGAGGTGCCTGATAGAAGGGAGGGAAGACTGAGGGAGGCAGTGGCCAAAAATTAAAACTCTGTTGTGGAGGGTAAG
Source organism: Notamacropus eugenii (assembly GCF_028372415.1). Taxonomy (NCBI): domain Eukaryota; kingdom Metazoa; phylum Chordata; class Mammalia; order Diprotodontia; family Macropodidae; genus Notamacropus; species Notamacropus eugenii. The sequence goes on along the minus strand of NC_092875.1, from coordinate 315,847,489 downwards.
GGAGAAGGGAGAACTAAAAGTATAAATGAAGGGAAAGAGGATAGAGGGAAAGACACAGATAGTAATCATAACTGTGAATATAAATGAGATGAACTCTCCCATAAAACGAAGGCAGATAGCAGAATAGATTAAAAGTCATAATCTAACAATACGTTGTTCACAAAAAGCAAATTTGAAAGGATATACACAGGGTAAAGGTAAAAGGTTGGAGCAGAATATATTATACTTTAGCTTATGTAAAAAATCAAGGGTAGCAATCTTAGCCTCAGACATAGCAAAAGCAAAAATAGATCTAATCAAAAGACATAAGGAAGGAAACTATACCCTGCTAAAAGGTACCATAGACAATGAAGCAATGTCATTGCTAAACATATATATACCAAGTGGTATAGCATCCAAATTTTAGAAGTTTAGGGAGTTACAGGAAGAAATAGACAGCAAAACTATACTAGTGGGGGACCTCAACCTCCCCATCTCTGAACTTGATAAATCTATCCTCAGATAAACAAGATGGAAGTTAAGGAAGTGAATAGAACCCTGGATAAGGTAGACATGATAGATCTCTGGAGAAAACTGAATGGGTATAGAAAGGAATATACCTTTTTCTCAGTGGCATATGGCACATACACGAATCCAGTGCAGAGAAGCAGAGATAGTCAATCCATCCTTCTCAGATCATAATTCAATAAAAAATATATGTAATAAAAGGCCAGGAAAAGATAGACTAAAAAGTAATTGGAAACTAAATAATTTAATACTAAAGAATGAGTTGGTGAAATAACAAATCATAGAAACAATCAATAACTTCATTCAAGAGAATGAAAATAATGAGACAACCTATCAAAACTCATGGGGTGCTGCAAAAGCCATTCTAAGGGGAAGTGTCATATCATTGAATACCTATATGAATGAAATAGAGAAAGAGGAGATCAGTGAACTGGGCATGCAGCTGAAAAAGCTAGGAAAAAAGCAGATTGAAAATTCCCAAGTAAATGCCATATTAGAAATATTGAAAACCAAAGGAGTGATTTAAAAAATTGAAATTAAGGAAAGTATTGAACTAATTAATGAAATTGAGTTGGTTTTATGAAAAAAGCCAATAAAAGTGATAACCCAATGCAACAATGATTAAGAGGGAAACAGAAAACTGGGAAAGATGTTTTGCAAATTGTATGTGTGATAAAGACCTTATTTCTAAAATTTGTAGAGAACTGAGTCAAATTTACAAGAATACAAGTTATTCCCCAATTTACAATTAGTTGAAGGATATGAACAGGTAGTTTTCAGAGAAAGAAATTAAAAGCTATCTATAGTCACATGAAACAATGCTCTAAATAAAATTGATTAGAGAGATGCAAATGAAAGCAAGTCTGACATCACACCTGTCAGATTGGCTAACATGACAAAGCAGGAAGAGGATAAATATTGGAGAAATGTGGGAAAGTTGGAACACTAGTTCATTGTTAGTGAAGCTGTGAACTAATCTAACCATTCTGGAGAGCTGTTTGGTACTCTACCCAAAGGGTTACAAAAATGTACATACCCTTTGACCCAGTAATATCACTTCTAGGACTGTATCCCAAAGAAGTGATAAAAATGGGAAAGGGTACCACGTGTACAAAAATATTTATACCAGCTCTTTGTGGTGACCAAGAACTGAAATTTGAGGGAATGCCCATCAGTTGGGGAATGGCGGAATAAGTTGTGGTATTATGAATGTAATGGAATACTATTGTGCTATAAGAAATGAACAGGAAGACTTCAGAGAGGCCTGGAAGGACTTATCTGAACTGATATTGAGTGAAAGAGGATAACCAGGAGATCATTGTGCACAGTAACAACCAAAATGTGTGAGGAATTTTTCTGGTAGACAGCCCTTCACAGCAATGCAAGGACCTAAAACATTCCCAATGGACTCTTGAGGCAAAATGCCATTCACATCCAGAGAAAAATCTATGGAATTGGAATGCAGGACAAAACACGCTATTTTCTCTTGTTTTATGTTTTGTTTTGTTATGGTTTTTCTCATGGTTTCTCCTATTCATTTTAATTCTTCTATGAAACATGACTAATATGAAAATGTGTTTAATAAGAATGTATGTATAGAACCCATATAAGATTACACACTGTCTCAGGGAGGGAGTAGGGAGGGGGAGAAAATCTAAGACTAAAGGAAGTGATTGTAGAAAACTGAAAACAAACAAATTAGTAATAAAAATACATTTAAATATGAATATGTTCCTTTCCTCCTTAGTGGGGAGGTATGGATAATCAACAGTTTCAAAGAAAGTATCATTTCTTACATTCATGATATGTGACAACTCCATTTTAATCCTCTTTTACATACTTGTATATCCACCTATTAAATTCTGAGGGATTAATGTTATAAAGTATGACAGCTGGACATTATTGGAATTGTCTTTTTTAGTTCCTTAGCCCAGGAGAAGACAGAGGAAACTTCCCATAATAATTGGGACTAAGGACTAGATTTGTGGCTCAGAGACATTGAGAGAACTGGGGTTCTAGCTGAGAGCCATTGCAGGGATTGTGCAATGGGGTCAAAAGTAAACAGATTTTCTGACAGGAAGATAAGATTACAGCAATGAAGATGGAGAAAGGACCATATATGGTAGAGAATTCTCCCTTCTCTTCGTCCCTACCTCTTTCTTTGAAGCCAAGTGACTGGGGTGGGGGGGGGGTGGGGGGAATCTCCTTTTCCTTCCCCAAATTTTCTTCCCATGTTCATTTAGGCAGTGTGAGGGGATGGGAAAAACTGTCCTTTTTTGCTATTCTTTATTACCAATGGTAGTTTGTAAGCCTGCTTCTCTTTTCAAAAATGAACTTGTTTTTATTGTCTGTAAGCCTGTTATTACTTGATATCAGAGTGTGTGTGTTGGGGTAACAGGGAGAGGATGATCCTTGAGGGATTTTGAATTTAACAGACTATCTACAGTAGGATCCTGCAATTTCAGCCTGGGAGGTTAAAAGACTTTTCTAGGGGCTATTGAGTCACAGTTTCATTTCATAATGGATCCTATAACTCTCCTGAGCAGAACCCTAAAATGTGAAAGTGGGCCTTATTTCAATTTCCTTAAGGAGAATGAATCTATGGAAACCATGGTGCTGCTCAGTGTGTGAGAGCTGCTTTGAGATGTTAAATTTAACTCTTTAACCCAAAGAGAAAGGGTAGTAAAAGAAAGTATTAAAGTAGGGGAAAGAATTAAATATATATATATATACACACATACACATATTAAAAAAAACCTCATCTTTTAACTGGCCTACTTGGCAGGATCCAATCTTTCTTTTAGGAAGAGGAGAGTGAGAGTGCAAATATCCTCATATTCCACAATGACATCTAGTATTACATGTATGAAGTACTTTGCAAAGCCTAAAGTGCTATTTAAATATTATTATAGTCACTTAACCTATTCCCTTTCAGCATACTTCAGTTTTCTCATTTGTAAAATATTGTGATTAGTTGGTTTCTTAGAATCATACAACTATAGGATATAGATCTTGAGAGAACCTAACTCTTTAAAAAACAATTTTCCTCCCATAACTTTAAATGCTATAGTCTATTTTTAAAAATTATACATTTAATAGGTTCTGGGTTTGGTGATCGTATGTCTGTCACAGTACACAAGTTTACTACCATAATTTACAACTTAAGTCTGAGGCACCTGAGATAGGTGTAACTCTTCCCCTCCCATCATTTTCTGTTTGCATGTGAATAAACCCTGACTTCAGAGTTTATAACTTGTAAGTATATTTAATGATGCATAGGAGCCAGCTTGAACTGATTGGTCAGAGCATACTGTTAAATATTCAGTATGAATTGTGACACCTCAGAAAAAGGCAAATTCTCCAATGAAGGTCAATTTGTTGTTTTGTTGATTGTCTAGAGAATAGAATGGAGAAAATATTACTAATATAGATTAAACTTAAAAGCAAATCATGCATACATTTTCCCCCAGAATAGGTTGTGAAACATTTACCAGCATACCCCTGTTTACATTGCATCATTAACTGTAGTGATATTTCAGACAGTCTAACACCTTTAGTTGGCCTCTTCACCATAAAAGGACCTTATCTAAGGAGGTCTTACAATGCTATTCACGTTGTGGTAGAAGGCTTGGAGAAGGCTTCCAGGCACCAGGTGGATCCTTTATGGAGGATTTGTGTGAGAGTGTGGACAAAAATCATATAGGTTGAAAAGGCAGGGATGGTGGCTCTCCAAACCCTGAAGGGATTACTCACGTTGATGAGATAATGGCAGTCCTGAAGTGTTTTTTTTTAAATTTTAAAGTGGGCAGTATTGTACTATTTCCCTGCTTTGCCTTAGTGGAGACAGAGTTGGGCCCTAAGTCACCCAAGGGACTTGAGAACGGAGGGAGGAACTGCTTATTATTACCTAGAGGTTTAGACCCTTCTCACATACCCTTTCTTTTTGCAAACATCCTTGACTGAGCAACTTAATTCTGGGTATGAAAGTATCTAGCTGCAAAGCTTCAGGACTAGATGGGCTTCAAAAGATAACTGTTAAGGTCAGTGTCAAAAGAAGCTGCTCCAGTAATGAGAAGTTACACTAACAAGGTGGATTTTGAATGAACAACTGGAGAAGCTGTTATATTTATACTATAATAATAAAAACACTCATTCGTGTTGTACTTTATGGTTTACAAAATTCTGTCTTCATCACAGCCCTCTAAAGTAGGGGGTTAGGTAATTATCCTTATTACTTTTTTTTCTTGGAGATCTGCTATTTCATAAGTTTAGGGCAAATAACTCTCTATCAAACCAAATAGGCACCTGGTCTGCAACTCATAATTTTAAAGAGTTGTGTGGGATCACTAAATGGTTATTATGTCTCCCATGGTTATAAAGACAGTAGACATCAGAGATAAAACAAGCCTCCATCTTTCTGACACAGACATTAGCTCTCTATCCAGCACACCATGTTTTGTCTCTTATTTTATAAATGAGGAAATTAAGATTTTGTGTTTAAGTAATTTCCCTATGTTTATGGAACAAACAAGTCTCAGACCTGGGATTCCAATTAATCAATCTATAAGCATTTACCGTTGAAAGAGAGAGAGATAGGAGAGCTGGTTGAAAATGTGAATGAATTCACTTAGGCCTTCTCTGTAGCCTCTGGGAGCTTTATTCATGCAAAAGCCGTGGACCTGAGATTGAGCAAGAAAACAAAGGCAATGGTATAGGAAAAGATAAAGGCACAGGGTGAGGACTATGAATGACACAAGATGAGAAAATCCCATTCCCCAGGATGAGGGATGGGAACAAGGAATTGTATGGTTCAAGATAAGGGGAAGTTTTAGTAAGGGGACACTTCAGGGCGCCAAAGGCTTCACAAAGTCAATATTATTTTAACTCTGAGGGCACTGTTCCTATCCACATCATTTACTATTGACTTATTATATGCTAGATATTGTGACCTCTTGGCATTGGGGATTAAAACTCAAAAATGAACATTTTCTTTGTTCTCTTAGAGTTTACATTTTATTTGACTCAACCTTGATCTCTCTGACTCCAGTGCTCTTTACAGGGCATAGAAGTACATTAGAGATCATCCTGTCCAATTATCTCATTTTACAAATGAAACAATCAAATGTTGCCCAGATAGGATAGTTACCCAAGGTTGTTAGCCTGGGTGTCCCTTCTTACTGACTGATTGTGAACAACAAGGGAATGGAAATTGAATATCCAAGAAAAACAATGCATACAGTTATGTCCTAATCATTCTGTGCTTACTAACTCCCACCATTCTTTTATTAGAATTGAATCTGACTGAGGACATGTGCCTCTCTCCTTCCATTCCCATCTCTGCTTGACAGATTCAATGTGGTCACATTGAGGCACAGAGATTGCTTGTGTGAAGAACATTTAAATTACTTTGCAACTGGGAAATCTAAACACAAGCATACCATTAGTCGTTGGCCTGTCTGGCTCCGCATAGCTCTTGCCTAAAGCTGCTATGTGTGCTATCATGTAAATAGGTATTCTACACTTGAGGCAGAGCTATGAAGCCAGAATGGATGTAGGCCGAGTGTTACTGAGTGACAACCAAGAAGTGAACCAAACTAGCATAATTTACTCATCTGGGTTGAATGATTCAAATTATAAATATTCAAATAATACTACAAACAAAACAGAATAATTATTTGGCTTTATTAACAATGTACTGGACATTATTTTTTTGCTCTTTGAGTCAAGAAGTTTTCAATGAATAAATGAGGGGTGTTAAATTCTCCCACTATGATATTTTCCAATTCAATCAGCCTTTTACTTTAAATAAATCTAGTGTGTGAGTATATTAGAACATTTTGATGATCGTGAAATTCCCTCCTAGCTCTAGAAAATATAATCCAAGCTCTGCCATACATGAAAAAAATCTATGATGTTGGGCAAGAAGCTTAACTTTTCCAGGCCTAACTTTCTTTATATGTAAAATAAGGAGTTTCGAAGAGATGATCTCTTGATGGGGTTGTGGGACTTGGACCCCTAAAGGAAAATACTATCCCTCTCTAAGCAAACCAGTCCCTGAACTTTCCTACACATTTCAGTAACCCAGTACCTCACCTCTTGCAATCTGGTCCATCCCAGACCACCTTGATTCCTTAATTAGTTTACTTGATAATCCTTAATCCTATCTTTACCTTTCCACAGTTGCCTCTGGCCCACCTCAGGCTATTTACAACTTCTTAATCCCATCAAGACCTTTTCACTAACCCTTTTCCCTTTTTTCTATGTAAATATCAGTCAGTCCACATCAAATTTGCAGATTCACTAGGAATTCTGCCTGCTCCTATTGGCCTTACAATGCTGCAGATTTCCTAGAAATCTTGCCCACAATACTGGTGGTGTTACAATAAACTTTGTTAATTTGACTGAAAGGAGAGAATTCTTTCCAGTCAATCCACCCTATACCCTTACATTTTGAGATTCCTAGCAGCCCAAACCATAACTCCTAGGGAATGATCCTTTGATCAATCATTCCATGTTTTAACTGTCTTGAAAGTTTAAGACATCAATTTTTTTTTTTTTTGAGGCAATAGGGGTTAAGTGACTTGTCCAGGTTCATATAGCTAGTAAGTGTTATGAAGACATGAAAAAATATGTATTAATAACCAATATCTTGGGGAGGTTCAGAACTTTCTCTACACCCCACCCCTTCCAAAGTCCAGATTTTTAAACTCAGTTTTTCTTCAAAACATTGTTACTGATAATAAGATTGCATTGATTCTCCTAATCATGGTCAAATCCCACCCAAGTTTGCAAGTAATTTAATCTAAAGTGGGGAAGTCCATTGTCTTCTACTCAAACTTGAGTGGAGACGGATCCTTTGTCTGGATTGCCCAAGACTGGGAATGGTCCAGTGTAGCTGGGAAAGGTCTGATGCAGAGACATTTTCTCTGTCCTGGGGTTATGTCTTTTGTTGTCAAAGAGGACCATGACTTCAAGATGATGACTTGACTTGTGGTTGACTTCGATTTGAGTGAGGGAGGGCAGCCCCTGTGGAAAGCATATGTAAACTGTGCCCCAAAATGAGCTCGTTTACTGACTGCAGCTCCCATACATGCATGTTTGCTCACTTTAAAGAAATAAACATATACATAGCCTAGTTCTGTTTGTCTTTCTTGGACCTAACTCTGGAGGTTGCCAGCGTCTGAGGCCAAATTTGAACTCAGGTCGTCCTGACTCCATGGCCCTGCTCCGTTCCTTATTTGTCTCTAGAAGTATTTTCATAGGTAATTTGGGCTTACCCTTTCACAAAGATATATACACTATAGATAGTAATCAGAATTCAGACCCAAGTTCATCTGCCATAAAATTTTGCTCTTTTCAATAAAGTTAGGCCATATGACGTTACAAGTGGGCTTCATCTCCATTAAAGTAGGTGCCCTGTTTTGTCTGACTTTTGTGTTATTCCATATGGTGCAGTGGTTAGAGTACTGGGTCTGGAGCCAGAAATACCTGAGTTCAAATATGGCTGCAGATACGTTCTAGCTGTGTAACTCTAAGCAAGTCACTTAACCTCTGTATATCTCAATCTTCTCAACTATTAATGGGGATAATAATAACAATAATACCTATCTTGCAGAGTTGCTGTGAGGATGAAATGAGATAATATTTATATTTTTAAACAGTGACCAATATTAGGTCACTATATTTTAGGTACTCTATATATCCTTATTTCCTTCCCCTTATTCCACTTTCCTACCTAACGCATGTACCTGAGGCATTTAATGTCAGTTGAATTGGATTGAATTCATCTATTCCTGGTCCAGTGTACAGCAGAGACACCTATGCAATACCCTCTCTTAGTCATAGCACTGAAGAAGTCATATAGCAAAGCATTTCTGAAACAAAATAAGCCTCCCAACTACTGGCATCATCTCTAGAGTATTACACTCATCATTCATCTTTAGTAGGTCATTTGTGTGTACATATGGCACAATTTGTTATAACTAAGTGGGACTATACTAGGTAGATAATAAACCTTGAGACAAAGATTTAGGCTTTCATACAAGAATGTGCAGTTTGCCTACAGAAATTTTGGAGAATTCTGGTCCTGTGTTATATTGCCAATTATTGATTTTTTGTTTGTAGAAATTACATGACTGCATTCTTTTACATTCTGAGTGGATTCACATCAGTCTGTAATAGGTTGTATAGAAATTGATTTGTTTGAGGGCATCATTGCTCATTATATGTCAGGCTTAATTGGTTTTCTTGTAAATTACAAAAATAATATTTTCTTAATCTATGCATAAAGAAAAGAACAAAAACTCTTGCACTATGACTTAAGCCTGAAAAGTGGTTATAGAGCAGTTTGACTTTAATAGTGAATTAATACCACTTAAAAGCTATTTGGAGTCTGGCCATTGTTGTGATGTGATAACCATTGAGTCCTAGATGTAGGTGCATAATGCTGAGAGATTTATTCTTATAATAAAAGTAATGTTTTGTAATCTTACCCTGAAAACATTTTTTTCTGGATTTAAATTCTTTGAAGCTGGTAGTTATGGAGCTATAATTTATGATAGGTAAGCAAGTTGGTCTTAGAATCATAGGACTGAAAGGGATATTGTATTACTGAATCGAAACCTATCATTTTTGTAATGGGGAAAGTGAGGACCAGATAGATTAAGTGTCTTGTGCAGTGTCACACAGTGAGTTATTGAGGAGGTAAAATCTGAAAAAAAATGATGAATTTCTCGGCAGCTTTTTTTCTCTTTTGCTTAATATTATGTGGGTACCTTTTTGATATCTCTGTGCTGTTCTTGCATGATTATACTTTGATACTTGAGACTTCCATTAAAACTAATTTTTGAATACCCATACTTTATAAGAAAAACATGCAGATTATTTCATAGGAATAGCAGTGCTAAATATTGTTCTAGCCAAGTCTCAGTGTAGAAAATGCTGATAAATTCATTCTTGTGTTGTCATTACATTCTAACACTTCGACTTGTCTAGAACCACATAAGTGAAAAATTTTAGAGCCAGAGAATTCAGTGACTATCTTATCCAACTTATTTCCCCAAAGAGCCTCCACTACACTTTAACTTATTTTTCATTCAGCCTCTATCTGAAAACTAGAGTGAAGAAGAACCCCTACCCTTCACGCTGTCTAGTACATATTTTGGGATATTTTAATTATTAGTAAGATTTTTTTCCTTTATAGCAAAATTAAATTTGTTTCTTGAAACTTTTTGCATATTGTTCCTACTTCTTCCCTTTGGGGATGAGCAAAGAAAGATAATGACAGCTCTTTAAGTGTTCCCTTCTTAGTCATGTCTTTTCTAGGCCATACATCCTGATCATCTTCAACCAATGTTTGCATATCATATGGACTCCAAGTCTTCCACTATCCTTCTTGCTTTCTGCAGGGCATATTCCAGCTTAGTATAATAGCTTAGTAATAACTTTTCTCCACTATTGTTTCCCAAAGTGAACACAGTATAGCAGAGTCTGTCTAATCAGGGCAAATTGGAGCAATAATAGCACCTTACTCCACCTAGAAATGATACCTTTCAAAATGCAGCCCAGGGAGCACCAGCTTGCGGATGCTCATTCTCATTATCTGACAGGTCACACTAAGAACACTTATTGAACTTGTAGGCAGCATAAACCTTGTATCTTTTTTAAAGGAAAACTGCTATCAAGTTGTGTTTCTCCTATTTTGTGCTTGGGTTCAAGAAACTGATATCAGACTATTGTGCTATAAGAAATGATGAGCAGGAAAGTTTCAGAAAAACCTGGAAACACTTAAATGAAATGATGCTGACTGAAGTGAGAAGAACCAGGAGAACATTGTACAAAGTAACAGCAACATTGTGTGATGATCAGTTGTGAATTATTTAACTCTCCTCAGCAATACAATGAATGGTCCAAGACAATTCTAAAAGGCTCATGATGAAAAATGCTATCCATATCCAGAGAAAAAAATGTGGAGTCTGGTTGCAGATTGAAGCATACTATTTTTACATTTTTTTTGTTTTCTATTTTCCATGGTTTCCCCCTTTTTATGGTTCTTCTTTCACAATATGACTAATGTGGAAATATGTTTAACATGATTGAACATGTATAACCTATATCAGATTGATTACCATCTTGGGATGGGGAAAAGAGATGGAAGGGAAAAAAAATGGTGTTCAAAATTTATAAATGAAGGATGTTGAAAACCAGCTTTATATGTAAAAAAAAAAAAACATAAAAAAATTGGTATCAGAAGTGCAAGACTCTATCCCTAATAAGATTTTGTCCTACTAGAGAAAGACATATGTAATGCAGAGCAGGAAGAAAATGGGAACTCATGAGAAATGGTCTTCATTTCCTTTTTTTTTAAAATAAATTCATTTGATTCCACAATAAAAAGAAAAGTCAGCAATTTGCTGTCTTTAAGAAAAATAATTAAAACATAGACACAGAATGAAACTAAGGGATACAACAAAATCTGTTATGTTCCAGGTCTCTCTAAATAAAATAAGAGTTGCAAATAAGATCTCAAGTAGGGCGACAATTAATGTTTTAAAAATCTAAAGCAATGGTTCTCAAACTTGTTAATCTCAAGACCCCTTTACACTTTTAAAAATATTTAGGACCCCAAAGAGCTTTTGTTATGTGGGTTATATCTATCAGTGTTTACCATGTTAGAAATTAAAACTGATAAATTTGTTAGTTACTCATTTACTAATTCATTTAAAATAGCAACAATAAATCCATTACATTTTAACATAAAAAAACATTTCATTCTTTGTTACTATACATTTATAAAGTATATATTCTGTCTATTATTTTTTTCTCAGTCAAAAAAGTTCTCATTAGCATTTCACAAATTCGATACTTCCTGAAGAAGCATGTTATATCAATCCAGTTGCGATTTGCATGTGAACTATCTCTTATAGTTACACACTCCTCAAATCCAACAATATTGTTTGACTCCCCTACATCCCAGAAGCTGTAAGAGACATAAAAGATATTAAATCTTGAAGTGTACAAGTGAGAAAAGGAAGGTTATTTTGGTTTCATTTCTTTGGCACTAATCTTTCCATCTGTATAGGTCATTTCATTGGCCAAGCACTGTCTATTAATTGATGACATCCTCCAGGAGGAGCAGGGTGATATAATGGCAAAAGCCCTGAATTTGATATCAGAAGATTAAGATTCTTCTTATCCTATTTCTGTCACCAGACATATAACTGTAGATATGTCATTTCATCCCTCTGAGCTTCTATTTCCTTACCTGTTATAAAATGGGTATAACAAATCTTATCCTGTTTATTATTGTAAGTTCCTTTTTTAATTTTTTTTTTCATTTTTAACACAGTTTGTAACAGATAAAACACTTCAAACTTTTGGTCAGGTGAGCATTTTGAAGCATTTACAATATGGACCACAAAAAAATTTTTTTTAAACATTGACCAATAATATTTACATTTGCTCACTTCACAAGCTCTTGACCTAATTGTCTCCACAGTATTACTAAGAATTAAAGGACCCTAACTTATTGTTGTTGGTCTAAAGTCCTATGCCTAATAGCTTAATTTTAGATATAACCTCAGATGTTCCCCTACCAATAATCTATAATTTAATAGATCTGGTATTAATCTTACAAACCTTTTGGTCTTCATTTTCTTAAAAAAAAACTCACTCTTGACCACCAATGGACTGAGTGGTGGAAGAGTGGGACTTTTGAGGAGAAAAAAAGTTTGTTTCTGTGTGTGATGTAATAAAAAATCAATTGAAGAGCAACTGTTGCGTAGTTGTATTGAGGATGCATAAATTTGTAATGGATTAATCAATAAACATTTATTAAGTAACTATTCTGTGCTAAGCACTGTAGTAAGAGCTGAGGATACAAAAAAGAGGGAAAAGACAGTTCCAGACTTCAAAGAATTTACAATCTAATGGGAAGATAACATCCAAACAAATAAATACAAAACAAGCTACACACATGATAAAGAGGAAATAATTAACAGATAGAATTAAGTAGGATTAGGAAAGACTTTCTGTAAAACATGGGATTTTAGTTGAGACAAAGAAAGGTAGGATATCAGCAGGCAGAACTGAGGAGGAAGAGCCTTCCAGTCATGAGGGACAGTCAGACAAAATGCCCAGAGCTGAGAGATGGATTTTCTTTTTCCAGCCAGGAGACTACTGTATTGAATGTCACTTTATTGAAGAGTGCACGTTGGGGAGTAAAGAACAACACTGGAAAGGAAAAGAAGAAGAAAGGATAAAAGGGCTTTTAATGCCATGCATCATTTTTTTTATTTGGTAATTCAAGTGTTGGTGAGCCATTGCAGTTTATTGAAGAGTGAAGTGACATGGTAAGACCTGTGGTTTAGGAAAATCATTTTGGTGATTGAATAGAGGCAGATCCACTGGCAGACTATTGCAATAGTTCTGGTGTGAGGTGATGAGGGTTGCAATAGAATGGTGGCAGTATTAAAGGAAAAGGGTGGTAGATATGAGACATTTTTTTAGAAATGAAATTGAGAGACCTTCACAACATATTGGCTATGGCAGATGAGATTTAGTGAAGAGTCAAGGATAATTCCTAGGCTGTGAGCCTATGAGACTGGGAGGATTGCAATGGTCTCTGCACTAAAAGGGAAGATAGGAGAGAGTGGGTTTAGGGAGAAAGATATTAAGTTTCCTTTTGTATATATTTAGTTTAAGATGTTTACTGGGCATCTAGTTCAAGATATCCAGCTGGACATGCAAGATTGAAGGTCAGCAAAAAGTTTGGGGTTGGACAGGTAGATTGAGAATCATCAGAATAAATATGGTAATTACATCTATAGGAACTGATTACATCACCACCTTAAGTAGTATAGAGTAGTCCCCGTAGTCTAGGTAAGATGATTTCTTTTAGCTTCATTCAGCAGTACTTAAGAAGAAGGCCACAGGTAGGCTGGGGCAACAATCCAGAATTGGGTTTTGACCAGGCATGACCAATGAGAGGACAAAGTATAGGGAAAGAAATTTGAAAGTACAGGACAGTGTATAATTCAACTAGTTAACAATTGGTTGAAGAATAGGAAGAGAGAAAAGCACTTAGCAGGATGCCACATAGTAGGTGCTTTAAAACTGATTGAAGCCAAATGGGCTAATGACTTAAGAAAGTAACAAAGGAGAGAGGGATTAGAGGTTGTGAGAAGGCTGGAAAAAAATAGAGTTTAGTAAGACATTGAAAGAGATGTAATGATAGTAAATTATGACTTGGTTAAAGTGAGTCAGAATTATTGATTATGAAAGTCACATACTTGTGGGTAATGCCAAGATCCCTGTATATGGTTGATGAGAATGTGAGGACTAGGTAATAAGATTTGAAGAGACTGAAGAACTAAAAAGTTTGGGCTGTTCAGGTACAATTCTAAAGTCATTAAGTAGTGTATTATAGGAGCTGGAGATGGGGAAAACAGGAAGACAGTGAGTCAGGTACATGATTCTTTGAAAATTTTGACATTTTAAAGGGAAAAGGTAGAAACCAACCACCATGATTTGGATTGAGTAAGAAATTAAAATAGAACAAACTTGTTAAAGGAGGAGAGGTTGTTGATTGATGGTATAGAAATTGCAATGGGGAGCAAGAAGTATTCCAGCTCCCTACCTGGAACTAATGTGGTGCCATAGGCCCAAGAGAAGATGTTACTAGTACTGGAAAGATGGCAAGGAGTGTAATGTCATCTGGGGTATGTTATCTTTCTATTTTTCCTTTTATTTATTTGTTTTTAGTTTTCAATATTCACTTCCATAAGATTCTGAGTTCCAAATTTTCTCCCTATGTCTCCCCTCCCCCCACCCTAAGACAGTGTATAATTTGATCTAGGCTCCTTATATACATTTATATTTAACCTATTTTAACATTAGTCATGTTGAACAGAAAAATTAGAATCAATGGGAGAACCAAGAGAAAGAAGAACCAAACAAAAAAAAGGAAAAAAGAGAGAGCAAATAATATGTTTCAATCTGCATTCAGACTCCATAGTTCTTTTCCTGGATGTGGACAACATTTTCCATTATGAGTTCTTTGAAGCTGTCTTGGATCCTCATGTTACTAAGAAAAAATAAGTTTATCAAAGTTAGTCATCTCACATTGTGACTGTTACTGTGTACAGTGTCCTCCTGGTTCTGTTCACTTCACTTAGCATCAGTTCATTCAAATCTTTCGAAGTTTTTCTGAAGTCTGCATGCTCATCATTTCATTTCTTATACTCAATAGTCTTCCATTACATTCACATACCACAGCTTGTTCAGTCATTCCCCAATTGATGGGCATCCTGCAATTTCCACTTCTTTGCCAACACAAAAAGAGCTGATATAAATATTTTTGAACATGTAGGTCCTTTTTCCATATGTGTGGTTTCTTTGGGATAAGACTTAGAACTGCCATTGCTGGGTCAAAAAGGAAGGCATATTTTTATAGCCCATTGGGCATGGCTCCAAATTGCCCTCCTGAATGGTTGGATCAGTTCACAACTCCACTAAGAATGCATTAGTGTTCCAATTTTCCCATGTCTTCTCAAGCATTTCTAATTTTCCTGTTTTATCATGTTAGCCATTCTGGTAGTTGTGTTATGGTACCTCATAGTTGTTTTGATTTGCATTTCTTTAATCAATAGTGATTTAAAGTATTTTTTCATATGACTAAGACAGCTTTAGTTTTTTTTTTTCTCTGAAAACTGTTCACATCCTTTGACCATTTATCAACTGGAAAATGACTTGCAATTTCATAAATTTAACTCAGTTCTCTATATATTTTAGAAATGAGGTCTTTATCAGAGACACTGGCTATAAAAATTCTTTCCCAGTTTTCTGCTTCCCTTCTAATCTTGGTTACATTGGCTTGGTTTGTACAAAAACTTTTCGATTTAATATAATCAAAATTATCCACTTCATATTTCACAAAGTTCTCCATCTCTTGTTTGGTCAAAAATTCTTCTATTCTCCATAAATCTAACAGGTAAACTGTTTCTTGCTCTCCAAGTCTGCTTATAGTATCAGCCTTTATATCTAAATTGTGTATCCATTTGGACTTTATTTTGGTATATGGAGTAAGATGTTGGTGTATGTTCAGTTTCTCCCATACTGTTTTCCAGTTTTCCCATCAGTTTTTGTCAAATAGCAAATTCTTATCCCAGAAGCTGGAGTCTTTGGGTTTAGCAAACAGTAGATCACTGTAGTCGTTGACTGCTCTGTCTGTTGTATCTAATCTACTCCAATGATTCACCACTCTGTTTCTTACCCAGTACCAAATAGTTTTGATGATTGCTGTTTTATAATGCATTTTAGGATTTAGTATGACTAGGCAACCTTCTCTTGCATTTCTTTTCATTAATTCCTTTGATATTCTGGATCTCTTCTTCTTCTAGATGAAATTTGTTACTATCTTTTCTAGCTCTATAAAATAATTTTTAGTAGTTTGATTGGTATGGCAATAAATAAGTATATTAATTTAGGTAGAATTGTCCTTTTTATTATATTAGCTCAGTCTACTCATGAGCAACTGATATTTTTCCAGTTATTTAGATCTGACTTTATTTCTGTGAAAAGTGTTTTGTAATTGTGATCATATAGTACCTGTGTTTGTTTTGGCAGGTAGACTTCCAAATGTTTTATAATATCTGCACAATTTTAAATGGAATTTCTCCATCTTTTGCTATTGAGTTTTCTTAGTGATATATAGAAATACCAAGGATTTATGTGGGTTTATTTTATGTCCTGCAACTTTGCCAAAGTTGTTTGTTATTTCAAGTAGTTGTTTAGTTGGTCCTCTAAGATTCTCTAAGTACATCATCATATCATTTGCAAAGAGTGATAGCTTTGTTTCTTCATCTGTTGTAGTTTCTTCAATTTCTTTTGCTCTTATTGCTAAAGCTAGCATTGCTAGTATCATATTGATTAACAGTGGTGGTAATGGACATCCTTGTTTCGCCCTCCGAACTTAGTGGAAATGCTTCTAGCTTGTCCTTATTACATGTAATTCTAGGTGATAGTTTTAGGTAGATGCTCCTTATTATTTTAAGGAAGACTCTGTTTATTCCTGTGCTCTCTAGTGTTTTAAATAAGAAGGGGTGTTGTATTTTGTCAAATCTCTTTCTGTATCTATTGAAATAATCATAGGGTTTCTGTTACTTTTGTTGTTGATATCGTCAATTATACTGATATTTTTCCTAATATTGGACCAAGCCAGCATTTCTGGTATAAGTCCTATCTGGTCATAGTGCATTATTCTCATAATAAGTTGCTGTATTCTTTTTGATAATATTTTATTTAAATTTTTTTCATCTGTATTCTTTAGGGAAATTGGTCTATAATTTTCTTTCTGTTTTGACTCTTCCTGGTTTAGATATGAGTAACATATTTATATCATAAAAAAAGAATTTGTTAGGACTCCTTCTTTGCCTATTTTCCCAATAATCTAGAGTTTTGATATTAATTGTTCTTTAAATGTTTGATAGAATTCTCATGTAAATTCATCTGACCCTGGAGATTTTTTCCTAAGGAGTTCATTGGTGACTTGTTCAATTTCTTTTTTTCTGAAATGAGGCTATTTAAATATTTTATTTCCTTTTCTGTTAATCTAGAAAATTATACATATTCATCCATTTCACTAAGAATGTCAAATTTATTGGCATATATTTGGGTATGCTATGTTTCTGCAAGTACTAGAATATGGAAGGAATATAAAATGAAGAGGCCTGAAAAGAAGGGAAATCTGCTTTTTATGAAATAGTAACTTCAAAGAGCAAAATGAAAGTGGCAAGCAGAGTCAGAATGAGAGGGACAGGATTGAGGAGTACAGGAATAGATGAAAAGGTGAGGATTTCAGGGGCAGGGTGGGGGTACGGAGAATGATGACTTAGTTTTATACACCAGTGACTACGTATTGCAGGGTTTGGGTGAGTAGCAGGTGGTGGAAATTTTCTAGCCATAATGGGTAGCAGTGGGAGGGAGCAGCTTTGGTGAAGAAAATAGCTAATTAGATTAGAATGTTCACAACCATGGGGGTCTACCTTGGGATCTTTTCAAAGGATTAAACCAATATCCCATCTGGTAAGCAATAAAATTCCACCTGAATTTTATTTCATTTTTATGTATGGGAGGCCCTCTCCCAAGGACAGGAGAAAAACTTCTCTTTGGAAGTAGGATGTGGCCTGAGGGATGATGCCCCTCTCTAAGTCCTTTAGCTCTGATGTGGGAGGGTAAAATGATAACAATGTCCTCAAGATTCTGTTTAAGGCTATCTTTATCCATGATCCTCAGAGAACTCTTTTCCAGATCTAAACTAGAAGATTCTTGCCCTAATATATCCACTTTTCTGATCACTGGGATGCCCCCAAACAGCCATCTACCTTTTCCTATTCCCAAGATGGGATTCTCTGGAAAGTCCTCAGCTATTATGAGAAAGGCTCCACCTAATGAGAAGCCTTTGTCATAACAACTTGACATCCTGAGAAAGATCCCACAACTTGCTTCTAAACTCACCTCAGCCTCTGTGAAATGTATTTAGCTCTCTGACTAGCTGATATGTTTCTAGTCCTCTTGACATGCTATCATTGCATTTCATTACCAACCTCTCTCTTTCCCCTCCTATGTTGCATGCCCTAGGGAAAAAAAACAACACAAAACACGTAATCTGAATTTCTATGTGTCCTATTTCAGCTTGTGGTACTCAGTTTTCTTGAATAAGTGATTAATTGGACTAGACTAGTAGTATACTCGATAGGACAGCTAGGAGGCACAATGCCTGTTTCTGGAGTCAAGAAGATCTGAGTTCAAATTTGGTCTCAGAGACTTACTAGTTTTGTGTGACCCTGGGCAAATCACTTAATACTATTTGTCTCATTTTCCTCATCTATAAAGCAGTTGGAGAAGGAAAAGGCAAATCACTCCAGTATCTTAGCCAATAGTTGGACATGACAGAGCAACAAGAATAGTGAAACATATTTATTAATGGAACATAGATTACCTGAAGATTCTGAGAAGTCATTCATTGAATAATTATGTAATAGTTCTATGCTAGGCACAAATGATCTTGCTTACTGTATATACAACAATGTCTTTCTACAAAAATAATGAAACACTGAGCCACTGAGAAAATACCTTTTTTTTTTTTTTTTTATCATTCTTTAATATCTTGGGGCCTATTTCTTGTCTTGCCCTGGATCTAAGGTTTTTACTTCAAAGGAAGTTCTCTTGATGAGCTCTGCGGGATACAGAGCAAATAGAAAAAAAAAATGGGGCTATTGTTCTTAACCTCAGGTTAACATGCCTTTGAATTCAGATAAAACCTAACAAGAATAGTTGACGAACATATAAAACATTAAGACCACCTGCCTAGTGAGTTTGTCTCCTTACTGTGCCTGTTTAGCTCTAAGAGAAAAAAAAGAACAAAATGTTAGTGGTGTTCTGTGTAGCCACTGAAATGTAAATAGGTTGATGTGGAATTGTTTAATAGCAATTGTAGAAAAGAAAAAAAAAAAACAGGACACCTATGGGAGTCCCTCCAAGTACCAAACCTCAGCCTGTGTAAATCTATCTCCATACATTTAAATAGAAAGACAATTTAGACCTTTGGCCAAAACACAAATTTTAGTACATAAAAATTTACTTTTGAAACAGAAACATTTTTCATGTAATATTATAAATTCAGTCATCAAAGTCTAATGAAAAATGAACAAAGTTAGATTGTTGTTTTAGATGCTACATAGGATTAATCGCAGTACATGCACAATTGTACATTGGACATTACCAGCCCGGTTTTTGAGAAAACAGCACTCCTGCCCTCAGAAAGCTACATTCTTATACAGAGGCCACAGATGTGTGGGTATGAAATACAGCAACACAAGGTTACTTGTGTGAAGATTGATGTGTTTTGAGGGGGGTCAGGTTCCCCTGAAGCATCAGAGTCCTACATAGGGTCATCGGGCAACGAATTAGCAGACTCAAGCATTCTTTAAGTCACGTTGGCAAAAGTTTATTTTTACGCTTTTCAGAGGGCAAAAGTTCTTAAGGAACCTGTAACCTTAGAGGAGCAGGGTTAAAATTTCTATAGGATAAACTATAGTAAAAACATGGGCCAAATACACCAACTAGGTGATGTGGGGTGGAGTTAGGGAGTGGTTTAGGAGTGGTCAGTTCTTAAAGAAAAATGCCCTTTTTGTATCTACTTGTAATGGCAAGTAAAATAGGATCTGATATATGTGCTGATATACATGAACTGATATATGTGCTCCGTTAAAGGATTGATACATGTGCTTAATTAAAGTGATTGTTTACCCCTCAAGTTGCCTTTCCTTTTATGAATGCAAATCTAAGAACTTGTCGTAGGAGCCCCCACTGTGTATGCTGGAATGCTTACTGATATACTACTGTGCTGATGTTTTACCCCCAATTTCACCCAAAAAAGCCCTTGGGGGAGGGAGAGGGAGGTGCAAGGATGTGTGGTTTTTAGGTCTGCTACATCACTAAAGTAATTAGCAGTCAGGGCTGACTGCGGGCCCAGTCTGCCACCAACTGATGTCTTGTTTGACAAGATAAATATAGGGAGTATACATATGTCTTAAGTCTAGGATACACATAATAAGGAGTCCAGGATGTATATAGGTACGGAGTTGGTATAGATAGTCCAGTGGGTGCTGAATATCTTTATGAGCCAATACAAAGCCATTTAAAACTAATAATTCCTACAGGTGCAGTTGGTTACTATACCAGGGAGAGAGAGAAGTGTTTTACTGGGTCCCACTCATGAGTAATTGTTAGGTACAGTGACCATGGACTGGGGAGAAACTGCCAGGGATAGTGTTTTGAGACTAGGGGAGAAATGTGATCTTGGAATTAGGGTCCAAGCACAGGCACCCAAGCACCCCTTCAAAAATGAACCATCTCAAAAATATCTATGCCTAGTAGACTTGGAAAATCTGAGGAGGATGAGGAAAGCTTTTCTCATTTCCAAAACGTTGGAGTTGGTCCATTTTAATGTTTGGGAAGCCCAATGAAATTGCTTGCCATAAGTTCATAAAAAAGCAGAATTCTTTTTTTAAAATAGAGTTATGATGATATCCACAAAATGGAAGATACTGATGCACAGATTGGTTTATCTTTCAGTTTACCACTTGCCATGCAGTTTTTCAATACATTTAAGTAGCAAGCAAATGGTATAAAATTATATGGCAGTATCATTAACTTGGAGTTTTCTAGTTTCAAAAATCTTACAGGTAACTCATAAAAATATTTCAATCATAAAAGAAATTAAGTCAGAGCCCAGTGATGACTCATGTTCCTAAGGCTCTCTTGGGTTGCAAAATGTACTAGATTCAATCACTTATGTTTTATAAGGCATGACTGTGATTTTTCCTTGTCAAAGAATAAGGTACATCTCAGAGTTATCCTTAGCCTACACATTTATCTACAAAATTTATCTGCTGGACATGTTTAAAAATTTTCATTTGTTAATATTATGAAGTTGCACAGTCATGTTGTGTAAAGCACTTTCCCATCATTTACTAATTCATGCACACAAAGATTAATTAGATAAGACAGGGGGTTATTAGTTTCCCCATTTTACAGATGAGGAAGCAGAGGCAGAGAGGTTAAGAGACATGCCTGGGGCCTCAATTAATGATGATACTTTGCATTTACACTGTGCCATTCTCTAAGGACCTCAAAGCACTAGGCTATCTCATTAATCCTCTTAACATCACTGTGCAGTGGGTAGGGGACAGGTATTATTATCCTCATTTTACCAATGGGAAAACTGCCTACAGTTAAATAGCTTGCTCAAGGTAGTTGGCAAAGCAGTGACAGAGTTTGGAATGAAACCCAAAATTGGATTTCATTCTAAGTAATCTTTCTGCTGCATAATCGTGGTTTCCTGCTAAGAGAAAGCAAGATTTTAGATTAAAATCCAAGCTTCTTTCATCTCTGTCTTGTCCCATACCATTTTATAAACATTGAATTGATATGTCATCAACATTCAAATATCTTTAATGAGTTTCTATTGCGTAGAGCAAAATATATGAACTTCTCAGCCTGGCATAAGTCATCCCTCATTCAAGAAGTATCTTCACTTTCCTTTCTTCCTCCTCTGAAAATTTTGACCTTTCTTCAAAGGACTGGTCAGGTGCTATCTGTTACAAAAAAACATTTTGCAATACTCTCTCTCTCTCTTTTTTTGGAATTAACTCTTTCTTCACTTACTTGTATCCATAATGCCAGCCCTCAGTAGCATATGGGCTCCTTGAAGGCAGGGAGAATTTTTTTTTTCTTTGTATCACTTGTGTCTAGCATAGTGACATTCATATGGTAGGTGTTAAATAAATATTCGTGATTAACGTAATATTTATCTTCAATCCTGTCATGTAGATGAGGCCAATAAGATGAAAGAGTAGATATTTTCTACAATTCTCAGTAACTCTCATATATCTCCAAAAGAGGAATTGTGAGTAAGACACAAAACGGTTCTGCTTGAGTGTTCAAGAAACCAAGAGACTTAAGAAAACAACAATCTAATGAACTAGCAGCAAAAAAGTCTTGTTCCTCATCCCTTATATGCTCACTCAGCATACCTTCCCCAATCACATAAGGAAGAAAAGTCAATTTAAAACTTTGAGCACAAATTGATAAACCAATAGACAATATTAATAAGGCTAAAAAAAATGGACTTGAAACCATCTACATGACTCCAGAAATCTAGGAATAATTACTACAAAATGAAGGAAACATAGTCAATACCCAGTGAGGTTGAACTCTATGGATTTCCAAGAGATCACAAAATCACAGCAAGATTTTCCTGAAAAGTTTATGAAAGAAACAAGATACATGAAAGCAGAATTTACAACCTCCACAGCAGAAACAATTAGCATAACAGAAAGAAAAATCCCAGTGGGAAACCTCAACAAGAAAACAAACAAGCAAACAAACAAAAAGAAGAACTTATTGGAAATTCAAATACACAGAAATAAAGAAAATTTTGCAAGAAGAGAAGCAAAATGTAATATATTAAAGATTTTTCTATAAACAAAACATATTGATTTAAAAGTTAATATTTGTAGAGAGAGGTCAAAAACCCTGAAAATTATAAAGTAAAATGTAATAAAAGAAAACTGCTCAGAATTGCAAATATGAAAAAAACCCTCAAAGTATCATTTGAAAAAACTCATAGATTACATGAAGAAAAAAATCTGTGCTTGCAGAGTTCAAGAATACATGGTTAGATTTCACAGTTTTAAATATAAACAACAACAACAAAACAAATTCTTCAGGCAATCAAGGGAAAGATCTTCAAATATAAAGCAAAGGAAATTTGGATGGCACAAGTCTATTTTATACCCTACCAAAACCTTAGGAGGGAATAGAAAAATGTGTTACACAGAGAAAAGGTCCTGTCAGTTATTTCTGTTGTGCAGGAGGAAGTTGAATTAGAGCTTCAGGGTACAATATTTCATACTCAAGGATATATACGGACTCTACATCTAGTTCTTCTTCAGTATGAATACAAATCCTCAGAATTGTTGGCATTATTTGAATTTGCCGTGCAAGTTTCCACTGGGCTAAAATCAGTGACTATATTTAACATGATTATGACTTAAAATGGTGATAATCTAAACAAATGTGAGTATTTTTAGGAATTTATTTTTCACATTAATCAGACTCTAGTTATATAGAAAGTTATATTTTAGTGCAAAGTGTCAGATAAATTAAGGGAATATGAAAATGTACTTGACTCTTCCTCATTCTTTACCTATGGCTTCTGGCACTTGTCAGATATATAGAAGTAGAGTTACACATAGTTCTTTGTTCTTATATCTGCCAATCACAAAGGTCAAATAATTTGTGTTCATGATAATAACAAGCATATTAATGTACACAAATGTGATCAGTTTTAGAAAAAGTTTCACACATTTACTACACAACTAAAACAATTATTTGATCTTGAAATTGAAGAGTGAAAAGCAAACTTAGGAATCACACAGTCTATACTCTACTTGTATAGATCAGGAAATCAAAACATACAGTTGGACTAACTTTCCCATTGTTATTCAGGTAATTAGGATCAGAGTCAAGATTATAGCCTCGCTCTTCTGACTTCAAGTTCAGTGCTTTATAGCAAATTAAACTTACATCTAAAGAACTTGCCCTTCTAAAATTTGGAAGGGAATTTAATAATCAAGAAATATAAATCAAAAGATGAATATGCCCTGCAAAAGACCCTAGAAATTGTAGGCAGCAAGTTAAGAGAAGGAGTGGTGTGAAATTGAAAAAGTTGTCTTCCTCCCCAAATTGTTCATAAGCTAGCTGGAAAAAAACAAAAAACAAAAAACAAAAACTAGTTTGTGTACTACCGATCTCATTGTATGCTACCTGCTTTTTATTGACTGACAATATACTGACTGTTAAAAGAATAACATTTGTGAGCTATGGGTATATATCTAGATCTGTGATTCTTAGTATGGAAGTCTCTTGCTATGAAAATTCCCTCCACCAAAGCAGATCAGCTATTCAACTCTAATCAAAAATTTTAGAGCACTAACTGGGGCACTGAGAGATTAAATAAATTGTCTTTCATCGATTGAGCCAGTGTGTTTAAGGCAGAATTTGAATCTATATTTTCCTGCTTCAGAGACCAGCTCTAGTCATTGTCATGCTGCCTCTATCATTCAATGACATATTATTATATACATGACTTGCATTATTTTTCTGAGGGCATGGTCTTCTTCAGCAATAAAGTATGAATACACAATTGTATATATACCTGGGGGGAAAATCCCCTAAACCCACATAGAAAATCTTCATAACTAGTGTCTTCCTCTATAAGATTAAGATTACCTTTCATATGCTCTGTGGATATTTCATAGATGTGTAATTATATACATGTTGTCTCTCAATTAGAATGTTAGCTCTTTTAAGGCAAAAACAGCTTTTACTTTTTTTGTATTTCTGTCACCTAACATCGTGCCAGAAACATGGTAAATGCTTAATTAATGTTTGCTCACTTGCTTTGACTTGATTTCAGAGAGAGTCAGATAAAGAGGAACACTAATTCTAGTCATCTACTCCTTTTCAGGTGACAGACATTCTGACTCTTCATGACAATTTCTTATGGGATCACCATTATTTAACACAAAGGTGCTCAAAGTGATTGTCTATCGTCTTTGGACTTGTACCTCTGGCACATATTGATGTAAAATAAATATGAGTACCAGAGGTAGTGTTCCTGAGTGGCAAGATTAATAAACTTCAAAGACAGTAACAAAACGTGGGGTTAAAACTTGGAGCGTGTATAAAATGACAAAGATAAGACATTGGGTACTATAGTTTGAAAGATTTAAATGTAAAAATAAAGACATAAGTACAAGTTTATCACCATATTTTCATTCATGGCTCAAAAATCCTGACAGAAAATACCAGTAAGTTGAAATTGACATAGAAGGATAAAAACAGACTGTAACTATGTCAGTAAAGCTGAACAGATAGCATTTCAAGCAGGTGGAAATCTTTTTCGTGTGTGTGTGTGTGTGTGTGTGTGTGTGTGTGTGTGTGTTTTTTAAATGAGGGGAACAAGATATCCCAGCACTGGGTACAACCTTATCTCTCCCTACCTTTCTGATTTCTCTCTTGCTGCATGTGTGGGTGTATGCTACCTTCTCCCATTATATTTTCAACTCCTGGAGGGCAGGGATTGTGCATCTTTTTTTCTCTTATTTGTATCCCACAGTGCTTGGCACATAGCAGGTACTTAAATGTTTATTGAATTGAACTGAATTATTTTACATATATATCTATGTATACATATGCAATACATATTATATACAATAGAGAATATAAATATAAATTAAATTAAATAATGAAATATAACATGGCAGGAAAACATAGCATAACATGATGTGACATGACATAATATAAAGTAGTATAGGATATAACATACCATAATATATGATAAAATATGTGCATATTCCCAATCCCTTTTAATTCTGGTGCCTTAGTTCTTTTATTTCCTAATTTTTCCATATGTAGCAGATTTGTACATATTTATTTGTTGTCTTTCTCATTCAATTCTGAGATCTTTAAGGCACATAGTAGGTATTTAATAAATATTTCTTTGATGAGTTCTTAAATCAGTTATATACACACATATACACACATATTCCCAGTGGAAGCCTGTGAAAAATATAAGTAAGCAGCATATTCCTAAAGAAACTTAAAGAAAATAGTATAGATTTTTGTAATGAGGAAGAAAAATGCACCTTCATTTTTCCCTGTGCTCTTTACTATCTACCATGAGATAAAATATTGGTAACAGAATGTTAGTCTTAAAAGGAACCTTAGATATCATCTTTTTTCAATACCCTAATATTTTGATTGAGGAAAGTAAGACCAATAGAGGCAAAGTAGTTTGATTTCTTAGTATCTGTTCAGCACATATGCACCAGAAATTTACCTTTTTTTCTGACTTCAATTTCAGAGAAATTAAATTGCTTATATTATACACCTTTCATTTAATTCAACTCAACAGACATTCATTAAATATCTAATATTCAAGATACTAAGATACTGGGTTAGAACATAGAGATACCAACACAGAAATGAAATGAATGCTTCCCTTCAAAAGATGCATATTCTAGGGGAGGGGCTATGGTAAAATATAAAAAAAAAATATTCACAAATAAGTATAGGACAAGGAAAACTGAAGGGTTGCAAGCAAGAGAGGGAGAGAGACGGACAAAGACAGAGAGAGACAGAGACAGACAACAGAGACAGAGAGAGAAAGAGAGAGAGATAGACAGAGACAGACAGACACAGTCACAGAGACACAGACAGACAGATGGACAGAGACAGATACAGAAAAAGACACAGGGACACAGAAAGAGACACAGACACGCAAACAGAGAAACAGAGAGAGAAGAGAGACACAGAGAGACAGACACAGATACAAAGACAGAGACAGAGACAGAGAGAGACAGAGACAGAGACAGAAAGAGAGAAAGAGACAGAGATAGAGACAGAAAGAGAGAGACAGACACAGACAGAGAGACAGACACAGTCACAGAGACAGATGGAGAGACGTACACACAGACGCACAGAGACAGATGGACAAACAGAGACAGATACAGAAACACACAGAGAGACAGAAACACAGACACACAAACAGAGAAATAGAAAAACAGAGACAGAGAAGAGACACACACACAGACACAGACAGACACAGATACAAAGACAGAGAAACAGAGGGAGAGAGAGAGAGAGAGAGAGAGAGAGAGAGAGAGAGAGAGAGAGAGAGAGAGAGAGAGAGAGAGAGAGAGAGAGAGAGAGAGAGAGAGAGAGCTGATTGGGACCAAGAACAAAGCTCCATGATAGAGAAAGTTCCTGACATGAACTCTAAAAGAAAACAAAAAAGAATTCAGAGAGGGAAATGAGGAAATAATATATTTCAGTCATAAAAATAACTTCAGTGAAAGCACAGAGAATTGTAATGCAGTATTGAGTCAGGCTCAAAAAAGTAGGTAAGAGTGATTTTATGGAAAATCTTAATTACACAAATTCCATGGGAAGAAAGTTCTTCAACCAATGAAAACAGTCAATGCTTTGCAATTTATGATCCAAATTATGGAATGCATTAAACCTGATGTAGATTCCATTGAGGATTATAGAGATTTTAATATTTTCCTGGAGACCAATGGGGAGCCACTGCTGGTTTTTGTACAGGGGGGTGACACAGTTTTATCTGTGCCTGTGGAAGATTATTTTTTTGTCAACTCTATCAGTGATAAATCGAAGAGGGGATAAAGGAGAGGCAACAATGCCAGTAAAGTGAACATTTATGAAAGTTCAGAGAAGAGTCCATGAAGGCCAAAGTCAATATATGAAAAGAGTGAAAGGGACTGATATGACAGGCATTTGGGGAGTAGAATTGACAAAATTTAGAAATTGATTGGATATGGGGATTGACTGAGAAGAGAGATTCTATGATGACTCTAAGGTCACAAAATTTACTAACCTGGAGAACAGAAATTTTGGAAGGGGGAAGGTTTAAAGGCAAAGGATAATGGGTTTTATTTACATGTGTTAATGTTGAGCAGCCTCCAGTCCTTCTAAGAGGAGATATCTGTCAGGCAATTGATGAAAGACTAGAGTTCTGGAGAGAGTAGGAATAAATATTATATCTACATTGAGATGATGCACTTGATCTACGTGTCTATGTGCTAGCCAGGAAGTAGCACAGTAAATAAGGTGCTTGACCCGAATTCAGGAAATCCTGAGTTCAAATTCTTCCCCAAATTCTTGATTGCCATAGAACTCTGGGTACTTTTCTTTGCTTAGTTTCCTCATCTGCAAAATGGGAATATTAATATTCTTTCCCTCAAAGGGTTGTTGTGAGTACTATACAACTGTTGTTATTAATTCATATAGAGAGAAAAGAGCAGGAGCTAAGTCAGAGCTTTGGATAAGGCTTTATTATATTGCAATCTTCCACTGGGCATGAAGACCCATCTTGGGAATGAGCTGGAACAGGACAGTTGTGGAAAAGGCCATGAATAATTTGGACAAAAATAACCCGCACCATGATTGCCTTGCAGCCACCTAGATGAAATATACTTTGCTCCTAGCCACCATAACCATTAACAAGTAACTTTTCTCAGTAACCATATGCCACTATTCTAGGCAATAAGTAAGCAAACTAAACAGGTATCTTTTCCACTTTTGAGTCTTATCCCTTTTGAAAAATTTTATATAATATGTAATATTACAATATTTGCACAATTCCCATCTTCACTAGGATTTAAGTTTCTTATTAGGAATATAGCCTATTTGTTTCATTTTTATTTTTATATTAACAGAATCAAAAGGATGCCTGGAACTCAGTAGGTGATTAATAAATGCTTACTGAATAAATGAAACTTTATTCATTGGTATGAATTTTTGTTTGTATATAGTCATATCTCCTCTATCACCCTGGCTCAGTATATCTATAAGCAGCTTAGATGAGAATATATTCACAGCTGTGCAAAACTGAACTTATTTTTTTTTTTTGGGGGGGGGGGGGTCTGAATGCACGTTGACCATGTCTCTGACTATATTCCCCCAAACCGTTTTAAGGCTGCTCTGGATTAATTAATGTTTTGAATCATTTGTGCTTCTTCCAGGGACTGGATCTGACATTTCACTGGCTCTTCTACAAATGTAGAGGAGGAGTTATTCTGTAACACTAGCCTGGAACCCTGACAGGTGAAATGACTTTCAAAGGGTCAATTTGTGTTAGAGAGGTGGCATCTTCAAACTTTGAGGGCAGCTTTCTACTACACTTAACTGCCTTGTGTTGCATATTTTAATGGCTACAAGAATAGCTAATCTTTATGTTGTACTTAATATGAGCCAGATACTGTGCTTTACAAATATTCCATTTCATCTCACTTTAAGTTAAAGATAAATTTCTCTGTTCATTTCTTACTTTTTCTATGTGCATATGTATGTGAGGCAAAGCATGACACAAAATATAATCATTTACTCATTCTAATGCAGAGTTAGATTTCACAACAAAGGCATACCACAAATCATAGGAGTGATTAGATCTCTATATCATCTTTGCATGCTGCCTTCTACCCCAAAAAGGAAAGAAATGGGGTCATGAGCTCAAGGATTTTATCCACTGTAATGAAAAGATGTCTTTCTGCTAGGAATGGCAATGAGATCACTCCTTGACTTGCTACAAAGACAATAATGATGAAATGATCATCTCAAATTGTATTGCATTTTTTTTCTTATATACAGCTAAGTAATTTGAGTGTACATCTTAGGCAATAAAATAGTAACCAAAGATATGTGGCTGACTTCCTCTGGGATGTTAAGGAGGTCATATCTCAATTTCTCTAGCTATATAATGAGAATCATCACATATACATATATCATAGGACCAAAGGCCTTGGAAAATATAATAAAAGCCATTTTAATTCTAGTAGAATTTAAAGTATTTGTTCCCTATTGTACATTGCTTATGAGTGACATGATCCTTTTCATATTATTTAATGGTTATAAGCATCTTTCATGAAGAGGGTGTTTATGAGTCTCATGACAGAAGAAAAGGTCACCTTTGCCCTCTCTTTGATCTGTTTCACCTTTGATATCTGATAAGATGAGAAAAAAGGGTAAACACAATTTATGGCATCTATAAATAGTGTCTAAAAAGAAGTAAAAAAACCATGGAAGAATAATGAGGTAAAAAGATATTGGGATTCCTTGACTGCTTCTGCCACTAGGTTGTTATTGATGTTTGTCCTTCATTTTTGAAGAGGACCAATGGCATCATAGGGTGATGTCTTGATTTTCATATGAATTGGATTTAAGTGAGTCAGAGTTGCATATAGTTGTCAGTCTCTCTCTTCCAGAGTCAAAAAAGTCCAGTGACAAGACAAAAGTCAAGATGACTGGCACTGACCTGGGATGCAGTGGATGACCTTAACATCTTTGACGTCTGATCAAGCTGTAAGTGCTCCATAGGACCTGCTTTACTTGCCTTCATGGACTTCAGAACAAATTATTCTCATCCACTCTTTAAACTGGGGACAATCTTCGCATACTTAGAGTTGGTACCCCCAAACCACCAATCACCATCTGCATTTGAGGCCCATTTTTTTTTTGCCTTCAACCTGGTTTAGCCCAACTGCTAAGACTGTTTACCAGCTTGGTGAGACTTGGATGAATCAGATGGCACTAAAAGTGGATGAGCAGCCCTGTAAAAGGCTCAGCAAGCTCTTACACCAGAGGTGCTAGTACTCCTTGAACACTCCATACAGTGGGTAAGTTACTTTATTCCTCTGAGCTTTGGTCAACTCATTTGCAAAACGCAACTAATAATACTTGTCTATAGTTGTTATAAGGGTCAAAGGAGACAATTTACAGGAAAGTGATCTCTAAGCATAAAACAACACACAAATATGTTATTATTACTTTGGATGAAAATGAATGAATTTGACCTGATAAGTCTATACTCTTGATTTTCAGTTATAATATAAGGAATATATCATATCTTCACTGTTCTGATCCAATAAAGTAGGTGCTAGATGGGATGGGGATAGATAATGACTTATTTGAATTAGAAAGGATATTTTCTTTAAAAAAACAAAAATTGGTATCTTTTGTTTTTATATTATTTTCTTTTCATATTCATCCCTTACCTCTCCCCATGCAGAGAGTCATCTCTTAGTACAAAGAGCATAAAAATAAGAGAAAAAGTAAAAGCAGTTCCACAAAAGTAAAACATTAACCCAGTCTAGTGTTATATTCCTTATGCCATACTCATTATCCCCCAACCTTGTAAAGAAAGGAGGGATGGTCTCTGGGTCATTGGATTCTCATTTCTATTCTTTGGGGCCAAGATTACTCATAATTTCACAGCCAATAATTTTGGATTGGCTATTGGATTGCTATTCTCTCCTTATATATGGCTATCCTCATTTTGTGTATGTATATGAATGTGTGTTTCTCTCTCTGTAAAAATATTTCTGGTTGTGCTTACTTTCCTTTTTATCATTAGTACATATATGCCATGAGTCATAGGAAAGATATTTTCATTGGAAATAAGGGAGCAGGATAAACTATAGCACTGACTCTTACAATGTTAAGTAAGTTATTTTTTTTTCCCTTGAGACCTGGTTAGTAATATAAAGTACCTGAACCAATATAGCTGTCTAAAGAAGAGTGTCAATGTAAGTTTCCATGGCCATGTATTTACCTAAGCTTTCCCAGCATTTAAGAACCTGAGTGAACAAATGATAAATTTTGTTCAAATAAGATCTAAGTACAAAAGTAAGTCTTAGAGTGAAAATGAAATGAGGAAAGTATATGTTAGGAGAAAGACACCAGAATACTCTGCAGAAAGGGATTAGGGACTTATAGAAAAATCCATAAAGCTATCAACCAAATACATAGCAGAGGTAAAAGCAAACAGGATGCTAAGTTTTATTAGTAGAGGAATAAAACATAAATCAGGGGAGGAAGTGTCATTACAATGGCTAGATCTCTTATCAAACTTTGCATAAAAGGTCAATGTTCAATAAAAATGCTCAATACTAAATTTACTTACCTATGTCTCCTCTTCTGTCCCCCCAATATCTTCACTCGGAATCAAGGGTGGTCAGGATGGTTAAAAAAGTAGAATCATGTGGGAATCTGCATCTTGGTCAGCCTATTAGCCTAGGTCCAGAACAGTGGGACCCTTAAATGAGGAGACTGTTACAGATGGGAAGAAGCTAAGATGGATAAAGGGAATTAAGGTGAGAGGGAAAAAATACACTTATTTTTGTTTACATTTTCTTCCAGGTGTGAGGTTTAAATTCCCTTGAGCATGGGGAAGAAGAATCAGACAGACATCCTCAGCTTCAGTGTATGCTCACAAAGTCAGTAGCTTTGTAGCAGCCCCAAAAGTAGAAAGAGCTTACTTATTTTAATATTTTAATGAAAGCTGACTCCATTCATGTGGACATATAAATCTTAAGCAGGAATAGACATTGTAACATTTAATTGCAGGGAATAAAATAGGCACTTGGGTTGAGGAAGTAAGCAATGCTTCATACTCTTCTTAATCAAGTCAGTGGCAAAAGAAACCTGGTATTTCATTTGCTTGAACCTTAAAGCTTTTTTCTTTCTTTCTGGATGTATATATAAATATACATTTACAATATATACATATGCATCACAAACACATGTTAAATGCACAAATACATGCATATATACATGTCTGCGCATGTGTATACATAGATATATAGACATACATATGCATGTGTGTATGTGCGTGTGTGAGTGTGTCTGTGTGTGTGTGTGTGAGTGTGTGTATGTGCGTACTTTATACTGTAATGGAAATTTGACACAAGCCTAGAACACCTAAGATTCTGTAGTCCCTATAAAGAGATTAATTGGTAGAACAGATTACGTATACAACATCTAGAAATAAATGTATCTATCTATACACTGTTATTTGATGGACACAAAAACCTTAGCTACTGACATAAGTATTCACTATTTGACAAAAAACTACTGGAAAGTTGGAAGAAATTGAATTTAGGCCAACACTTTATCTCATAGAAAGCTCCAGATAAGTGCATGGACTAGATATAAAAGGTAACATCATAAACAAATTTAAGTAATGTAGAAAAAAAAATTACCAATCGATCAGATGACCAAGCAAAGGATAGAGAGCATCACAAAAGATCATTTTAATTAAATGAAAATTCTGTACAAATAAATCTAATAAAGTTTAAATCAAAAGAGAAAAAAGATCTTCATCGAATTTCTCTCACAAAGGTATAATTTTATACGTGTGTGTATGTGTAATGGATTAAAAAAAAGAGAGACAGAGCCATCCACAAATGATAATAGTTTAAGGACAAGAACAGACAATTATTTGCCAGTAGAAGAAACTGAGATTATCTATAGATATATGGAAAGATGCTCTATATCATTAGAGTAAGGTACATTAAAATAATTCTAAGATTCTACCTCACTCACGAGAGTGTCAAATATGAAAACAAAGGAAAATGGTAAATGTTGCAGTATTTGCAGGAAAATGAGCACATGGAAATAGCTTTTGTAGACTTGTGAATGGGTTCAACCATTCTAGAGAGTGTTTTTGAAGTATATACAAAAATAATAATTTATAGTTCTTGACCATGGACCTAGCCATACCACCACTATGCCTATAACCAAAAGAGATCAAAGAAAGAGGGAAAAGTCCATTACATAATGCACGCACGCACGCACGCACGCACGCACGCACGCACACACACACACACACACACACACACCTACCTCTTTTTGTAGTGGTAAAAACCTGGAAATTAAGGAGATCTCCGTCAATTGAAGAAATAGCTGAATAAACTATTATATATGAATATGATGGAGTAGTATCATGCTTTAAAGAAATGATGGGATAGTTTTTTTTAAAGAGACATAGAAAGACTTTATATGAGTGCAGTAAGTAGAACTGGAAATGCAGTTTTTACTGTAACAACATTATGCTAATGAATAATTTTGATAAGTTTTGTAAACTGATGAAGAATGAAATGAAAACTACAGCAATATATACTAATCATATGCAAAATACAGCTTTGAAATTTATAAAAATTATGATCACCAAAATGACCATTCATGATTCCATATAACCAATGATGAAATACAGTATCCATTAGAGAAATGTGACAGATTTAAGTTTTGGAACCAGATATATATATACATACATATATATATATATATTTTTAATACAACCACTGAGGGGCTTTGTTTTTTCTAGATTATGAATATCTGTTACAAGAAATTTCCTTTTTTTTAATGGAATGGTGGAATTAAAGGGAGATAAAATAGATTTCTCTTAATTTTAAAACAATGGAAAGGTAAGGGAGTGCTATAGATATGAAATGTTACACACACTTTCTGTTGAACTTTGATACAAGGGACCTTTTATAAAATTGGAGCAGTTTCTAAATGTATATAACTTAAAATGAAAATACATCAATAACTAAAAAAATTAAAAATAAACAAAAGTAGAACACTCTGGACCCCCTTTTCCAGAGGATTGGGGGACTGGAGAATTCTTGGATCATATGTTGGCCTTTTATGTCTTTTGAAGCATACTGTTTTATTGTCTATGCAGCCAGCAAGATTACTATCTTCCAAATAGCTCATTTTTTAATTTCCACTTAACCATTTGCTCAAAATTAACCTGATTCTTACACCCCTTCTACTCACAGTTTGCCAATCTGATACCTTTTAAACTGTCTTCTGTCAATAAGGAGAAATTGAGCCTAGACCCTTTCACCTTACAAATGATGCATTACTACTTAGCTCTTCTCATTTCTTTGTTCTATTTCTACCTGAACATTCTTTTTGTCTGCTTGCAAAGGAAACCAGAATCCAGTCCTATCCAGGGTACTAGCTTTTCCTCTCTAAGGTTTTGGTTTCTGAGGTTCTTTAACTTTATTATTATTATTATTAGTAGTAGTAATATTAGAATTGTTATTATCATTAACAAAACTCTTCTCATTCCTCAACCACAAATTGAAGCATTGAATATTTTGAATATTCCTGACCCCTGAGCCAAGTCATCTCTATGATTTCAGGGATATTTCATAACTGAACATGAATTACCTGTCCCTCCCTGATCTCTCCTCTGCTATACCTCGATGTCACACAAATCCTTCATTTCCTTCTATGTTGTCTCGACATAATTCTAGATAACGAGTTCTTTTTCTTAAGTTCTCTTGTAAGGTAAAACAGAATATGCAAATCCAAATGTGGTTAATAGGGATTAATTAAAAATTCGTATGGAAAACTAAATCTATTTAGACCTAAACTAGGTAGGCCTAAATTTTCTAAGTTTCAATATACTGAACATTTTCCATGCTATACACATAGACATCCTAATTTTGCCTGGCCCAAGAGTAATGCTGCTGTATCCTTTTCTGTCATAGACCTCCCCAACAAGAATATGATCTTCCCTCCAGAATACCCAAGCTAAAAGTGATTTGTCCTTTATAGCAATCTCGACCAAATTACTCATTCCAGTTTTTCAGTTATAAGTACAATACCAGTCAGTTAGGGAGCTGCAGGCTTGTGGCCAATATTCTGCATATAGTAAAAAAACTTTGCTCAATAGATGGCAATTTCCTCCTTCCATATCAAGGAAATATTTTTATTCCTATACAAATATATATTCATACATACACAGTATGTTACTTATATGTGTGTGTATTATATATGCACATTTCCAATTAATATATAATTCTTCCCAAATAAGGAAAGACAAACAGATATATCAGAACAAGTCCAATCATCTCACAATCAGAATTCAACTCAGTGTACATGTCATCTTTTGAGTTCACAGAAGATATCACCATTCCTCAAGCTGCTTAACAAAGTTGATTTACCCATTTGGCTACTCATCTGTCTGAACTATTGGTATTTCACTCCTTTCTAATATTCTCTTTGCTCCCTTACTCAGTCTGCTGCTATATTTGAAGGGTCTGAGTAGAGTAAATAGAGGAGAATAACAGTTTGATATGCAACCAGGTGGATAGTAAAGTGAGAAGCTCAGTATATTCGGTAAATCAGGAACAGAGTGGTCAGGCTTGATGTAAAAAATGTGGGATGGATCATTGAATTGCTGGCAAGAAACGAATGTAATAACTTTAGGTTTCAGTAAAGATCCTGGCCAAAAAAGTACAGACATATTGCAGTTCAGGTGGAGAGATTGTTTTGGCTATTTTAGCAAATATTAATTAGTATTATCTTCAAATGTATTTTGGTTCCTTAAGTTACTGTCAGAAAAGTTAAGTATTAAAAAAATTTTTTTCTCATCTGCAATATTTTTCTCCCTGTGCATGGAGGCTTAGTGGTCAAACTGATTCCATTCATCCTCTTAAAAATATGAAGAAAGATTAAATAAAAGTAGTTTGAAATGAATAAAAATTGAGTAATACAAAATCTATACCTCAAATAACATACTGAAGTTTCTTTAAACATTATTCATTGGATATCTATAAGAATTATTCTTAAGAGTGATTTAAAAAACTTTAAAATTAGGATAACTTCAGCAAACCAAGAAGAACTCAATAAGGTTGTATTACAGTCACAAAATTCTTAGCAAAGTATATTAGATGACTTGTAATACCAAGAATTGGAATTATTATTCTTATTATTATTATTTTATATTATTATATTATATTATATTATATTATTATTTTATATTATTATTGCTCATTATTCATGAGAAAGAGGAATATATAGAGAGGGAATTGGAAGAGAGCTCAAGAATGCTGCACTTGAATTTTTAATCAAAGAGAATAAAGAAGAGCATAGGAGGAAAATGTGAAAATGGAAATAAGAAAGAAGACAGCATAGTAAGCTTTACAGTATATTCTCTTTGGGTAACTGAGGTGCACATTTTCACTAGATAAGAATTCTTTTTAAAAGATTTAAAAATAGATTTCCCTCTTTAATTGTCTGTCACTTACTGAAAGAAATTATATAAATTTGCTTATAGATTAACAATTTGCTTAAAAATACTCATTTGGCTTTGTTCTGGCTCATTGTGTTATGAGTATCATAGCTAGAAATGAGAGTCAGATTCAGGTGCATCAGTTTCTGCTAGTGGCATGAACTGTAACGAGGTAGCAATCCAAACCCAGCTTCCTGATCACGAAAATGGGACTGTTATTGCCCTAATGAATAGAAATGCTCAGTGACTGCAAGAGACTCAAAAATGTTCTTTCTCAACATTCTGTGCAGCTACTAAGGCACAACATGAACCTACATTTTGGACTAATTTTCTCAACAGGGGCTCTTTCAGACTAGCCCTGAGGAAGCAAAATCATATGATTAGTTCTAAAGTGGCTTGAAATTAATTTTATGAGTTTTTCTGCAACAATCTTGTCTAGTAGTTTCCTTTGTGATTCTGAGTGCTAAGATAACACACTGCTTGCCTATTTATTTAGTTCAAGCGGCTTTAAAATGACTCCATCTTGGTCATTCAAGCTTATGGTTTGTTTGGACAGTAAACTTTTGAAAATATCTTTCAAGCCTACTTGTCAGTCTAAAGAAAATGCTCTTAGAAGAGAGGGTATGGTAGAGGGAGATTCCATTCTATGAGAGGCAGGTTTTGCTTAGTCTCCATAACCTATTAATAGGCTAAGTAAAGTCATCTATGTTCATAATGGCATTCTGATGGCTTAAGGCATCTTCAGACGCTGACTTATGTGTGAATCAGGACAATAGATCATTGTGCATAGAGAAGCTCAAAAGGCAAAGGAAAAATGTAATTCTTGCTAGCGGAGCCTAATGTAAGGCATTGTACCACTTGCCCTAGTGATTTAGAAAGCACTATGCAAGCCTTCAAGGCCAGGCAAAAGTTAACTCATTATCCTCAGTATCATCCATGAAGTCTTCCCATAATCCCTTTCCAGACAGAATGTTTAATTTTTTTTCTTTATATCACCAATCTCAAGGGCATGGCATATATTATGCTCTTAATAAAGGCTTGTTGATTAAATAAATTCCCCAGAAGACACTTCAGCATTATGAAGAGGAATGAAAATAATAAAACTGTTAGATATAACAAACAGCACAATTATTTGTTACATCATATCTACCAATATAATTTGGGATAAATCTTATTCTAGAAAAGTACTATGAGCCCAACCCATCTTAAGATTTGTCAAGTTAAGTCCAGAGGCATAGAAAGTTTTAAAGAATTATCTATGAACATAGGTAAATGTGTATTGAGTTGGGATTTGAATCTAGGCCCCTGACTCCAAAGCCAGCTTGAAGTGAATAATAATACCATGAGGCACTTGTAAAAAAAAGATAGTGTTAAAAGATACGATGAAATTACATGAATGTATGTTTTATGCTTATTTGTTTTCATTTTCTTAAACATTGACAATAGTTTAAGAGTATTGTGACTAATTGTAATGGAAAAAATCCTAAACTTCAGTAATAGGCAATCCTAACCATTTTGTGCCAGAGACTATGCTACATGCTGGGGATTCAAAGGAAGGCAAAAAACAGTCCCTGCTCTCAAGAAATGCACCGTCTAAATAGTCTTTAGAAACAACATGTAAATAACTATGTACAAATACATAAATGATAACTTGGAAATAATCAACAGAGGGAGAGCACTAACCTTAAGGGAGATGAAAGTAAGTTTGTGATAGAAGGTAGAATGTTAGTTGAGACTTGAAGTAAAGCAGAAAAGTTAGGAGGCTGAGATAACTAAAGCAGTTCTACGTGTGAAGGACAAGTGGAAAAGACCATTGGAAGGGTCTAGTACAAAGAACAGAGGCCAGCGTCACCAGATCACAAAGCAGTAGATTAGGAGGGTGTAAAGGGTAAGACAACTGGGAAAGTAGAAAGGGGTCAGTTTATGATACAAACAAAGAGTTTTATATTTGATCCTGGAGACAATAGATAGCCGGTGGAATTTACTTAATGCTGTGTGTGTGTGTGTGTGTGTGTGTGTGTGTGTGTGTGTGTGTGTGAGAGAGAGAGAGAGAGAGAGAGAGAGAGAGACAGACAGACAGACAGACAGACAGAGAGAGAGAGAGAGAGAGAGAGAGAGAGAGAGAGAGAGTGCCATGGTCTGATCTACATTTTGTGAAAATCTGTTTGACAGCTGAGTGAGAAGGTGGGTTAGAGTGGAACAGACCTAAAGCAAGGAGACCAAGCAGCAAGCTATTGTAATAGTCTTGGTGTGGGGGGGATATACCCATTAATATTACAAATGAGTTTTTCTTCTCTCTCCTTTCCCTTCACACGAATACACACCCTAATATATATAGTTTTCAGTACCTTCGTGGTGAGGGATTCACACCTGTAATTTCATCTCTGTGGTCAACTCTCCAAATGGAAACTTTCTTCTGAGGCTGATTATCAAATGTAGTCTTAGAGATTTAGTTGGGGACACTAAGAATTTAAGTAACTTGCCCACTCAATTTATGGGAGTCAGAGATAGGGTTTGAAACCAGTTTTTCCTCACTTAAAGTCCAGTATGCTATGCATTCAAATTTGATAATTAGTTAGCAAAACTTCATCTGTTTTTGTTTGTTTTGTTTCATTTTTCTTTTTTGTAAACCAAGACACTTGTTTAAATGATGCCCCAAGCATACTTCACGCTCATAAGACTTTTGTTTCCCTGATATTTGGCAGGTCAGATTAAGAAGATCAAACTGTATAATTATGCCATTCATTTTACTGGGGAGGAAAGTTTGGTTTTTAGTTTAGTTTTTGCCTTATAAGGATTAGGAGAGTCAAGAAATCACTTCTTCATGTTACAAAATGCTTAGAGCTATAGAACATATAGACCTGTTGTCCATTTTTGAAGAACCAAGTCGTTTGTTCTTTCAATGGATTTCTTAAATGACTAAAATACAATATTGTTTTTTTCAAAGGTAGAGCACAATTTCAGCTGCTTTCAATAGGTCTATTTATCAAATTTTAATTAGATTACTTACGGGTATACATTCTTTGATCAGAGTGGAATGATCAATGCATTGCTATTCTTAAAAACTCAATTTCATGTTGTCTCAAACCTTCAAAAAACACCATGATTATTTTTGGCTGGTGTGGAACAGGTGAGGTCACAGAAAGTCCTTGCTGAATCTAACAGAATTAGACTGCTTTTCACCTGTATTTTTTCATGCTTCAATAAACCCTACTTTTCAAGAAGGGTGAGGAAAGGCATTCCTAAAGTCATGATACAGCATTTAGAAAACTTAGCAATGATTTTGTTTTTAAAGGAAATTGCCATTTGCTCATGCATATTTAAGATTCTAGTTCATATTAAAGGTATCATTGTGACACTTTCATACATAAATAAAAAGCACTAATTAACCCTTTGAGTCATTAACATAAATAATGATAGTTTCAAACTATCAACTGCTATTTTTCAATTCTTTGCAATTAATCAATTTTTACTGCAAAATAAAATACTTATTACACTATAGTCTCCTTGAGGGAAAAAAGATGTCATGACCAGAATATGAACCACACCATTAATGAGGAGTAAAAACTTGCCCTTAATTTTGAGTTTATGTTAGTAAATTGTCTTTGTGTAAGTAGATTCTATTTGCCTTCTCAAAAATTGTCTAGTCTTTTTTTTTTTAATGTGCTTAAAATCTTATCAGGACTTTCAATGATTTATATTTCAGTGTATCAGATGAAGAGTTTTTAGGCCCTGTATCAGTAATTAGGACATAGGATCAGAATTATTTCATGTATCATGCAAGTAGCATTGTCCAAGTCTCTTACTTAATGCACCTCTCTCACTGCTAACTCATCCTAAAGCTGCTCTTTCTCCTCCTGGTCTTCTAGGCAGGTTTCCATCCCTTTCTATTCCAGTGGTGCATCTTGTTTTACTCATAGCATCTCTTCTGGTTTTTGCTTCCTTTACTTCACAATTTTTTCTTCATTTTTCTCCCTTTACAATCATTGTAACAAAGAAAAGTGTTAGAATCCTTTTCATCCCCACCCACATCTTATTTCTGTCTGCTTGTAGTTTGGCAAGTATTATTGACAGAAATCACAAAAATGTTTGTTCTAGAGGCATTTCAAATGTTGATCCTTTAGTGTCAGTGGATCTCAATTTACTGTTGAAGACTATTTCTTGTGTTTATATCTGATTGACTCTCCCACACACTCTTTGAAACATCTATAGTAAATCCTCT
The DNA here is from genome assembly GCF_028372415.1 of Notamacropus eugenii. Taxonomy (NCBI): domain Eukaryota; kingdom Metazoa; phylum Chordata; class Mammalia; order Diprotodontia; family Macropodidae; genus Notamacropus; species Notamacropus eugenii. The sequence goes on along the minus strand of NC_092875.1, from coordinate 315,806,747 downwards.
CTCCTCAAACTCCTAAATCTACTCTCAGTCTTTTCCCTATCAATAGATGACCTCACCCCTTAATTTACTGAGAAGACCAAGATGACAGCTAGGTGGCTCAAGTGAGTTCAAATACTCCCTGTCTACGTCCTAGCCCAGCAAGCAAGTTAGTCTCATTTTCTGCATCTAAATAATAAAAGAGTGGTAATAATAGTAATATCCATATGTCTAAATAATAAAGGGGTAATGATAACACCTATGTCATAGATATGTTTTTAGGACTAAGTACAGTAAGATTTGTAGGTTGCTGTTTGGTCATTTCAGTCACTGTGGCTGTTTTATCAGAGACACTGGAGAGGTTTGCCGCTTCCTTCTCCAGCTCGTTTCACAGATGAAGAACGGAGTCAAATAGGGTTAAGTGACTCTTGCCCAGCGTCACACAAGTAGTAAATGTCTAAGGCTGAATTTGAACTCAGGAAAATAGAAGTCTTCTTACCTCCATGTCTGTCACTGTATCCACTGAGCCACCTATCTGCCACAAGATTTATATAGTACTTCACAACCTTTAAAGTGATTTCTAAAATTCTAGTTATTGTTGTTTTTGTTGTTATGATTTCCATCATGATTTCTCTTATTGTACTTTCGCATATCTCAAAATCTCACAATGTACTAACCTCTCCTCATTTCTTTTTCTCCTTTCCTCTAGTGTTAAAGTAAGATGATTCCAACTCTTTCTTTTGTCAAGGCTAACCCCTCCAGTTCTGTGCTTGATTCCCTTCTATCTATTCTGAGACCCTGTTTCATCAATCATTCCCTATTTCTTTGTTGCTTTAATCTTTTCTATGCTAGCTCGAACATCTCACCATGCAATACGTGTAGATCTTCACTATCTTAGAAAAATAGCAAAAAAAATTATACACTTTACCTTAATCCTGGCACCCCCTTCAAGCTACTACACATGCACACACATATTTTTATAGAATATAGAATATATAGAATGCTCTGAGTTCTCTTCTCCCCTGCAAACACATCCATTTACACATATGTATATATGTATACTAACAAGGTAATATACTAGTATTTCTTCAGTGGAGCAGACAGGGTTGATTTCTAGATCCTAGGTATTTGTTATAGAATGTATTACAAGAAGTCAGTTAGTATGTAACAATAGCAGGACTGAGTATCTCATTGGAAGATAATAATACTACCACTAATAATAACTAACACATACAGTGTTTAATATGCTGCAAGGTAGGTACTATTACCATCCCCATTTTGCAGCTGAGAGACAAAGAGAGGTTAAGTGACTTGCTGGGGTCCCAAAGCTAGTAAGTATCTGATTTCAGATTTGAACTCAGGTCTTCCTGCCTCCAGGCCCAGCGTTCTATTCACTGTTTTACCTAACTGACTGAAGATACAGAATTTTAGGCTAGATCCCTTTTATCCTCTTTCTGTTCCTAACAAGATTGTATTAGTACATATTCAAGTCAGGATATGATCAGGTGTGGACTCCTAGTTAAAAATGAATATATTGTGAACCTTCATGGATATCTGCAGGATTGGAGAACGTGTGTAGAGGTAGCCAATATGCCCTACTCTAGTGATTCCATCCCTCAGAATGACACCAGATGGATCCTAATGATCTACAGAGTGATAGAAGTGTAGTTTGGCCTTTTCTGCTTGTGCAGAAGGTTTGTAGGTGAAGTAGAAAGAAAAGAAGGTACATTCTTTGCTACATTTGGAATTTGGTCCTTACCAGAAAAGGCAAGTCACATCTTTTTTCCTGTCACTAGGAAATTAATACTTCTTAGTTACTACTCTTGATGTTACCCTTACAGAAAACTTTCTCTGTACATGCATTAGGGGAAGGGAGAGAAGTGAGTGAAACCATGTGCCCTAGAACAAAGAAGGGAAAAATCATAGATGCCATTTAGTTTTTCCATCTGTGAGATAAAAAAATGATAATAATACTTAAAACCACAATATTCTTTTTTTTCTTTATTTTAGATTTTGGCCCCAGCTAGGAGAAAGGCTATTTTGAGGGGTTAGAACTTGAACTCGGTTTCTTTCAACATCTATGAACCCTACTGTTCATCCCTGCTCCCTTTTCACAAATAAGGCAGCAAGCATATAAATAGAAATTATATCATCTGGTAAAAATACTAAATTAAAAATATAGAAATTAAATTTGATTGGAATTTCTAATCAAAATTAGAAAATAACTAGACAGAGTACAATACATTTTAGAATTCATTTCTCCATTACTCAGACATAGGGAATGGGGAAGGAAGAGATCAAACTTAATACTCTCCCAGATCAAAAGTCAACATCTATTGTCCTATTCTGGCTGCTGAAAGCTGAATGTGCTATCTTCACTGCTACTGGCACAATAGGTTACTCTTTTGTCTGTTGTACTCTCAAGTTAAAAACAAACAAGCAAACAAAAAGAACTCTAGACCCTCTATAACTGCCCCAACATTATCTCCAGTGCATGACTGAATCTAAAAGAAACCCACTTAGCCAGACTCTCAACATTTTCTCTGCCTATAAATCCTAATTACATAAGCATTTTGGGCACCGAAGATAAAGCCCTCACAAATGTAGCATGTGATTTGCACCATTCTGAGTCCCTAGTAGTTTCTCCATAAAAGGAATCACCTGAGGTGGCCAGATAACTCAGAGCCAGAGCTTGATATAGTATAAGATAGTACTCTGTGAACTTCTGTTTCTTTGTCAGCTATTTACATTTGGACTCCTGTCCTGAGTATCACATTGGCACTGATTTTTTCCTTTTCATTAAAGAGTTTTGAATTACTGAATATATTGACTTTTTCTTAATCTTTATTCTTCTTGACTTTTCTGTAGCATTTGATATGACTGACTATGCCCTCGCTCTTAATTCTCTCTCCCCCATGGCTACCATGATCTTGCTTTCTTCTGGGTTTCTTTTCTGTCAGTTTCCTTTGATGTTTTATTTTTTCTTAATCCTGCCCATCTTTACCTAAACATGAGTGATTCCTCTAATTCTCTATTCTTGTCTTTCCTTGTTCTGTCTCCCTTGATGATCAGATTAAATTACATTTGGGAAATTATTAACAAAATATATACAAATATAACACAACAAAGATAATGTTAATTTGTGTTTTTTAAGTCAGTGTGCCCCTTTCCAGGGACCTGAGTTTAACATCACTGCCTATTCCCAGTTTTCATGAATTCTTTTGAGATACCTGCCAAATATAGGTGTATGCATATAATATGTATATATAAAAGATGTACATAGTGTACGTATATATGTGTGTATGTGTATATGTATGTATGTATGTTATATTATATACATAAACTCATCCCAAATCTGACCTAAGACACTTGCCAGATGTGTGACCCTAAGTAATTCTCTCAATGTATGTTGGCTTCAGTTCCTCATCTGTAAAATGAAAATAATGACAATTAACTCCAAGTGTTGTTGGGAGGATCAACTTCTGTAATATTTATAAAGTGCTTAGTACAATGCCTGGCACACAGTATTATAATAATTATTATTAATTATTGTTATTATCTCCTTTTTCCATTCTATACTACAATTTTCTTCAGGGTGTATATATTATCTTACCAAGGTCGAGAATTCTAAGGAGAGCACATCTTTCTCTGTGCAAAGTATCATTTATCTCATTTATCCCTTTTAAATGAGGGATTAATTACATGATCTCTAAGACCTCTTCTAGTTTTAAATACTATAAAGCCTCACATAGAACTTTGCTTGGATATACTTAGGTGTTAATCTGTTCCTAAATTATTCATGTATGAATCACATTCCCGTACTAAAGTAAGTTCCATGAAGGTAGAGACCATGTTTTTCCCAATTATTGTTCCTCTCCTAATGCTTAATTCATTGTTTTATATATAGTAGAAAGAGGGTATTTCATCATCATTCTGTTTTCTTGCCTTTAACTGAGCTCCAGCTTACAAATATGGGGATTTAAATGTGTGGCTGAAAAAGTGAAATCCTCTAAATACATTCTGGTCACTGGGAAGTACAATAGAACTATTACCTCCCTTGTCCTGAATGTTATCTTTCTAGTAATGAATCTTAGGTTGTATTAGCATTTTTGATAAACACACTGCACTATTATTCCTGTTGAGCTCTAAATAATTTTCACAATTACTACCTAGTCTTGTTTTTCAATCTTGTACTTGAACAAATGAAGAAAACCAAAGGCAATACTTTATATATATTCCTATTCAATTTCATCCTACTATATTTTACTCATTGCTATGGAAAATTCAGATAAATTTAGATCTTAATTTTTTTCTTTTTTACATAATCTGTTACCAGCTTTTTGTCATTTAAATATATATGTATGCATATATACATATATATGTGTGTGCATGCAAATAATCTTTATTTTATTCAAAGCATTGTCAAAAATGCCAAATTAGACAAGACCCAGATAGAGTCATGAAGAGTGAGACACAACTGAAAGATGACTGTTAGGTCTAAAAAGCACATGTTGTAAGTCTAACACCACTTGTTTATAGTGAATGCCTTTTGGTTTTTCATGATTGTCATTTACCTTTCTAATGCTAACACAGCTTTCAATTGATAAGCCATTTTAAAATTTTCCAGGGATGAAATTGTGCTTGCTACTATACAGTGTACCTTGGGAAGCTAAAGAACTATTAGTCATATGCCCAATGTGGTTTCAGCACCAGCATGATGGAAAAATAATCTCCAATAATTTGAAGTTCCATCTTTTCCTAGTCAGTTTTAACTCCATTTAGTTTGTGTGTGTGTGTGTGTGTGTGTGTGTGTGTGTGTGTGTGTCTGCAATGCTATACCTCTTTTTCTTCCTTTTCAAGCATTTTTCTTCTTCCTAGTTCTGTACCACCACCATTATTAGTTCCCCACCTTTCTGGCAGGAGGGTAGTAGCCTTCTTTCTCACTGGTCCGCTGGAAACATGATTTATCAGTGCACTGATCAGAGTTCTTAAATTTTTCAAAATTATTGGTTTTAAAAATGTTAATGTTATAGTGTCAGTTGTCCTCTAGGTTCTGATAATTATACTCTCCCTATTTCCATACACATCTTCCTAGATTTCGCTGAAACCATATCATCATTTCTTATAGTAAAACAGCATCTCATTATATTCATATGTATATATATATATGTGTATATGTACATATACTTATATACACATATGTGTATATAATAGATATATATTTATATGTCTAAATCTATCCTTTCTCTATTTTTTCATCCATTCCCCAATTCATTAGCATCCCCCCTACCCTGCATATAGTTTGTTGTCACCACAAATAAAACTGTAACAAAAATTTTGGACCTATAGCATTTTTTTCCCTCTTTCTTTTACTTTTTAGGGTTATAGGCCTAGCTGTTACATGGTTAGGTCAAAGAGAGTATGTAGTTTGGTAACTTATTGGGCATAGTTTCAAATTTTTATCCAGAACAGCTATATCAGCTTACAGCTCCACAAACATTAAGCCTAGCAATGTGTCTGTTTCCCTACAGACCCTTCAGCTGTTGTTATTTCTCTTTTTCATGAACTTACCAATATGATGGGTATGAAGCAGAACTCCAAAGTTCCTTTAATTTGCATTTCTCTAATTATTAGTCATCTGGAGTATTTTAAAAATATGGCTATTGAAATTTCTTCCCTTGGGAACACCTGATTCATATTCTGTGATTATTTAACACTTTGGGAATATTTTGTATTGTTAGAAACTTGAAACAATTCCTCCTATATCTTGTAAATGACAACTTTGTCAAAGAAAATTTTGCAAATAGTTTCTCCCAGTTAACTCATTTCCTTCTAATTTTAGCTGTATTGATTTGTTGCGAGAACAAAACAAAAAACTGTGTATGTGTCTATCTCCATTCTATTTTATTATACTTTTTCCCTCTTTTTGTCCTCTGAACTCTTTTTTACACAGAAGAGAGTATAACACCAGTCATGGCAACATACTTGAGGACAACTGCTTTGAATGATTTTAAGGGTCTAATCACATAGTATAATGAACTCTCTATTCAACAATAAACAAACATTGTTCAGTAAAGTAAAGCATAACATTCATAGCAACATCTTTAAGCCAAACATATCAATTAATACATACATACATACATACATACAAACATACACACATATATATGTGTGTGTGTATATATATATATATATATATATATATATATATATATATATATATATATATATATATATACATCTATATGTATCTATATATCTATATATCATAACACTCCTTAGGAGTATGTCATTAGGGGTATAGTATCTATCATTGCATTCCCAAAGTCTGTGGCTCCCATACTAGGGTTTTCCCTAGCCCAATGCATTCTTAAGGGGTATCAGAAAATACCACGCCGTTCACCCCTAAGTCACTGTAAGAGCAGTCTCCTTAATCAATACACATTGTCTAAGTAAAGTCCTCTCTCATCTTGACTTGAGGCTGACTTCCAAATCCCACAGTTCCTCCTCCATGTGCTGACTGCTCCCAGCTCTTGCCTGAGTTCACACATAGGCAGCTCTCTTCTCCAACTCCTTATCTCAGCTCATGGAGACTGTTCCACTCCAAGCTCTTTCTGCTTCTGCCTGATAGCAAACTCCAGGGGCTCTTGCCAGCAGCTTCTGTTTCTGAGAGAACAAAGCTTAACAAGCTGTAACAATATTTGTGTACATTACAAGCACCATCATCTCAATTCACTCATAAAAAGAAACAGAAAGGGCTTCTCTCTGAGAAATTAATACAGATCAACAGACAGGGCTTCTGGCTGAGGAATAACACTCATCAACAGACAGAACACCAACATCACAAAAGTTCTTTCTGCTAGGCCTCCCCCCCAAGCAAGTTCCCCTAATCTGCTCATGCTTAATTCTCTCTTTTTTCTTTTTTTAAAGACCTTCACAGGCCCTGCTTTGAACTTAGGTTTGGTTTTTCTTATGAGTAATTCTGCCCTAAATCTATCCTTTCTCTAATTTCCTCTGTTTATCTCTCTTTGTTTTCCTGTTTCCTATTTGTTTTTATCCTGAACCTTTTGCAGAGCTTGTGTATTTTTATGTGCATGAGAACCTCCTTTGACCAATTCATAAGAAATTTAGTTTCAGGTGTTCACCAAGTGATTCTTTCCATTGTTTATATAGAATTCTACTGGTGCACCCTTATTATACGTAGAAATTTCCCCCAACTTTCTTGTCTCCTTCCTCTTTCCCTCAACTGTGTTAGTACTAGGGATACAAAAAAAAAAGGCAAAAGAAAATGTCTCATGTTTTCCCTTATTCTTTTCTGTCCTTCTTCTTTCAGAATCATGAAAATCACTCTCTGAGTCTTCATATTATCACACCTTTTTACTTAGGTTCTTAGTGGATATTTGTATTATTTGCTATTCCCCTAATAGAGTGAAAATATTTTATCCTTATAAAGTTTTTTTTCTAATTGTTCACTTGTATCAAATTTTTTTTTCTGTTTCCTTTCACTATCACGTTTATTTTTCTCTTAACGATATTTTATAGCAGAACCAATATAAAGGAAAAAAGACAGAGACTCATCTGAGGTCTCCCCCAAAACCCCTCCCAATAATTTTAAATAATACCTCAAAAAAATTCTGGAGCAGAAAAAAAAACCCAGAAAAAGATAGATGAAATAATTTTCCAGCCTGACACCTTAGAAGTTTTGCAGGACAGATTTGTTGCAGAGTGGTAAGAGTAGAGCACAGCCCAGCACAGATCACAGGACCACAGGCAGACTAGCATTAGTCCTTGAGAACAACTGAATCAGTGACAGCGGTGGTAGTTGCCAGACCTTGTAACCCACAGTCAATAAGAATTCAGATAACTGGTCAGGTGGAGATTACAGGAATACATTTCGTGGCATCAGGGGAAAGATCTGTTGCATTGCCCATACTTGGACCTGGGTCTTACTGCTGAGTTTCAGTCCTTTGCCAGCTTGGCAAAGAAGACACAAAAAATAATGAATAGCACTTAAAAGAAGAAAAAAACAGAATAGGCAAAATGGTAAAAGAGGCACAAAATCCATTGAAGAAAATAATATCTTGAGAAGTAGAATTGGTCAAATGGAATGTGTTTGTGTGTGTGTGTGTGTGTGTGTGTGTGTGTGTGTCTGTGTGTGTACGTATATACAAAAAATCACTGAAGAAAAGGACTCCTTAAAAAGCAGAAGTGGCCACATGGAAACAGAGGTACAAAATCTCCCTGAAGAAAAAAACTCCTTAAAAATTAGAATTAGGCAAGTGGAAGGTAACAACTTTATGAGACATCAAAGAACAATAAAAGAAAATCAAAGGAATGAAAAAATAGAAGAAAATGTGAAATATCTCAAAAAAAGTTCTAGGAGAGACAAGTTAAGAATTAATGGACTACCTCAAAGTCATGATAAAAAAAAATAGAGCCTAGATATGGTCATTCAAGAAATTATCAAGGATAATTGCCCTAATAGTCTAGAACCAGAAGGTAGAATAGAAATTCAAAGAATCCACTGATCACTTCCTGAAAGAGATGCCAAAATGAAAACTGTCAGGAACATCATAGCAAAATTCCAGAGCTACCAGTTCAAGGAGAAACTATTACAAGCAGCCAAGTGAAATTCAAACATTGTGGAGTCACAGTCAGGATAACACAAGATTGAACAATTTCTACATTAAAGAATAAGACGACTTGGAATATAATATTCTGGAAGGTAAAGGAGATAGTATTACAACCCACAATCACTTGTCCAGTAAAACTGAGTATGATCCTTCAGGAGAAAAACGGACATACTATGAAAAGGGAACTTTCAAGCATTCTGATGAAATTACCAGAAATGCATAGAAAATTTGATTTTCAAATACAAGACTTAAGTGAAACATATAACGGTACATAGGAAGAAAAAATAATAAAGGATTCAATAAGGTTAAATGGTTACATCCCAACATGGGAAGATGATACTTGGAACTCTTAAAAATGTTGTCATTCTGAGGGCAGTTAGAAGTATACATAGAGGGCACAGGTCTGAGTTGAATATGATGGGATAATTATTTTAAAAAAATATATAAAATTAAGAGCTGAGAAAGAGGAATAAACTGGGAGAGGAGGAAAAAGAGAGGTAGAATGGGGTAAGTTATCTGACATAAAGAGATTACGACAGAAATTTTATAGTGAAGGGGAAAACTGGGAAGGTAGCGGAAGCATGTGTACCTTACTTTCATTAGAACTGACTGAAAGAGGAAATAATATACACATTAAGTTTGGTATGTAAATACATCTTACCATACTAAAAAGTAAGAGGATAAGTGGATATGAGAATTGGGGATGGTTGATAGAAGGGAAGGTAAAAGTCAGAAGCAAAAGTCTTGAGAATGAACAGGGTGAAAGAAGAGAAAGAGTAGGATAAACAGGGGGGAAATAGAATGGTGGAAAATACACAGTATTTTCAACTGTAATAAATTACAGCAAGATTCTCTAATAAAGACCTCACTTCTCAAATATATAGAGAACTGGGTCATATTTATAAAAATAAGGGCCATCTCTCAATTGGCAAGTGTTCAAAGGATAGGAAGAGGCAGTTTTTAGATGAATTAATGAATGTTACTTATAACCACATGAAAAATTGCTCTAAATCATTATTGATTAAAGAAATGTGAATTTAAACAATTCTGAGCTACCACCTCAAACTTATTAGTTTGGCTAATATGACAGAAAGACTCTAAAACTGTGCATATCCTTTGACCCAACAAATACCATTACTAGTTGTGTAACACAAAGAGATAAAAAAAAAAGAAAGGTGTGTAGAGGGGGGACTAATATGTACACAAATACTTATAGCAGCTCTTTTTTGGTGTCAAAGAATTGGAAATTGAGGGGAGGTCCATCAGTTGTGGAATGACTGAACAAGCTGTGATGTATAATTGTGACAGGATACTATCATGGGATAAGAAATGATGAGCAACATGTTTTCAGAAAAACCTAGAAAGAATTACATGGAGTGATGCAGAGTGAAATGAGCAGAACCAAGAAAACATTGTACACATTAACAGCAATACTGACCCTAACCATCGATTCTAACCCTAAATCAAACCCTCGATTCTAACCCTAACCCTAAATGTGATTCTAACCCTAACCCTAACGCTAACCCTAACCCTAACCCTAACCTTAACCCTAACCCTAATGCTCGATTCTAACCCTAACCCTCTATTCTAACCCTAACCCTAACCCTCGATTCTATCGATTCTAACCGTAAATCGATTCTAACCCTAACCCTAATCCTAACCCTAACCCTAACCCTAAATGCGCTCAATTCAATGAGATTCTAACCCTAACCCTAAATGCGATTCTAACCCTAACCTTAACCCTAACCCTAACCCTAACCCTAAATGGGTTCTAACCCTAACCCTAACCCTAAATGGGTTCTAACCCTAACCCTAACCCTAAATGGGTTCTAACCGTAACCCTAACCCTAACCCTAACCCTAAATGCACTCGATCCTCCATTCTAACCCTAACCCTATCCCTAACCCTAACCCTCGATTCAATTCTATCAATCGATTCTAACCCTAACCCTAACCCTAACCTTAACCCTAACCCTAACCCTGGATTCTAACCCTAACCCTAACCCTAAATGGGTTCTAACCCTAACCCTAACCCTAAATGCACTCAATCCTCGATTCTAACCCTAACCCTAACCCTAAAATGCGCTTGATTCTAACCCTAACCCTAACCCTAAATGATTTTTATTTTCAACAATACAAAGATTCAAGAAAATTCTAAAGGATTTATTAAAAAAATGCCATCTATCTCCAAATAAATAACTGACAGAGGCTGAATGTAGATCAAAGCACATTGTTTTTACATCATTTGTTTTACTGCTTTGTCTGTGCTTTCTTTCACAACATGACTAACATGGAAGTATGTTTTGAATGACTGCATGTGTATAACCTCTATAAAATTGCTTCCTTTCTCAAGAAGGGTTTGGGGAGGTAGCGGGGAGATAATTTGGAAAAATAAATGTTAAAAATTACTACATGTAATTGGAATAAAAATAAAAAATTAAAAATATTTTCTTTTTTTTTCCAATTATATGCAAAAACAATTTTTAACATTTATTTTTAAAAATTGAGTTCCAAATTATCTCCCTCCCTTTCTGATTCCTCCCTCCCCTCCTAATTGAGACAGCAAACAATTTGAAATAGGTTACACATTTGTGGTCATGTAGAACATATTTCTACATTAGTCATGAAATAAAACAGACAAAAATTTCCACAAGAAAAATAAATAAGGTAAAGAAGAAATATGCTTTGCTCTTCATTCAAACTCCATCGGTTTTTTCTCTGGAGTTTAATAGATTTTTTTTCACCATAAATCCTTCAGAATTATCTTAGATCATTGTATTGCTGACAATAGCTGTCATTCATAGTTGATCATCATAACAATATCATTGTTAACTGTGTACATTGTTCTCCTGATTCTGTTCATTTCACTTTGCATCGTTTCATTTATGTCTTTCCAGTTTTTTCTGAAAGAATCCTGCTCATCATTTCTTATCCCACAATAGTATCCTATCACAGTTATAGACCACAACTTGCTCAGCCATTCCACAATTAATGGGCATTCGCTGAATTTCCAATTCTTTGCACCACAAAAAGAGCTGCTATAAATATTTTTTGTCCATATAGATTATTGCTCCCTCCTTAAATATCTTTGGGATATAAAACTTGCAGTGTTATTGCTGGCTCAAAGTGTATGCACAGTTCTATAGCCCTTCAGCCCTAGATCCAAATTGCTCTCCAGAATAGTGGAACAGTTTTCAACTCCATCAACAGTGCATTAGTATCCATATTTCCTCCAACATTTGTGTTTTTCCTTTTCTGTCATATTAGCCAATCTGTTACATATGAGGTGGTGGCTTCAAAGTTATTTTAATTTGTATATCTCTTAATAATATTAATTTGGAACATTTTTTCATATGACTCCAGATAGCTTTGATGTCTTCATCTGAAAACTGCCTATTTATATCTTTTGACCATTGATCACTTGGGGAATTATTCATATTCTTATAATCTATGTATCTGAAAAATGATGTCTTTATCAGCGAAACTTCCTATAAAAATTTCCTCCAGTTTTCTCCTTTCCTACTAATCTTGTTTGCATTGGTTTTGTTTGTGCAAATCCCTTTGAATTTAATGTAATCAAAATTATCCATTTTATACCTTAAAATTCTCTCTATCTTGTATTTGTTCATACATTCTTCATTTATCCATTTATATGACAGGTAAACTATTACATGCTCACCTAATTTTCTTATGATATACCCCTTTATGTCTAAATCATGGACCTATTTCCACCTTACCATGGTATAAAGTGTGAGATGTTGGCCTGGTTTATGCGAAACTGCTTTCTGAGCAGTTTTTGTCAAATAGTGAGTTCTTGTTTCAAAAGCTTGATTTTTGCATTTATCAAACAGTAGATTACTATGGTCATTTCCTACCAGACATTGTGTACCTAACCTATTCCACCGATCTACCACGTCATTTCTTAGCTAATATCAGATTGTTTTGTTTATAATAGTTTGAGATCTGGTATGTCTAGGCAATCTTCCTTCACCACGTTTACTTTTCAAAGTTTTTGTTTAGTTTCAGATATTGACTCAGAAATGCTTAGAAGTCCTCTACTTCATTAAAGATATGCTTACACACTCAACCCAAGCCAGATTAAAGTGAGATTGGGAAATATTTAAATAAAAATACAATAGAAGATATATAACATTAATACATAGTTTTCTTAGTTAACATGTGACCCACAGGGGTCTTTATGCATGGATTAGAGATCCCCATTTCTATTTGAATTTGACACCACTGTTTTGATTGATTTCAAGGACAAACTGAATTTTTTGGAGGTTTTCCATGTATATGTTGGTGAATTATTTCTTCTTTTCTGAATTTGGATCTTAGGTATACCTGGAATCATCATAGCTCTTTATCTTGTGTTAAATCAGTTTTTTAGTGATCTGATGTAGACAACCTACTGATGCTGGTATATCAGAGAGTTGTATGGACTGACATCAATCCTGAATACTCTGAGATACCTGCACTGCTGGCATGGAGGTAGCAAAGTCTGAACTTTATATCAGTTCTGGGTGTCCTCACATTTCTTGCCTAGTTTGAAACTCTTAGAAACACAGTATTTGGTGTGTGTGTGGGGGGGGAACTGAGTCTATGATCAGGCCTTGATATCCCTATGCTACTGGGGTAACTTGGAACTCTGAGCACTGAGAGCCTGTTCACACACCCTCTGGGAGACTCAGCATTATTAGCCTAAATTCAGGGCTTGCTCTGTGCATGCAGTTCCAATACCTGAGTTCATGTTCCCTTCCTACTACTGTTCCACAATTTTTGCCCTGGCCACATGACCATGAATCTATCTATCTATCTATATATATATATATCTATCTATATCTATATCTATCTATATATATATGTATATATATATCTATATATCTATATATATCTATATCTATATCTATCTATCTATCTATATAGATAGATAGATATAGATATAGATATATATAGATATATAGATATATATCTATATATATAGTTTTGTCTTCTATCTTCCTAGAATTCTTCTTAGATCATTGTTGGAGCAGTTGTGGGGAGTTAAGAGGAATTTATAGTAGTATACCAATTTATGAAGAGCATTTATAAAATACTGGACTCCATCTTCTCAACCAACTCATTCAGAATCTCAGAATCAAACTTGAATCATTTCTCTCATATCCTGAGTTGTGTTGATAAAAACTCCTCAGCAATTCTCTCATTCATCCCTATTTTGTACTCAGATGACTACCACCCTAGTTTTGGCCCTCGCTAGCTCTCACTTGGATTCTTCCAAAAGCCTCCTAATTAATCTCCCTACTTTGTATTTCTCCCTTCTCCAACCAAATCTTCATTATAGTGGTCAAGTTAAATTTCCCTGGAGACTAGCTATTACCCTATCACTATATCCCCAAGTCCAGAACATTTTAATTCCTAATGACTCTTTAGGATAAAATATAAATTGGTATTTTCAACATTTCAATTGTTTCCAAGTTTGGTCCCAGTGTACCACTGAAGACTTGTTATATACTTTCCCTTCTTCATACAATCGACATTCCAGACAAAATGGCCTGCTTATTGCTCCTTGTGTGTGACATTTTTTGTGTCATCTCTGTGCTTTAATACAGACTATTCCCTGTGGCTGAAATGTACTCCCTCCTCACTTCACTTCCTTTGAAGCTCAGGTCAAGTACCAGCTTCTACACAAGCCCTTTTTTGATCCCACCAATTGTTAGTTGGTCCTGAAGGTATTCCGTATAAGTAACACGAGCTTCAATAGTCTCCCTCAAGGACTTTGGATACTGTTACTTTATCTTTAAAAGGGTTTGTTGAAATGTCTTTTTGGAGGTTGTTAACTGTGATGCCTGGAAAGATACTGGTTGAGGAAAAGGCATAAAAGGACTAAGAGATTTTTCCTGAGAGACTGAGTTAACTGTCAAAATAAAGGAACGTGAAGATTCATTTCCTGAGAGAACTGAGTTTAACTCTTATTCTATGAAGAAATATTATGAAGAGAAATCTAGAGAGACTTGGCTGTCATCCTGAGAGAGGAGAACAGTAGGACTGAGTTTTTCAGAACTGAGAAGTCAGCAGTAACAGTTGTTAGTTAGAGGTGACTCTAAGTTTTCTCATAGCTGATACATTATAAATATTTATGTTTTTGTTTTATTCTTTGATATACTGTTAATAAATTGTATAGCCAGTAACCTTGATGTGTATTTAAACCAAGGAGATTAGGGAATTTGATTTACAAAGTTAAACAAAAGCTTATGGGGAAAAGGTTTCTCCAGTATATTTTCTAAATAATATTTAACAAAACTGCATTGGAATGTCAAAACTTGTTAACTAATTAATGAGAAATATGTTGTAACTTTAGTAATTTAAGAGGAAATATCAGAATATATCTCAGTTGCCTTACAACCTAAGGCAAGAAGTAAAAAATGAAAAATAACCAGGATCAGGTAGCTAGAAGGGGTGAACAATAAACCTAGGCTTCAAATGATGGATATTTATCCTAACATATAAAGAGATTGATGTATATGTGCATATATATAAAAATATATATATATGTATGTGTATATGTACATATGTATATATATGCACATACACAAATAGGTACCTGTGCATATATACACACATATATATATGTGTGTGTCTATATATACATATGTGTGCATGTTTATCTATTTATCTATCTATTCATTTATTCTTTCATTCATCCATCCATCCATTTCCAGGTCTCATTGTATGATAAGCCTGGAAAAAATTACTAGAATTTGAGCCAGAACTTTAAACTCCCAGACATCAAGGTAAGTTAACAAGTTTGTAAATTCATTCATTTAACAAAAAAGTTACTAAGCAACTATTATGTGTTGTTAGGCATTGTACTATGTGTTGATGATAAAAGATAAAAATGAAATAGTTCCTTACCGCAGGAGGAAAAAAACAAATAAGTTATAGATGTAAGGGGCGTGTGTGTGTGTGTGTGTGTGTGTGTGTGTGTGTGTATTCTATAAGTTGGGAGGCAGCTAGGTCACACAGTGGATAGAGCTCCAATCTTGAAGTAAGGAGACCTGGACTCAGATGCAGCTTCAGAAACTTCCTAGCTGTGTGACCTTGTGCAAATCACTTAACTTTTTTTTTGCCACTGGAGAAGGAAATGGCAAACCATTCTAATATCTTTGCCAAGAAAGTTCCATGGACAGAGGTTTACAGCATCATAAAGAGTTGGATATGACTGAAATGGCTACATACAAATCATATATAAGTAATATATGACATAATATGTTACACAAGTTATATGTGATATATAAAATAATTTGTTATGCTATATCATATATTATAATATTACTCATGTTATACACAAATATGTACACATATGTATATGAATGTGTGTGTGTGTATAAAACATAGAGGTACCTATTGTTTTCAAGAATAAATCATGATGTCCCGAGGTCAGGAACTGTTTAATTTTTTACCTTTTCACTGTACAATGGGATCTGATAAGAAATTTGAGATCTTCATATTTTCCAGCATAGGATTTCCCCTGTGATGCTCAAAAACTTTGAGGTTTCATTTCCATAAGAAATGAGGGAAAAGAATGCTAGGTGGGAAAAGGGGAAAAAAGAATGCTTAAGAGGCTATTTTAATGTTCTAGGTACAATGACAAGAAGGTTGACATTCTGAGGGCATGGTCCCTTCTAATCTTTACAAGATTAGCATTATGATCTTTCACATGCAGTTGCTTCATTTGGCCTTATATGAGGTTTGATCCAGGGTCCTTAATAATTACTAAATGTTAGTTCAGTGGTATACCATGATCATGGTGATAATCATCACCTGAAAAGTGGCAAGAAAGTTTGATAGAGTTTTGAGGGACTCTGCCAACATGGTCACAGACAATTTATCGTACACTTCAGTAGCTTGTTCTCTCCATCAGTGCAATGAGCAAATCATAATGACAATATATAAAATGTGTACTGTAACACAGTTCTAAAAACGTCATGAGACCAGGCTGTGATCAAGAAACCCCAGAAGAAAAATATTAATGCTTTTATTCAGTCTAAAACTAGAAAAAAGACAGCCAGAAGCCTGAGGGACTCCTTCTCCAGGGAAACCAACTTGAGAGCAAATAAAACAAGTCGGAAACCTGACAGTACTCAGAAGAGACTGATGCTTTAGGAGCACTCGAAGCTTTTGCTACTTTTTAGGGAGCAGTGGGGCAGGTCAGGAAGCCCAGAGTAAGGGTATAGAGAAGCCCCAGGTTTCTTTTCAGAAAATAGTAGGTCTCTCACTATGGATATGGGGGCAGAATCAATTATATTTTGACTTTGATACCCAACAGAGGTTGAAGTTCACAGCACTCTAACCTGAGATACTAAACATCTGTTGCTCTGTAACAGAGTCAGGACATCCAGAGTGCTTTTGGTCAGGAAAGGCATGCAGGGAGCCAGAAACTCACATTACTCTTCCTGTTCTGACCTTAGATATGTGATCAGAAGTTAGCATAGCTCCATACTAAATTACTCAGTCAGTCTCAAATTCCATTAGGGAGCCAGAATCCTGCTAGTTTTCTGAGGGATGCCATATTAGAGGACATAGAAGACAGCATCAAGGACTCAGGTCAGTGACAAAGATGGGCTATTCATTCCATCCAAGAGTGTTAGAGTAGGGAGAGAATAGACATGGAACTATTTTGCAAATTATGAGCAGAGGCTTCAGATATGAGTAAACAGACATATGTTGAACACTATAAATAAATTAGAGGTCAAGAGACATCTCAGAGGCATACCAAGGAGAAAGAAGTTCACATTACGTGTAAGTAGAGATTTGGAGGTGGGGTGGGAAGGAATGGCATGACTACAAGAAGTAAAAACATACCTGGAAGAAAGGAATGTCTATATGGATGTATGTATGAATGTATGTATATATGTATGTATGCATGCATGTATGTATGTATTTATGTATCTTTCTATCTAAATATCCTGTCCACCCTAGTCTGTCTAAAACTATAAGTAAAATAATAACCCTAGAGAGAGGAATTCAAAAGAGAATATCTAGTTTAGAAAAGAAAATATAAAACCTTATGTGAATAAAAGACTTGCTATATATTAGAATTAAGCAAACAGGACTCAACTACTCAACTAATCATCACAAGTATTTGACTAAAATTAAAAATTTCCTTTAAAAAATAGAAGAAAAGCTAAAGTGTCTATTACTAGAAACAATTTATCCAGAGAATCAACCAAAAGGAGATGATTTAAGTATCCCTAAAAACCATCAGAAAACAATAAATATAGATATCAGTTTTCAAGAAATGATGAGTGAAGACTGAATATATTTACTGGGTTCACCAAAACCTGTTCTCCACAGGTATAACAAAGAAAAGGAACAATCTCTACTCCAATATAAGGCATCAGATTAAGATTTCAGACAAATATAGAAACTTACAGGTGTACATGATGATGATGAAGAAGAAGAAGAAGAAGAAGAAGAAGAGAAGGAAGGAAAGGGAAAGGAAAGGAAAGGAAAGGAAAGGAAAAAGGAAAGGAAAAAGGAAAGGAAAGGAAAGGAAAGGAAAGGAAAGGAAAGGAAAGGAAAGGAAAGGAAAGGAAAGGAAAGGAAAGGAAAGGAAAAAAATCATTTATATGGTGCTGTGACCAGGATTTGGGGAAGGAAAGGGGAGTAGAAGCAAATGACACCATACCTATTCCTTCTCTCTCACCACCCTCTTCTTTATTAAGAGGGCACAGAAAACAAAGGGAGGAAAGAGTATAAGATGATAGGATGATTGGGATATGATGATAGAGAGAAGCACATAATTAATGATCACAATTGTGAATGTGAAAATGATGGAATTCTTTCATAAAAGTGAAAAGATAGCAGAATGAATTAGAAAGAGAATTCAAAGAAGTGTTTGCAAGATATTTGACTCGGAAGGAGAAATTGACAGTATATCTGTAATATTGAAAGACCTCCATTTGTCCATTCAAAGTAAAGAAGAAAGGGGTGAAGGATATGAATAGAATTTTCAAACACTAAAAATTACAGGCCTCTGGAAATGATTGAATGAGAATCAAAGGGAGTATACATATTACTCACTTGTGCATGGTAACTTTCCATAATTTGGCCATGAATTAGGGCACAAAGACCTTCACAAAGAAATGCTGAAAAGCAGAAATATTAAGTATGTATATTTCAGTTCATATTGTAATAAGCCCCATTTAATAATGAGCTGCTGAAGAAAATTTACAGTGAAAAGGAATTTACTATTTTCTGAATTAACCAGTTCGGGTAAGTAGTAGTTCTTTTTTATTTGCTTGTTTCTAATACCATATCTAGAATTTTATTGACTTAAGAAACCCTCAGTAAATACATTTATTCTATCAATATAGATAGTTACCTTTTCTGCAATTTATTTAGTCTTGGAGAGTTTCTCAAGGTATTTTGAGAGATTTAGTGACTTGTCCATACTCACATTCCTAAAGACAGGACTTGAACCCAGATATTGTTGACTCTGAGGCTAGTTCTGCATCCACTATCCACTAATTTGGAGTTAGATTTATTTTATAAAACATATGTTTCTTCTGTGACTTTTATTTTTATCACAGTCCTTTCTGAAGCTGACTTCATCATGCAAATAGAATACTCCTTGTAACAAAGAAAAACAGATTAGCAAAATCACCTGATATGGTGAATATACCTGAGAATTTTTGGAACATTCTTCTCTTCTTGTCAGACAACATAAAACAAAACCAATCTGACAATACTCAAAAATTCTACGCAGGGTAACTTATGTGAAGAATTGATGCCCTTGATGATTGATTAATTCAACAAAATATGAAAAAAAAATCTTTTCTTTTCTTCCACAGGGGAATGACACAGGACTTTAGCTAAAGAAGAATGAGAGCATTGTCTGGCAGCAATCTGGGACCAGTATTCTTTACATTTCTCTAGCATTTGATGCATAATTTTTCTCTCCCCTTTGGTTTCCTTTCTTGTATTTGTTTTTCCTTCTAAGCTTAAGTAATGAAATAAAGAACATTTACATATACTGAGCAGAAAACAAAATAAAGAGGATTCTATAAGAAACCATGAATTAATTTCCATTTCATACTACTCTTTTAAGTATATAAGAAATTATAAAGAGGGCTTTCAAAACCATCCTACTTGTTTTTGCTTCCATCTCAACTTCTTTCTGTTTTCTCCTATGCATTTAAAAAAAAAAAAAACAGTGACCCTATGTGGGGCATTATTAATGAAAATCTCCCTACCCCACCCACAATTAACCAAGAGAAGAGGAGGTGAATACATACAAACAAACAAAATGAATCCACAGAGTGGCTATGTTGAAAATGTATGACACACAGAAACACAGACACAGACACAGACACACACACATACTTTTTATTCTGTGCTCTCTAGACTTTCTACTTCCTTCTTTGTTGCTTTCTTACCTTAATATGCCTCAGTACCATCATCTTCTCTATTACTTTGTGAGTGCCTGAGCCGTATCAATATTTCATAAAGTATCAAGATGATAACCCCTTCATTTCTGGCTCTACTTCTTATCCTCCTGACTTTCCTACCTCCTCCTCAGCAGCTTCACTAACCCTTCCTATCTTACTTTTTGGTAACATTCTAGTGCTGAGCAACTAAATGATACAGTGGATTGAGTGGTAGGCCTGAAGGAAAGAAGATCTAAGTTCAAATCTGGCCTCTAAAACTAATCACTAGGCCTCAGTTTCCTCAACTGTAAAATACGGATAATAACAATACTTATCTCACAAAATTTTTGTGAAGATTAAATAAAATAATGTTGGTAAAGTGATTAACACAATGCCTGGCATATAGTTGGTGTTATCTAAATGTTTCTTACTTTCCTCTATACTTTCCTTTATACTGAATATAAGAGCTCCCCTTTTTTTAAACTTTTATGAGCATTCCTTAATCAAGCATCTGAAATATAGAACATGATTGATAAACGCTATGTCATCTCTCTATTTGTTGCTCTTTTTTATGTGTCTGG
This sequence comes from Notamacropus eugenii, assembly GCF_028372415.1. NCBI lineage: Eukaryota > Metazoa > Chordata > Mammalia > Diprotodontia > Macropodidae > Notamacropus > Notamacropus eugenii. The sequence goes on along the minus strand of NC_092875.1, from coordinate 315,786,129 downwards.
TACTGTGCTAAACATTTTCCAATTATTATTGCATATGATCTTCACAATAGTCCTGGGAGGTGTTTTTATCATACCCATTTTATAGCTGGAGAAACTGAGACAAAACAGTGGTGAAAGTGACTTGCCCAGTGTCACAGAGAAACTGTCTGCGAACTCAGATATTCCTGATTCCAGGCCCAGCAGTCTATCCACTGTGCTATTTAGTTGCTCATTGAGGAGATAGCACCTCTTAAACTCTAAGCTCTTTTCTATTTCCCCCCTTTTTAATTTTACCTTCAGGATAAGGAAGTTTGTTTGCTATCAACAAATCCCTTCCTAGAATTATACTCCTTCACCAGTCATCACTTGTCTCCATGTCGAGTTTGATATATTTCTTCATTGAATTATATGTATCTATGTATGTTCAACACTCTCCCATCCCCATGTTAATTGCAGATAAGAGTGAAGTTCATCTGGTGCTCATACTCTCCACCCTTCCTCCATATGTGCATTTTCTTTTTCTCACTCCTTCCAATTACGAGAAATAGCAAGTTCTATTTTCTTTTCTCCTTACAACACTAGTATATTCCTCCTTTTGCCTATTCTTTTCTCTTCCCTATCAGACACTAAGAACAAAATTAATGCATACCCAGGATGTCTGTTTTCTTATTTAATTTCTTTGATATCCTTTGAAAAAATAAAGGTTCTAAAAGAATGCTTGTATCTTCTCTCCTTATTGGAATGCTAACAGTAAATCATCATGCAGCTCCTTCCAATTGTTCAAATGAATTTTTCTTCCTATGTGCTCTGGTCTTGAATTTACATTTCAAAGTCAAACTCATTTCTAATCTTTTCAATAGAAATTCTTGAAAGTCCTCTACTTCATTAAGATTCCTTTTTTTGTCCTCTGTAGGATTACATTCAGCTTTACTGGTAAGTTATTTTTGGTTGCATGCCTGTGTGGTTTGGCTTTTGGAGTATTACAAGGTCTCCTCTGCTTTAGTGAGTGCTAGGTCTTATGTGATCCAAACTGTCATTCCTTGGTACTTGATTTACTTTCTGGATACTTGCATTTTTTTTTTCTTTTTCCACAGAAGCTTTGAATTTTGGTGGGGTCATTCCTGGGACTTTTCCTTTTGGAGCTCATTTCAGGAAGTGAAGTAGACTTTTTTTCTGCCTTTATATTGTACTCTGGTTCTAATACCTTTGAAAAGATTCACCTATGATTTCTTAAAAAGTACATCTAGACTTTTAAAAAATCGTATTTTTCATGGATTCCAATGATTTTTACATTATCTGTCTTTGACCTGCCTACCAGTTAAGTCAAATTTCCCTATTACACTCCAGGGTAACCCATTTTCCCTGTTTTCCAGACTTGTAACTTAAGTATCATTCTGAATACCTCACTTTCATTCAAGGCTTATCTATTTTACCTTTGAAACATCTCTCACATATGCCCTGTTCTCTCCTCTGCCACTGCCGGTACAAGCCCTCACCACTTCATGTCTGTCCTATTGGAATAGCCTGTTGATTTATCTGCCTGCCACATGCTTCTCACCCCTCCAGTTCATTCTTCATTCCACTGTTAAAGTGATGTTCCTTAAGGACAGGTTTAATCATATTACCTTTCTACACAATAAACTCTTGTGGCTCCCCATCACTTTCAGGAGCAAATATTAAACCCTTTCTTTGTCATTCAAAGTCCTGCCCATACCCCACCAATGTTCCAGTCATTTTGCAACCTACACACCACCACCATATACCTCTGGATTAGCCTCTTCACTTTTTCCCACATAAGTATTTCATTCATTCTCCCCCTTCCAGACATTTTCATTAACTGGATGGAATTCTCTTCCTCTTTATCTCAACCTCCTGGCTTTCCCAGCTTCTTTCATGTCCCAGCTACAATTTGACCTTCTACTGGAAGATTTTCCTGATCAGTCTTAATTCTAGGGTCTTCTCTCTGTTGATTGTTTCCAATTTAGCCTGTGTATAGCTTGTTTGTAATACTTATTTGCATGTTGTCTCACCTAAAAGATTGTGAACTTCTCAATGGCAGGAACTATCCATTTGTGGTTTTGTTTGTTTGTTTTTATTTTGTTTTTTGATATCTTGGGAGACTGAGACATAGTATGTGTATTGACTGACTTACTGATTTAGTTGTTTTTATATGATACCATACATTTTCTTATATTTTTTTAATCTTTACACTGTTCTAAAATTTCTTGCCATCTCATGATTTCATTGATTTATGTCTCTAATATTCTACTTTACAGTGTTTCTATTTCTTGGGTAAAGTACACGATACTCTCCTCTAAGTTACTTTGTCTCAAATCCTTTTGAACAAAGCCTTGTTTCATTTTTCTATTATCATCTTGCTCCATTTCTTCTAGGTATCCATGTAATATTTAGGGGAAATTCTTTTTTTATTTAAATCTCTGCTTACAGATATTATCAAATTTGATTTGCAATAAAATTGACATTGCATGTTGTTTTCATTGAGTTATTCACCTTTTTCCTGTTTGAGTTTCTGAATTTAGACCTTTGTACCAAGGCAGGTGTGGAAGACTTGAGATGTATAATAAAGAAGAGTACTGTCCACAAGAATAGGGTGACAGATTCATCTAAGTAACTGTTTGGACATGAAAGGTGCAGAGAACCAATGAAGAATACAAAAGAAGCGCACCAACAAGTAAAGAAAAGAAGAGCAAAGGTTATGCAGAAAAGCCTCTTCCTTACCTTCCCCCCATGTTTGGTAGGAAAAAACACCTTATTAGCCATGGTCAGAGTAAGAAGAGTAAAACAGAGATAGACTTCCTGGTTTAGGGAAGGTGATATAATCAGTCAACAAATAAATCAGTCAAGAAGCACATATTAAGAACTTACTATGTATGCAATACCATGCTAAGCACTGAAAATGAAAAGAAAGGCATAAATATGCTATCTTAAGAGCTCTCATTCTACTGGGGGGAGGACAGCCAGGACAAATGCAGGAAGGTTAGAGATGGAGTACTATGTGTGTGGAGCAGCAGGTAACCCAGTCTTACTGAATTGTAGAGTATGTAGACAGGAGTAAAATTCAAGAAGACTGGTAAGATGGAAAAGGAGTAGGAGGTAAAAGGGCTTTAATGACAGAGAATAATACATTTGATACTGGAAGCAATAAGGAATCCCTGGGATGTACTGAGTGAGGAGGAGTGGGGTGTTGTGCTTAGACCTGTACTTTAAGGAAATCACTTTGGCAGTTGAGACATTTCCTCATTTGTCACAGGCCTGCACTCATTTTAACCTTCTTTGTCTTGTTCAGTGGCACTCATTCTGGATTTATTTGACTTCCACCATGCCCCTACGTCAGGTACTTTATCTCTCCTCACCCCTTTTAGTTTTGTGTGTGCATGTGTTCTTCTATTGTGCTCCCATTCTATTATAAGCTCTTTGATAAGGACATAGACTGTCTTTTTTTTTTCTTTTTTTTTTTTACTATTTGCATGCTCAACATTTAGCACAGTGCCTAGCATAGGGCAGGTGCATAAATTGATTATTGACTACCTAAGTAGAAAATGGAATGAAGTGGGGAGAAATGAAACAGGGAGACCCACTTGAAAAACACTGTAGTGATTCTTTCTTCAGTCATGTCTGACTCTTTGTGACCCCATTTTGAGTTTTCTTAGTGAAGATACTTGGGTGGTTTGCTGTTTCCTTCTCTAGCTCATTTCACAGATAAGGAAATTGAAGCAAAAGAGGGTTAAGTGACTTGCCCAGGGTCACATATCTAGTAAGTGTCTGAGAACGAATTTTAATGCAGGAAGATGACTTTTCCTGATTCCAGGCCCAGCGTTCTATCCACTGTACTACCTAGCTTAGCACTGTAGAGATCTACAGGAGTGACAATCAAGACCTGTAAAAAGGTGATTGCTTTGTGAGTGTATAGATAAAGGTGTGTGCTAGTGATGTTACAAAAGTTAAAAAAAAAAAATTACAAGATTTGAAAACAGATTCTATATGTGGATTGTGAGCAAAGATTCAATGATGACACCAACATTGCAAGCCTGAGTGGGTAGCTGGGGACCTCATTTCATACTTTGTTGAAAAATCTATGGTCACTCAGATCTTCTAATCTTTGATTTCTCCGTGTTTACTTATTTACTGGCACCTGTTCTGCTTAAAAAGCACCCATTTCTCTTTTGTGCATTTATAAAAAAAACAAAACACAACTTAAAAAAAAACTTGGAAAAAAACCTCTCACTTGAACTTACCCCTGCTAGCTATTATTCTACAGGCTTCAATACTGTTGATCAACTGTTACTTCTGTATACCTCTATCCTCTACTCTTTTTACAACTTAGTTCTTTTTTGGTTCTCCTCCTTCTGTATGAGCACTCATCCTCAGTATCCTTTTGGTAGTTCTTCATCCAGGTTACTCCCACTATATCCAGATGATACTTGAACCTATGGGTGATGATAAAATCAACAAGTAAGAAAGTATACAGGAAAGAGAAGAGCATTGAAATAAAGCCTTCAAAGATGTTCATGATTAGTGGAAATATCTTAATAAGGATCTATTAAAGGAAATTAAAAAGTGACCAATCAGGTAAGGGAAGTATCAAGAAAGAGCAGTATGATGAAAACCCAGGAATGAATAAACACACAGGAGGATAACATGATCAACATTGTCAGAGGCTGCATAGAGATGAAGAAATGTTAGGATTAAAAAAATGACATGAGATTTGGCATTTGAGAGATCACTGGTATCTTTAGAAAAATTATCTTCCCTTGAATAATGAAGTGAGAAGCCAGATTGAAGAGGGTTGAGAAATACGAATAGAGGAAATGGAGGTACTACATGTGGATGACTTCCCCCTTTCCCAAGAGTTTATAAGAAAATGGGAAGACAAGCATAGAATGATTCCTAGTGGGGACTGAAGAGGTGATTTATTTTTAAGAATGGGGGAAAGCATAGGTATGTTTTTGGGTTTTTTGTTTTTGGCATCAAGGCCAATAGATAGGATGCTTGAAAGTCAGAGTGGGAATAAGAGAAAATAGGGATAGGATCAAGGGTGCACATTGAAAAGATTCCATTAGCAAAGGGAAAAGTCACTATTTCAGGTAATATGTGAAAGAGGAAATAGTGGAAGGAGATGTTTGAGTTATGTGAGACTATAGATCATTGAATGATAACTTGCAGCCATATGGCTTAGTCTTATTTATTTTTACATATCGTAAGAAGCCTGGCAAAATATCTTGCATGTGCTCAAAAATGGTGCTCCATATATGGTGGTTGAATTAATAAAGGGATAAAATCACTGCTGGAAATTCAAATCAAGGGTCATGTATTTAGAGCTGAAAATTATGTCAGAACTCATCTTTTCCAAACTACTCATTTTATAGATGAAGACATTGAAGTAAGACTTAATGAAGTTCAGTGACTTCCCCAAGGTAATTTAGTTGGCACGGAGTGAAACCAAGATTTGAACCTGGTCCTCTGTCTCCAAATACATTTCACTTTTCCCTGTACCGTTGATGCTGCCTTTCAATTTGCATCTTTTCTGTAGGCCATTGTGTATACATTAGGGAGTAAAATATTTAAGAATCATCTCATTCTTTAATCTCTTGATTGTATTTTTATATGGGTCACAGCATGTTAAAGATATAAGGTGCCTTAAAAGTCATGTTACATTTGAGGAAACTGAAAAACGGGTATTCAGCAGTCATAGTGCATCTATAGATGAGTTCCAAAATAAACTCTACTGTGGCCAAAGGAAGGACCTTACCTCCTGTGACATTTAATACTCGTTGTGGCTATTGATCAGACTACAGTCCACATTGATCATGCACATGAACATAATGAACAGTTAATACATTCTGTGGTCTACTTCCCCTGTTGATAACATTTAAAATATTGATTTTTTTACCTTAACATTACTTATGATCAAATCAATTATAGTATATAAAATAGGCAATGTAGCTATTATGTTCATCTTCCCAATAAAAGAATAAGACTATTAACATTTTACTATTTCTATGTCATGTGTAATGTATGATTTAAGGTCTCTCTCACACACACACACACACACACACACACGGAGTTGTCATTATCTGTTATACCTTCTTAGCAGAGTAAGGAAATCTGTTGACATTTTAGCCTGCAGCTGGGAAAAATGCTGCAAGACACATTGAAGATAAATCACCTGTAAGAGTAAGGATCAATTGATGGTAACAGAATACCTTATCTTCCATATTATCATGAGCCCCCTCATTAAACATGCTGAAAGGGAACACTGCAATGCCAGCAAGTCATGACAGATCAGTGCAGCTGCTACTTCTGACTGTTCAGTCCTTGGGCTGCTCTAGGTAGCAGAATAAGAGTAGTAATACATTTATCATTTGCCTTTTTTTTTTTTTTTTTAAAGAAAGGCTGTGCAGCTTAGAGAATCAAGAGAATGCTAACGTTAGAGTCAGGAAGAGCTGGGTTCAACTTCTGCTCCTAATCACCTGATATGTAAACATAAGTAAGCCATTTACTTTTTGAGGTTAATAACTGTTGTACGTACTTCACAGGTTGGGGGAAGGCTTAAATAGACAAATCTTGTAAAATCATGGGTGTTCTGAGGTTCACATGAGATAAGGGATATAAAGTACTTGAAAGCAGCTAGGTCAGATAGTGGATAGAGTGTTGGGCATGGAATCAAGAAGATTTATCTTCCTGAGTTCAAATATGGCTTCAGATGCTTATTAGCTGTGTGACCCTGGACAAGTCATTTGCCTCAGTCAAATGAGGTGGAGAAGGAAATTGCAAACACTTCCAAAGTAAAGTCCTCCAAGAGCAGGGCAGTTTGAGATGTGCATCAGCAGGTAAATCAATTTAATTTAAGGAATGTAAAACACAAGCTTTGGGTAGACCCAAAACAAGACCTGAGGGGACACAAAACAAACTCTGGGATCTAAGTACTCCTTCCAAACATCTGGCTTCCCTGGAAGGTCTCTAAGGTCAGCCTGATTTCTACAGTAAGCTCTCTGGGTTAAATACAATTTTCTATCCACATAAAGCTAGGTTCAAACAATATTAACAAACGATAAATAATAACTCACACATTAAACACCAGTTGTTGTTATTGTTGTTGTTGTTAATTAGCCTATAATTTCCAGGTGTGCAGTCTGATGATATGTTTGTTTCCTGAGGCTGTTACCTCATTCCTACTTAGACCAATCAAAGTTTAAGAAGCAATACAGGAATGTGCTGACAAATATTTAATAACTGGGCTCTCAAGGAAAAGAAAATACACAAACACTCTCTTTAATCTGCATTATTAACAATTGCTTAACTTCATACAATCAAAAAAAGAACAAATCAAACCCTGATTTTTAGAATGCGGATTTCTGAGGCATAAGTGCTCACAACTGAAAATTTAATAATTGGTTATCGCAAGTATTTTAGATCAGGCTCCAACACACCCTTATAAAGTGTTTTTTATAAACTTCAATAATAACAATTTACATTTATGCAGGACTTCAAGACTTGCAAAATACTTGCTATAATTCCTGCATTTGTGGCTCAACAGAACTAGATAGGTGTTATTACCATCTCTGTTTTTATAGAGGAGGAAATCGCCTCAGAGAGTAGGCCACAGTTGCACAGTTATAAATGTCTGAGGTGGAATTTCAAGTTCACCACTGCATACACTATGCCAGACTACCTCTACAGCTTAAACTTCAAAGTGCTATATAAATGTATGGGTCTTTTATAAAAATTCCCAGGTGACAGCAGTAGTATACAGTGTTATAAAACAACTCCATGGCTTGACCCTAAATCCTTCTCATGTGCCTGGGCATTCTTCAACATCCTTTACAAACCTTGGCATCCTCTAAATGATTGTGGATCTTCTGACACCCATCAGTAGACAAATGCTAGAGGCTGTATTTTCAATTTAAATGAAAATATTTGCCTCCTTCCAGCTTCATTTAATTTTTAGCTTTCTCTATTTTTCCCCAGGTTTTAAAACTTGTGCTAAAATGTATTGTTGGGTGGTGGTGGAGGAGGAGAAGGTGCAGGGCATTGTAAATAAATGTGAGTGTAAACAAGTATTGTTTCAAAAAATCATAGAGTTAGACTTCAAAGTTTCCTTTGAGGTGATTTAGTTTAATCTCCTCACTTTTACAGTCAAGGAAACTGAAATAAAGAGAGGTTAAGTCACTTTGTCCAAGATCATACAGGTATTAAGTGGCATTTGAATTCAGCTCCTATGAAACCAAATTCAGCAGCCTTTCCTCTGAATAATGACATAGGCAAAGTGAAGAGAATGCATGAGTGATCATCTGAAAAATGCAAACAACATAAACACCATTTAGCATCTCCCACAAATAATTTTGCCTGAAAGATTTTTAAAAATTAGTTTAATTGGATTGAATTAAGCCAAGATTTATTACCTAGTGTGTGCAACAAGCTATGAGGGAAATATAAAAATAAATGAGCAAGAGTGAATCTCATCCTTGAAGAGTTGATAGTAGGGAAAGTAAGACTCATATAATTTAACCATACATATAATTGAAGTTTATATACTATTTCCTTGTCAGTAATCCTGTGAAGGAGGAATACCTCATCACCACTATTTAACAGGTGAAAACATTGAAGCTCAGACATGCTATGACTTATCAAAGATAACATTGCTGACATCAGTGTCAGTACCTGCGTCAGTACCTCCATATTTTAAGTTTACTGCATGATCTCTAACATGTAATGATGAGCCTACTACACTGGGAGAGTTCAAATAGAAAGTCAAGTTCGAGAAAAAGGGAAGTTCAAAGGACATGGTATTCTCAAAGAATAGATAGAATTTCAAGTTGTGCAAGTAGATAATGTCATTCTAGAAATAGGATTCCATAAGCAGAGGGACAGAGATAGGACATCATGGAATTTGATTGGGAAAGGGCTTAGAACTGAGTTTGGCCAAGGCAGAATAGATATGTAAAAGGGAGAAGTAGAGGATAAGGATGAAAAGGCTGCTTGGAGATGAACTGTGGTGATTCCTTAATGCAGAATAAGAAATTTAGGCTTTATTTTTAGGCAAAGAAAAGCACAGAAGAAAGGATTTATAAGTCCAAAGATGTGTATTAGAAATAATAATCTGCAGGTAGTGGGATGGAATACTTATGAGAGCTAAAACAGAAGGAAATTAGGAAACTATTGAAACACAATTATCAATGTAAAACATTATTTTCAGGAGAGAAGTAATAAGTAATTGCTAATTTGAACCAGCAGTTTGGTATTATGGAGAGGAAGGAAGGGATGAATACAAGAGCATATGAAGGAGGTAAAAATGTCAATACTTGGTAACTGAATGAATTCTGGGGATAAAGGAGAGGGAATCATCAAAGCAGAGTCATGATTAAATCCAAGATTTTGAGGTCTGAACTGCTTGGGCAATTGTTTTAATGTGTTAGTACTATTAGACTTTGAAGAAAGTGATAATAAAATATATCTTTCCCCTCTATAAAAAAAATGAAAATAGAAATTCAGGAAAAGCAGGGCCAATATTCAGGACTTTCAGGTCAAATAAAAATAGCATAAACATCCAAAAAAATTGGAATTCAAATACCAAGAAGAAAGAATATAGATCATACAAGACTTATCAGCTGTGATCATAAAGAAGAAGAGACCTGGGAATATGATATTCTAAAAGCCAAAAGATAAAAGTTAACAATCAAGGGTAATTTATCTGGTGAAACTAAGCATGCTCTTACAGAGAAAAAAAACGACTTTAATGGACTAAAGGATTTTCAAGCATTCATGACACAAAGGCCTGAACTAGTAAATATTTTGAAATGGAAGTATAGCTATTAAGAAAAGTATACATATATTTGTTTAATTGAAAAAGATTATATAGGGGATGAGTTGTTGACATGTTAATAGGAATAGAAGAAACAAATTTATTTTCAGAGAACTTTTTTCTTTAAGCATCACAGATAAAGATCAAAATGATAAAGGTTCTGCTGGTAGTTTTGTTTTTTTATGGTATAAGAAGGAGATAAAAGAAGGAGGTACAAGGAATACTCTGAAAGAGAACAAGGAATGGAATTATTACTGTTTGATAGAGGTACATAAAGTAAAGAATATATAGTCATGGAAGAAGGAGGAAGCCAGAATAGTCATTTCATGAGTCTCATGACAGAGGAAGATTGAATACAATTATCTTCCACTTACATAAATCGTGATCTATGAAGAAAAAGACATTAAATTCAAAATGAAAATAGTAAAAAAGCAGAAACAGGGAAAAGGGAAGTGTACAGAGGTGTCTAAAGAGGAGGGCAGGTAAGTTAAGGTAAAAGTCATAACCAAAACAAATTTGAAGGTTGGAGAGAGGAAAATGAAGGGATGATCAAAAGAAAGGGGAGAAAGAGAAACCCGGGATCATGATGAGGTTAAGAACAAGATAAAAGCAATAGAGCGTAAATAGTTTGTTTCATTTATAAGATTGCAAATGTCAAACTCCCTTTCTTTGATATCTTTTTACTTGTAAATAAAGAAATGGGAGAAGGAGAGGGGAAAAATAAACAAAGGCACACTGGAGAGAAAGATACAATAGCAATCACAAGTGTGAACGTGCATGGCGTGAATTAACTCATCAAACAGAATAGGTGAATACAGTGTATAAGGAAGCAGAATGAAACAATATAGTGTTTAAAAGAATCAGACTTGAAAGAGAAAAAAATGAGGATTCGCATAAGGGTTAAAGTGAATGGTATAGAAATCTAATTTTTAAAACTCAGGAATAGCAACACTGCTTCCAGATAAGGCTGCAATAAACATGGAAACCATAAAAAAGAGATAAGCAGGGAAATTATATGATATTTAAAGTTACAATTTACATTGAATCTATATCAATATTTAAACCATATATCAATTGATAGCATCTAAATACTTAAATGAAAAATTAATTGAACTGCAGTCAAAAATAAATAGTACAGCTGTGATAGTAGGGGATCTTAATATATTCCTTTCAGATCCAGGAATATATAGCCAAAAGGAAAACAGGAAATAGGTTAAGGACCTGAATATGGTTTACCAAAATTACTGTTATATATTTCTGGCAATTGCTGAATGAAAACAGAAATATATTAGCATATTTCTCATATATTGGTAACTCATCCAAGAAAAACTAATCATATATTAGACCATAAAGACCCCACTAAAATTGTGGAAAAGTAGAAATGTTAAACACATTATTTAATCATTATAATGGAGTAAAATTTATATTCAGTGAAATATATTTATATGTATATGTGCAAATATGAATATATATGAATATATGTGTGTGTATATATATATATATATAAATCTAGCAGGTATGTAAATATATATACACACATATAAACATAAATATGTATATACATATATATATATATATATATATATATATAGAGAGAGAGAGAGAGAGAGAGAGAGAGAGAATTACAAAATAACTAGAGCAGTTATAGAATATTTGGAAGTATTTCCATGCTGATTCACCCAAAATATGTATAAAATTAACTCTAAAACACTTTGCAGGAAAAAAAGTGTAATTGGAGAAAAGGATAAAAATTGTTTGTGGCTAGGTAGGTCTAATCAGTATGATAAAATAACAATAACAGTAAATTAATAATTCAGTGTTGTAGAAATTAATCACCTACAAAATTTTATAGGCTTGGGGGGAAATCATGTGGAAGAAACTAAAGATCAAGCCTATCAAAAATGATAATGAAAGAAATAGGAAGGAATGCAATTAGTCAATATCAGATCCCATGCTATATTACAAAGCAATTGAGCATTAAAATGATTTGGTACTGATTTCAAAAGACAGAGAAAGCTAGATCATTAGAACAGATTAAGCAGACAATGTACAGAAGCAAATAAAAATAGTAGCATCGTGTTGGTTTAGTAAAGTCAAAGACATAATTATTAGAGGGAAGGACTCACCATCTGACACTGCTAATAAAACCAGCAGCTGTCTCATAGAACTTAGGTTTAGACCACTACCTCATATCATATGCTCAGATAAGCTCCAAACGCATTTTACCTAAATCTAAAAGATTACATAATAAACAAATTATAGGAGGAAGGGGAAAAAATACATGCACATGTGTGTAGATAGATGCACATGTACCTTTTAGATCTATGGATAAGGGATGAGTTCATGCCTAAACATGTAACAGAAATGATCACATAAGATAAATTGGACAGTTTTGATTATAGAGATTACATATATATATACATATAGATATAATATAGAGATTATGTATAAATTATAATCCTCCCATGTACAGGTTCTAAACTGAAAATAAACCAAGGAAAGTCTTTTAAACTTTGAGTTATCTAGTATTTGGAAAAGAAAAAGACACCATCCAATTTTAAATATATTTAATGTGAAAATAAGCCATGACAATCTATAAATATGAAATATCCTCAATATTAGCCAGCTTTTGACTTTAATCACATCAACAAATATGGAAGTTCATTGCATTCAGCTAGCTTTCAAGAGCAGAACACAGATTATATTGTGCTCATCAACCCTGTCATCAAAAAGCTTAAATTTATTTCAATGTAAAAATGTAATTTCATATGAACCTATTTTAACTTTTGATACTTCTACAATTTAAAAAAGGACGATTTTCAAAGGAGTGCTCTTGTTCTTGAAAACTTTTTATCTTTTTTTTTTTTGAAAAGCTGTTAAAATATATGTTTTGCTCTCCATTTTTGATTTAGCTTTTCTCTTTACTACCTTAATATACGGCAAGCATTTTCACATACTATTCTTGGGTTGTTCCCTTCCTCCCTTACATAACAAAATTATTGTAAAGAAAGTGATTTGTGTAATCCTGAAGCTGTATATAAATGTGTGTCCTTCCTCTCTCTGAAAACACTAATTCCATTATGCCTTGAAGATATCCAGGTACTTGATATGTTTGGCATCTGAAATCCTTTGCAGGGATCATGACATTATGCATGGGGCCCAATTTAGGGGAGCAAGGGTGTTTTCTGTGGGAATCTGCTTTTTCCTTATTGATTTTTACTATTGATTGACTCATGTTATCTCGCTGTTGGAGGCTACTTTATTTCCTTTTGATACATTTTTTTCGCAGGCTCAGCACTTTTCTGGAACTGTACAATGTTTCACACTAATCAAGATTGCCTGTTATTGGCTTAACATGGCATTTCCTTGATAAGAGTGAAAGTTAGAAGGTCGAACAAATGGGAGGGGGGAGAAAATAACATATTACAAGAGAGACTTCAGTTAAATGAACAAAATATTTCTACAAAATCTGTCCCCTTCCAGTTTAATTTTAATATAATTTTATTATACTTCGAAAGCCTACAAACCTCATAGTGTTTGGGTTGGTTAGGAATTCAGAAAAGAAAAAAAAAAGAAGGAAAAGCTTAGTGAAAGTTGGAGATAGAAAATCTTAGTTCACAGTTAAAAGCAACAAAGAGAGTTGGCTTTCTTTAATTTAATCTCTGCAATCCTTTGCAGAAGTGGAAGGTCCATGACTGTGAAAAATTGCATGTAATGCCAGATTTAGGCAGTTATATGCTGCAGTGAATACAGAGGCTGCACTTAAGAATCAAGAAGACCTGAGTTTGCCATCTTGCCTCAAACACTTACTACAACCTTGAGTAAATCATCTAACTTCTCTCAGCCTCAGTTTTCCCATCAGTCAAATGTGAATAATAAAAGAACTTGCATCACAAGATTGTTGTGTGAAGCAGATCGTAGAATTTAAATAAAATACTTTGTAAATTCTTAAAGTGGTGTACAAATGTCAATAGTTATTATTAGCTTTTTTGCATTTCCTTTTCTTTACTTTTTCATTCATTTCTTTTAAATTTCAAGACATTCTTCTCTGAGATAAGACAAGGGTAGGCTCTATGGGAAAATGTAGGCAATTTTTAAAAGTCAATATTATATTTTAAAAGATCTCTATAGTCTACAGTTTATGCCAAATAAAGGTCAGATATAGTTTTTATTTACATTCAATAGTACTTGAAGTCTTTTCACATATACATATATATATACATATATGTATATACACTCATATACCTACACACACAAACACACACATATATCTTTATTTGACCCAGTTTCACCATGAGTAAGTCATCTTGGAATTTTAGCATTTTTTCCCATGTAATTTAAGTTGTAATTGATTATTGCCTCAGATTCAGCCCAGCATTATTCAAATGGTTCACAGTGAATGTGTGAAATGTTTCGGAAATCAGATCAAACTTCTTTTTAAACCACTTTGACATTGGTGGAAATTTGCATTTTATTTATATTTAACATATGAAATGTAGTTTGAAACACAAGAAATAAAGTCCTGTTTTATCCTACACTGATGTTGGTGGTATTTTTCAAGCTATTTATACTCGATGCTGCATATTATCTAACTCATTCTTAAAATTTATTATTTTGAAAAATCATGCGCCAGTGATCGGCACATGTTCTAAAATGACAGCATTTTATTGCTATATTATATATTTTAACACCTCCTTAAATGAGAGGTCTTCTTGCTACAGAGTTGTCAAAAAACATTGACTTCTTTCTTCTTTTTTTTTTTAATTTCTAATTTTTCATTTTTAAACACAGTTTAGAATAGATAAAACAATTCTAACTTTTGGTCATGTGATACTTTTTTTTAAAGTATTTACAATATGAACCAAAAATAATTTTTTTTTAAACATTAACCAACTGAGACACAAATAATACTTAAGTTGCTAACTTCACAAGCTCTTGACCTAATTGTCTCCACAGTATTGCTAAGAATTAAAGGACCCTAACTTATTGTTGTTGGTCTAAAGTCCTATGCCTAATAACTTAATTTTAGACTTAACCTTGGATATTCCCCTACCAATAATCTATAATGGAATAGATCTGGTATTAAGCCTGCAAACCTTTTGACTGTAGGAAATTGCCACTAAGAGTAGGGACATTGCAGTGATACAATATCTCCCCGACTTCGTGTCAGTTCCAGGCAGGATTAGATTATCCACTTGTATTCAGTCAGGCTTAAGGTTTGCCAGGTGTCAGTGGGGAAATTGAGTCAGGAGAATCCTACCTCAGCCCAGGCTGAACAGCTGCTCTCCCACCCTTCCCATGAGATCACCTTTTGCAGTTCATATCAGCATCTCATCAGCTTACTGACATCATGGACTGGAGGCTCAGACCACCTTTGTTGCTTCCCATACCTGGAGTTAGACTCAGAAGAACAGTCACTTAATAGTCCCATAGAATCTAAAAAATGGCAAGTTCCAACAACCAGGTTTCAAACATGATTATAATTTTCACTTTGACTAAGAAACATCTTTTGAGGCAAGTCTTAAGTGGCTTACATGCCTTTCTATACATATTCTAGTTCCTGATTAAATAACAATCAGAAAATCAAATTTACCATTAAAACCTTAACTTTTCCATCAATGCCAAATTTTACCTGAGGCTACCTTCATCTAGGAAATTTAGACTGAAATTCTTTCCCCCAGACTAAAGATGTCATTGATTTATTCTCAGTAATTAATTCAGTCAATTGTTTTGATACTAATTGCTTTTGCCTCACTTTGTAACATGTCCAATTTTTCTCCCCATCACTTCCCTCCCCCTGCTTCCTAATACCTTGCATTCTGATTACTCCTTCCCTCAATGTACCCTCCCTTCTATCACACCCCACCCTTCCCTTATCCCCATCTTCTTGCTTTTCTTGTATGGCAAGATAAATTTCTATACACCATTCCCTGTAGTTCTTATTTCCCGATTATATGCAATAAAAATTTTCAACATTCATTTCTAAGGCTTTGAATTCCACCTTTTCTCCCTCCCCCCTCCCTCACCAGCCCCACTGAGAAGGGAAGCAATTCAGTACAATATGTGTTCTTTTGCAAAAGACTTCCATAATAATTACTTGTGTAGTACTAATTATATTGCCTTCTGGCTATTCTATTCCCCCTTATTTTTTCCCCTACAATTGACCTTGCCCCTTCTCAAAAGTGTTTATTTCAGTGACTCCCTTCTCCCATTTGCCCTCCTTTCTAACATTCCCCTCACCCCACTTGTCACCTCTTCTCCTACTTTCCTGTGGTGTGATATAAATTTTCATGTCAAATTTAGTGAGCATGTTATTCCCTCCTTCAGCCACATGTGGGGAGAGTACTTTTATTTTTCCCCCTCTCCCCTTCTCCCTTATCTCCTCCATTGAATAAGATTTTTCTTATCTCTTTTATGAGTTATAGCCTGCCCTGTTCCATTTCTCCTTTTTTCTTCCTGAAATTTTCCTCTTTCACCCCTAAATTTTTTGTTTTATTTTATTTTTTATTTTCTTGTGCAGATATCATCCCTTCTGATATAACACACCCTGTACTCTCTACCTATCTGTGTGTGTGTGTGTGTGTGTATGTATGTACAATCTCTCCATCTACCAAAATACTGAGAAAAGATTCAAGAGTTAAAAATACTTTCTTTCCATGTACTAATGTAAACAGTTCAGCTTTAGAGAGTCTTTTATGATTTTTCTTTCCTGTTTACCTTTACATGCTTCTTTTGATTCTTGTCTTGGGAAGTCAAATTTTTCTCTATAGATCTGGTCTTTTCCTCAACAAGAATGATTGAAAGTTGTATGCATCATTGAATGACCATTTTTTCCCTTGAAGTAATATACTCAGATTTTCTGAGTAGGTGATTCTTGGTTTCATTCCCAGTTCCTTTGACTTCTGAAATATCTCATTCCAAGCCCTTCGATCCTTTAATGTTGAAGCTGCCATATTCTGTGTTATCCTGATTGTATTTCCACAGTACTCAAATTGTTTCTTTCTAGCTGCTTGCAGTATTTTCTCCTTGATCTGAGAACTCTGAAATTTGGCCACAATATTCCTAGGAGCTTCTCTGTTCAGGTCTTTTTAAGGAGGTGATTGGTGAATTCTTTCAATATTTATTTTGCCCTCGGATTCTAGAACATCAGGGCAATTTTCCTTGATAATTTGATGGAAGGTAATGTCTAGGCTCTTTTTTTGATCATGGCTTTCAGGTAGTCCTATAATTTTTAAATTATTTCTCCTGGATCTGTTTTGCAGGTCAGTTGCTTTTCCAATGAGTTTTTCATATTATCTTCTATTTTTCAAAATTTTGGTTTTGTTTACTACCTGCTTGGTTTAACTCAAAGTCATTCATTTCCCTGAACTCAATTCTCTCTTTCAATAAATTATTTTGTTCAGTGAGCTTTTGAACCTTCTCCTTCATTTGGATAATTCTGCTTTTTAAAGCCTCCTTCTCCTTGTTGGCTTTTTGGACCTCTTTGTCCAATTGAGTTAGCCTCTTTTGAAAGGTGTTATTTTCCTCAGCATTTTTTTGGTTCTCCTTTAGCAAGCTGCTAACTTGTTTTATAAGGTCTTCCCTTTGGAGGCAGAGGCCTTGACTTCCTCTGACAGTATGCCTTGTTCTTCCTCATCTGAAAGGATGGGGGGAGAAACCTGTTCCCCAAGAAAGTAACCTTCTATGGTCTTATTTTTTTCCCCCTTTTTGGGCATTTTACCAGCCACTTACTTGACTTCTGAGTTTCCTCTCCACAACCACCTTGCCTCCAGTTCCGCCAAGCCAGCACTTGGGGGTCTGAGATTCAAATGAGCTGCTCCAAAGCCTCAGGGGCTTTCTGCAGGGGTGGGGCTGCTATTCAGTGTGAGCTTAAGATCAGATGCTCAGGTTGGGGCAGGGCCACCAGGCAGGGCTCAGTTCCCTCAGGGGGTTTATGATAAGACCTTCAACAATGGATGCGGGCTACTGTCTGCTTTAGGAGCCTTGTCCCCTGCTGCCTCTACTACTGCCTCCTGAGGGGGCCCGAGTTATGGGGACACCCTGCTCCCCTCTCAGCCAGTGGAAAAGACCCTTTCACTGACCTTGGGCACCTGTGGGTTGAGGGATCTGTGCTGCTGCTGGAGATTCTCTCCTTGAAGCCTGCTGGGATCTCCTCCTCTAGGTGCCCCATGGCCAAGGCAGGGCTGGGCTATACTCTATGTCAGGTGCACGACGGACCTTTCCCATTGGTGTTTCAGGTCCCTCTGGGACAGAAATCTCCTCCACTCCATTGTTCTGTGGCTTCTGCTGCTCTAGAATTTGAGAGTTCTTCTTTACAGGTATTTTATGGGCTATGAGGTAAGAACTAAGCATATGTGCTTCTTTCTACTCCACCATCTTGGCTCCTTCCCTGACTTCTTTCTTCTAGGACACATCATCATATATGCTATGAAATATTAAGATTTAATTCAGTTGGAGAACTAACATATTGCAAAAAGAACCAAACTAATATCACATGTCAAAGTCATATGGCTGATACCTAGCAAGGAATCACTCTGAAAGAACTGAACTCCCCCCAACCAAAAGTTCTGAAATTTCAAACTTAAAAAAAAACCACACCTCATTGAATGAGACTAAAATTACTTCGAATAAATGCTTGAACACCAAAAGTAGTTTTATGAACTGAAACATTACACTTCCCCCCGCAATAACATTAAGCCTGATTCTAAGAACAGAGGAAGTACTAAGCAAACATCTTTTGCCAAATTACTTGCTAATTCTGACCGAAAAGCCATTTTTAAAAATTAGTATAAAGTTATTTGGTGCATTCTACCATTTAATTTGAATATAGCTCCCATCCCTAAAAGGAGAGCTCTTTGAGATGAATGCATGAAAACATGTATGTATAGGAGCATACAATATTGATTTTTGGCTATACAAGTTTTTAACATATATGTGTGTGTGTATGTGTGCAGATATGGACCTATGGTCAAAAGAAGTATTGGAATATTTAACATGTAACTATATGGCATATATTTGGCATGTATAACAAGTGTATTGAACTCATTCTGCGTGAAAGCAGAAAGATACATGATTGAGTGAAACATACATAGACCATGTTTTCCTTGGATCTGTCTTATAGAAAAACATTATTGAGCCATAATCAGTTGTTTTTAAATGTACTAACAGACCTGGTTGCATGAATATGAATAGCTTGTATTTAGTTAGTGCTGCATTAAAGCATAACCCTAATTTTAGGCCACACCAGGGATTTATGCCTATATTTTGCTATTATTGTGATTGCTTCTCCTTCCTTCTCAGAGAAAACCAATAACATCAGGAAGGTCCTATTCTTATAAGCACTGATTATATGTGTATGTGTCTTTATAACGCTTGTGCAATATAAAGTGTAATATTTCAATGTATTCTTCCATACACACACACACACACACGCACACATATATATATATACATATTCATATCTATGTATCTATGTATGTAGGTATGTATGTATCTATCTATCTCTCTGTCTATCTGTATCTTCTAGGTGGTATAATGGATAGTGTCCTGGATTTAGAATCAAGAAGACTCATCTATCTTAATGAGTTCAAATCTGGCCTCAGACTCTTACAAGCTGTGTAACCTCTGGCAAATCACTTAACCCTGTTTGCCTCTGTTTCTTCATCTATAAAAAATGATCTGGAGAAGAAAATGTCAAACCACTCCGGTATCTTTGCCAGAAGTAACCCAAATGAGGTCATGACGAGTCAAACATGACTGAACAACAACAAATTCATAAGGTAGTTAGTTGTTAAGTGAAAACCACCATTGATTCAACAAATCAAGAGTTTTATATAAGAAATTTGGAGGAAACCTATGGCTGTATTTGTATCAATCTTGTATCTTGTTGTGACAATATAAAATTAACTAAGGGGAATGATTCCTGTTCCCTAGGAATTTGTAATCAGATGATTAGGAAAAAAAAGGTTTTTTCATGTGAATGATCAAATAATTGCTTCTAACTTCCACTTTCACTTGCCTGTGGAGAACTAGACAGGAGAAAAACTGGACCTGAAGGTGGTGTTGAATACTCATCAGAGACAAAACAAAACTGTAAAACCAAATTCACTGAGTATTTTATCTAAGCAATGTATTGGAAGCACAGTTGAAAAATTCCTTTCATAATTGATTGGAGTTTCTACCTTATCTGAAGGAGGGGGAGGAGGAAGAGAATGAGTAGAAGGAAAAGGAGGAAGAGAAGTTTCCTGCAAAAAAGTGACATGGAATGACAATCAATCAAGCCAAGACTCTTTGTCCATTCCAGCCTACACTTACACTTATGTCCTTTTAAACACGAAGAAACTTTAGGGAGATTCTATTGCACTTCATGGTTTTATCACATCAGTCTTCTTAAAAGTGTTCTGAACTAATGTTTTTGGCTGTTAAGATGACAAACATTGATTTAGAAGATGGATGTCTAATGTCAGATGGAAATGTAGTGGGCTTCCTAAAAACCTGTTGAAAATGAATAAAATGCTAACTGATTTAATGGATGAAGAAAGCACTTTTAATGAAGAAGGTAGTCAAAAACAATCATGAAATATGTAACTGGAGGCACAATTCCAAAAGCTTTTTTAGAAAATTGTACGCTGGATTTTTTTTTTAATAAATATGGTTGTGGTTCTAAAGGAAATAAGATAATTTAAAAACAAGCAGAAGAAATAACATTTATCTATTTATATACATAACTTTATGAATAATAAATAACTGATTCTGTCACCTAAGAGAAAAGCAAAAAAAGCAAAAAAAGTAAAACACCTTTTTTAGGAGGAGGAGGGGAATGCAATCACAAATCAGAAAAACACACATGTTTTGACCAGTAAATGAATGCTTTTGTGCTTGGGATCCTTCTATATGCGCAAAGTATAGGCAAAATCTTATTTTGAGTAGGCAGAGTCCAGAAGACTCATCTAGAGGGATTTATTTTGAAATAATAAATTAGTAAGCATTTTTTCAGGATCAATAACTACCATTTGTATAGCCCTTTAAGGTTTACAAATCATTTCACTAATATTAATTAATTTTATCCTCACAATAACTCTGAGAGGTAGGTGCTATTATTATCCACATCTTATATATGAAAAGAGTGAGACAACTTAAGTGACTTGCCAGGATCACACAACTAGTAAATGTTTGAGGTTGAATTTAAACTCAGAACTTTCCAACTCAAGAATTAGCAATGTATCCACCTAGCTATCTTATCAAGTGTCTAATGTGTTCCAGAAATGGTGCTAGATGTTGAAGATACAGACACGTCATCTCATTCGATCCTCACAATAAGCTTATAACCTTGGTGCTATTATTATCCCCACTTTATAGATAAGGAAATTTGAGGCTAAAAAGATTAAGTGATTTGCCTAATGCAACAGAGCTATTTGCTACATGAGCAGGTCTTGACTCAGTGTCTAACTGGCACTCTGTCCACTTAGCTACCTAGCTGCCTATAGCAGGTTTGCATAACTATCAACTCCACTGATAAAGAGTTGTCCCAGTGGGCAATACAAAAGATTTGGTTTTGCAATACTTATAACTAACAATAGCAAATCAATTAGACAAAAATGAAGATGATATATCGAACAGATAAATTGAATCAGAGAAAAGAATTGGGTGAACAAACTCAGCTTTGCAGAATACTTCATTGTTAGTAAAGGGGAAAATAGGACTTTAATGAATCCAATCAAGGATTACTTCACTTCTTAGATGAATCTATGATCTCTTCATGATAATTTTTTCCTTCAATGGTGCATAGTACATTTTTTTTCCTGTATGATTCCAGTAAGTTTGTTGGTTTGAACTGTTCATTGATTGCTTTCTTCTGTTCCCCCCACATAGTTTTTAGGGTTATCAAAGAAGAAATCAATCCTCATCATTATCTTCTTCTGACCTGCTTACCTGTTTATCCTCAATATAGCTTAATTTGTAAATATATTAACACACATATGTATGTTTATATATACATATATAAATATATAACAAAATATAATGTATTAAGTAGAAATGGAGCTATAAATGTGAATATCTGGTCACTGGATGCACATGACACTGGAGGAGAAAGTGGGACTGGTGACCTTGCAAAGATCTCCCTCATTCAAATCAAAGTAAACTGCAAGTCATGTTATCATCTCCCTTGTTGCGAATGAAGGACAAACACAACACAACATATGTTATAAATATAGCTATAAATACATAAATATGTATCAAATTATATACAGGATAAATTGAAAATCATTAACAGAGGGAAGGCAATGGAATTAAGAGAGGTTGGGAAAGCTTGTTATATAAGGTAAAATTTTAGTTGGGACTTTAAAGTGAAAAGGGAGGAAGAACATTCAAGGTATTGAAGAAAGTGTAAGACATATTTATCCATATTAAATTTCATCTAAAAAGACTTACCTCATCATCCTAAGCTATTTTGGACATTGGGAGGCAGATTCTCTTTGTAGCATATTATTTGTCTATTGACATCCAGGCTTTCATCAACCACAATTTGGTCAGCATTCAGTCTATGTCTTCTTAAAGGCATTGATACAAACATCGGAAAAATTAGAGTCGATAGACTCTTGAGGATTTTTCCTAGAGACCCCTCTCAAGACTGACAAACACAAATATATGAGTACAAAAATAAGTATTATTTGGGTTCACTAAAGCTACAGTTTCCACGTTCACCTAATTATACAGTCATCTCACTCTATACCATAATATGTTGTAACAGGACGAGTTAGAGCTGACCCCTGTCCATCGCAGGATGCCACACTGAGAGCCTGCCTAGATAACCTGGGGGCTTGTCAGTAGGGGTGGAACTAGAATGATTTCAGGAGGAAGGGTCTCGTCTTTGTTGGCAATGTGGCAGTTCTTTGTCCAGTTCCTGATGTCCAGTGGAGAAGACACCCATATAAGGAATAATGTTAGGTGATAGGTTCAATGTATAGGCTTAGGAATGTTCACGTAATTAAGACTATATATGCATGTGAGCTAGCTGGAATAAACGGAGTTCTCACCACCTTGTCTCCCACCTCATTTTATTACTCACTGAATCAAGGCCTCTTGCTGGACAAGAGCCTTGGGTTGGGGTTTAGGGATTCCCGAAATGGTCTAGGGGACCCCAACAATATGTAACTTTATTAAATACTATACTGAAATCAAGTTACACTGTATCTTCTAAGTGGTCAGTTAAACTGTAAAAATCAAAAATGGAAGAATTGATTCTTCATGAACAATTGCTGGCTTTGAGTAATTCCTTTGGATAACTGCTCTTCTTTATAAACAATCATAAACTGTCTTTTAAAAGTGCAATCTACATTTTTTTTCAGGGAATAAAAATCAAGATCCCCAAACTCTCATTTGAAGAATCTGCCATCTTCCATTTTGGAAAGATGGACATTTGCCTGCCTCCCATCTTGTAGTACCTTTTAATAATGACTTGTACAGTATATCTTATACTTAAGACATAATTGCTAAGATAGTGCAGTCTACTTATGCCCATCATTGGTCTTTTCTACTGTCCTTAGGTCACCTACAATTTGAATTCTTCTATTAATGTGGTGCTCCCAGCCTTACAGCCTTATAACATTGCTGAGAACATACTGGTATTATTAAGATGGGTTTTTGCTTCAGTGAGCAGCTTATAAGCCCATTAAATATGCTGTGGGCAATTTCTTGAATGTGATCCAGCCTGATCTCCTCCTCATGCTCAATTCTGAGTTAAAATGAAAAATCTGGGTTATCTTTATGGACACTAAATCACTCATTCCATCAGTTATTCCCTAGCAAATCATATATGATCAAGTCATATAGACAGCCTCAGTCACAATAATTAGTAAGTTATTCATCTACATTTGAATTCACAGATAAATCTATTTGACTATAACAGGACATTTGCATAGATACGGAGGAATATATTATTCAGAAGAGCAAGTCCAGAGATATAATTTTCCCTTCTTCCATGCCTTCCCACCATCAGTCCTGTGATATTTTATCCTTATAACATTCACATGATAAACACATGTAAATATTGCAAAGATGTGAGTCATTCATGTAGTACTTAAATGCCTACTATGTGCTAGGCATTATTCTAATAGTCTCCAAGTTGCTTTAATATTAGTTGTTGATATTTATATATTTTTTGAGGAAGTTAGAAAATTATATACCCTTCAAAGAGAAACATTTTCTTAGTCTTCCTGTTTGGGTAGGGCATGTGTTCAATAGAAAAGTAGTTTTCACACAGGATCTGTTAAGTAAAAGTTTGTTAATGATGGCTGCTGTTTCGTGATGCTAATGTTATAACTAGGAAATGAGTGAATTCTTTTTTATTGTCAGGTTGAAAAGTTGAAGATAGGTAGGTAGAGTTCCTTAGATTTCTCAGTGAATAGAGCTCTGAGTCTTGGAGTCAGAAAGACCTGAATTCAAACCCTGGGTAAGTCACTTAACTTTTGTTTGCCTCTGAAGAAGGAAATGGTAAACCAGCCCAATATCCTTACCAAGAAGATCACATGGACAGAATTGGCATGATATAGTCCACAGGACCACAAAGAATTGGACCTAACAACAGGTAAATAAGTAGGTAGATAAACTGACAAATATATCGATACATGGATGGATGGATAGATTTTAGAAAGAATATATATAATGTGATCCTACTGAATAATTCTCAGGTTGGTGATGACTGCTCAGAAAAAAAAAAATGGGCTACTGTTATTTTTTAAGCCAATCTTGAATATGCCAGAATAAATTCAGTCCATATATCTGAGGCTCACAGAATTTAATTGAATCATTCTGTGCCTAAGTCAAGGCTCAATCAGAAGAGAGAGAAAAAAAAAATCATACAATCCTGTCTATTATAGCATTTGCATTCACAATACAACGAGGGAAAATTTCAACATAGAATTTAAAAGTTTGGATTTTTCTTAGCAGTTTTTAATCAAAAGAGTTTGAATGAGTTCCAATACATGTTGGAACTTTTGTTAAGCTTCACATCTTTCATGAGGCGTGTCATGGTTTCTTTTATCTAGACTTGTGAGGCCATTCCTAGTGAGAGAACCTTTACTTTTAATGAGGTAAAGAATTGAAGACCTGAAACTTGGAGAAATTGAGTTCTCTTGATTAGGCAACTGGCAAACTTTTAAATAAGTTAGCATTATTCCGTGGGATTTGATTTGTAATCCCTAGGTAGAACTTTTGGTCACTTTTTAAATTAACAAAACATTATTCCATTCCTTTTCATAAAACATTGACTTTTTTAGCAATTTGCCTTTCAAAAGGCTGTCCATTTATTTCTTTAATATGGAGTACATCTCATAATGGCCCAGACCTTTTATGAAACATATTCCATTTTCTTATTACGGTTGGTGCATGCTATACTTAAAGATTAGATACTTGTACACCTGGGGCCTCCACAAGTCAATCTGATTAATTCCTCTTATAATTACCTATATTAAGTATACAAGGCATTAAGAGTTTAAGATGATCCACCAGTTGAACAATAAGCTTATAGAAATGATTCAATACTTAACTTATGATGCATTTAAGTGCAAACAGGGATCTGATTGTCCATCATTTAGATAAAGATCCAAAGGAGTATGAAATAAAATTAAAATAATTATATTCTTAACATCTTTAATCAGAGAAAATATAATACAGTTAAGATTCATTACAATATCCCAATTCTTCATTATGGGGCTATACAGTTCCATTTATTGATATTGGGCTGAACTCATTAATTTTAGTGACAAGGTAATGGAAAAAAGTTATATTGCACTATCACTTATGACTGCAAAGTGAAGGTAAAGTGTCATTTTGGATTCCTTTAAGAGTGGACCCTAACATAATGTAAAGTCTACATGCTGAACATCATAAATCTATCAAGTAGATATAGATAATATTTTTCTTCCTCAATTCTTAATAACTTTAAAAAATCAAATAACAAATGTTATATTACTTCAATCTATTTGTGATCATGATGATAAGAAAAATGTACAAATGTTTGTTTTGGACTTTAAGGATGACCACTTTACATAAACTGTGTCTTTTGATGATATATAATAAACATTTTAATCTGCATCTGTCTTTGCAGCTCAGCATTGACTTAGAGGCAATGAGGTGGTGGACCAAGCATCAGTTAGGTGGTACAATAGATAAAATACTGTGTCTGGAGTCAAAAAGACATGAGTTTGAATCCAGTCTCAGACATTTATTTGCTGTGTGACTGGGCAAATCGCTTAACCACTATTTGCCTCAGTTTCCTTGCCTGTAAAATGAAGATAATAGTAATA
Organism: Notamacropus eugenii; assembly: GCF_028372415.1. Lineage (NCBI taxonomy): Eukaryota > Metazoa > Chordata > Mammalia > Diprotodontia > Macropodidae > Notamacropus > Notamacropus eugenii. The sequence continues at coordinate 315,760,020 of NC_092875.1, read as the reverse complement.
TTCACCTCCTAGGGTTGTGGTGAAGATTTAATGAGATAACATTTGCAAAGTGCTTTGAAAATCATAAAGCTTATTGTCATCAATAGTCACAGACAAAGTCACAGCTGTAGTTGGAGTTGTAGTGACAGTCATGCTCCCCCACTGGAAGATCAATAAAGAAAACTCTCCTCCACTTCATTTAGTCTTATTAAAACTAAGCAGAGGAAGGAATTTTGTATTGTTGGCTTTAAGGTAATGTGCCTGGGGAAAAATACAAAAAAACAGTGTCTCAACATTTAAGTGGAGTACCTTCCCGGTGCTACTGTTCTAGTTGCCTCCACTATACAGGAAATAACCAGGTTTAGGATCAAGTGTCTGTTAACAGGAACAGTGAGAATGGAATTAGAGCATCTCCTTCCATTCCCATCCTCACTCTCATCTCTAATTTTCTACAAAAGAGTGGTGTTAGTGGCCTAATGTATGTGTAATCTTACCCCCCTACCTTCCCCCTCCGCCCCATTCCATTACTGGAAGTCACCAGCATGGTGACTCTTGGTGGGGAGAGGGAAGCCTCTATTAGAAATCTGTCTGTGATCACTGTTTTCTGACTTCTCTCTCCCAGTTTTCTCTCTAAGGGAGTCCTGTGCCTTATCCTAGTTGGTTTCTGGTCCATTAATACCACTATCTCTCTTGACTTTGCATTGATCCCTATTGTAACCCCTAATCTTCCTGTCTTTCATTAATTCCCAACAAAAATCCTATACCTAATGCTTACTTTTAACATTTCCTTCTTTTAATTATTTCCTATTTTTCCTGTATATTGCTCACTTTGCACATATTTGTTTGCATGTTGTCTCCCCTATTTAGATTGTAAGCTCCTTGAAGGCAAGAGATGTCTTTTGTCCCTTTTTGTATCCCTATTATTTATGTGCCTGGCACAAAGTAGGTACTTAACAAAGGTTTTTTGATTCATTGAATAACCTGTGGAAGAAGCTTCCAGACCAATGATTTCCTGATGGACAATGGGTCCTACCTCTACAAACAATCTACTAAGTGAAGTCACCAATTTAGGTGACTCTGTGCTTATTAACCAATTGCCAGGTTATAATGCTATCATTAGGGCAGGCATAGTCACCTGGTTTATCAAAACGCCATTAGAATGAGTGCCTCCTGCCTCATGGTAGGAATTTGTTCCGTGAGGGTAGACTACAACCTGTCCCAGGCAACTGGAAAGTCATACAAACAGCATATATTTCCATTATGTGTTGAAAAATTTTTCCTAATATGGCAGCTTGTTGTTACTGCTTCACCCACTGCATAGCCATAGTGTTAGGAGATGGATAAGTGGATAAACCCCTAGGGTGGGCCATTCCTTTTCCATAGTAGAAATAGTTTGGGGACCTCTATCAATAATGTGAAACAGCTAGATAGCTCATTGGATAAAACCCTGGGCTGAGAGTCAGAAAGATTAGAGACTCACTAGCCATGTGAACCTGGGCAAGTCATTTAATCTCTGTTTGCCTTAATCCACCAGAGAAGGAAATGGCAAACTCCAAAGTATCTTTCTCAAGAAAACCGCATGCAAGGTCCCAGAGTCAGACATGACTGAACATCAGCAATCAATGTGAACTACACAAGTTTCTAATAACTATCTGGGATTTTGCTGATGCCTGGCTCATATGCTAGCAAACTCCATACATCCATACCTCTGTCCACAGCTGGTAACTGGGTGGTAGTTATCATTGGGCAGATTCTGACCCTTAGCGAAGTTCTTCAGTCTTCTCCTACTGTTCTCTCCTTCTGCCCAGTGAGTTTCTATCACTCTGAGAAGCAGCTAAGGGACAGAATTCTAGTCTCCCTTAGGATTAATTTCTTCTTCCCAAGTACCCCACCACTGGAGATTCTAGAGGGGAACCACCCCCTCTAAGGGATGACCCTGGCAGAAGATACTATTTAGAAAGGGCTGGGGGTGATCACCAGTGATGGAAAGATTAAAAAAAAAAAAAGATGAAGACTGAGAAAGTTCAAACTTGGAGAGAACAGTTGAAATCATATGGTATGAAAAGTAGTATGAAAAAATGAAGGCTTTTATAATTTATCAATGTGTTGCTTACCCATGATGGGGTACCTTTAGTTATTACTATAGAATGTCTTAGAAAGCAATTCTACTTTAAATAGATTATAATTTTTAAAACTGTCCTTTATTGTTTTAAAATTTGCCAAATTCTTCATATACTTAATCTCATTTGATCCTTACAATAACCCTGAGTTGGGTAGCGTAAGTTTGACTATTCCATTATATTTGTGGAACTGAATGTCAAAGAGAAAAAGTGATCTGCTCATGAATGCCAAAATAGAGTTGTCAAAAGCAGGATTTGTACCCAAGTCTCTCCTCACTCTGACATTCTTCTACAGCATACTGCTTATTGGCATGACTAGTGACGCAATTATACTACTGTTGAAATGCATTTAATTATTAATCTGCTTCAATTTTATTCAAAATTTAACATGATTCATGCCAATAGCTGGACAAAGAGGAAATTATTTTGGTAACACTTTAATTTCATCAAAAAGATTACCCATAAAAAATGATCTGGCCTAGTAAATAGTTATTAAGCAGACTAGTTTTGACAAGTTTGCTTTGAACACAAAACTTTGTATCTTTTCCTCTGGTTTAGTTTCTCTCTGTTTCTATCAATAAATTGAAAGGTAGATGACAGATAAACAAACAAATAGATAAATGAATAGAAGTGTGTGACATAGATATAGATATATCAGAAAGACGTTTCTTCCTTAGTTCAAATTTGTGAATCAGACACAAAACTGTGTGACACTGGGCAAGTCACGTAACCTTGTTTGCCTCAGTTTCCTCATCTATAAAATTAACTGGAGAAGGAAATGGAAAACCACTTCAGTATCTTTGCCAAGAAAACCTCAAATGGGGTCATGAAGAGTCAGACATAAGACTGAAACAACTGAATAAAATCTATATGTATGTATCTATGATGTATGTACATAAGTATATATACTTACATATGCCTTCTCATTACTTAAACCATTTCTTTCTGAGATGCCAAAAATAAACAAACAGTAGATTATCTGTAACCTCATTTGGGAAAATATTATTTACTATTTTCTTCTCTAGGGCCTTACACACATTAAGAAAAGAGATATTCTTATGCTTCTTAATATTAAGTGAAAAATTTTGTTCAAAACTATTGTTTTTGCCTCATAGTCCAAGACATATCTTTGCAGCTCAGTGTTGGGAAAGCCTTAATGTGCTCTGGAATATGTAATTAAAAGCGATGATGAGTTGGTGTCTCCTCATTATTGGTCCACACAACCCTCTCTCTGCTAGAATACCTGATAGAAATTATGTTTTTCTACTCAGTTTAACTCTTCTAACCCTGAGTCAGGCTTCTTAAAGCTATGAATTACACACATAGCAATGAGATGTCAACAGCTGGCTTGAGCATATGGTCTCAGTACTTTTGATTTGCTTAAAGATTGTGAGGAAAATGAACACAGGGCTTGAAAATAAGGGTGGTTTTAGTATCTAGAAGTAAAAGTACACAAGAAAACACTATATATGAACTTACCACACATGCATACGTATGTAAATATGGAGATTGTATGTATGTATGTATACACACACAGATAGATAGATCTATTTGTAACTATGTCTACTAAACTTACTGTTTATTTGTATAAGAAATTCCCTATAAGGTAACTCTTTACACCAATATGTATTGGCCAGATTGACATCTATTCTTCAGTAGATAGATTTAGATAATACATACATCTGTATCTAATGTTAGCAATCTCTAGGGGGAGAGAAGAAAAAAGGGATAAAAAGAAATTTACATGATAATTTTGTTGTATATTTGAAAGGAATAGCAAATTATACATAGCAGATTTGCAGTTTCATGTGTAAGCATCTTTTTTATTGTGCTGTATTATGAAAATGCTGGCTTTTTTTTTTAATTTGTTTATTTTTAGTTTTCAGTATTTACTTTTATAAGATTCTGAGTTGGAAATTTTCCCCTCCTCAAAAAGGCATGCAATTTGATATAGGTTATGCATGTACAACCATATTAATCATATTTCCACATTAGTCATATGAAAGAAGAATCAGAACAAAAGGGAAAAACTATGAGAAAGAAAAAATAAAAGCAAAAAAGAGAAGAAATAGTATGCTTTGATGCACATTCAGACTTCATGGTTCTTTCTCTGAATGTGGACAGCATTTTCTATCATATGTCTTTTTTTTTTAAATTTATTTATTTATTTAACTTTTAACATTCATTTTCACAAAATTTTGGGTTCCAAATTTTCTCCCCTTTTGTCCCCTCCCCCCACCCCAAAACACCGAGCGTTCTAATTGCCCCTGTCTGCCAATCTGCCCTCCCCCCCTCCCCACCCCTTCCCTTTGGAAGGCAAGCAATTCAATGTAGGCCAAATCTGTGTAGTTTTGCAAATGACTTCCATAATAGTAGTGTTGTGTAAGAACTAATTATATTTCCCTCCATCCTATTCTGTCCCCCATTACTTCCGTTCTCTCTTTTGATCTTATCCCTCCCCATGAGTGTTGACCTCAAATTGCTCCCTCCTCCCCATGTCCTCCCTTCCATCATCCCCCTCACCCCGCTTATCCCCTTATCCCCCACTTTCCTGTATTGTAAGATAGGTTTTCATACCAAAATGAGTGTGCATTTTATTCCTTCCTTTAGTGGAATGTGATGAGAGTAAACTTCTTGTTTTTCTCTCACCTCCCCTCTTTATCCCTCCTCTAATAAGTCTTTTGCTTGCCTCTTTTATGAGAGATAATTTGCCCCATTCCATTTCTCCCTTTCGCCTCCCATATATTTCTCTCTCACTGCTTGATTTCATTTTTTTAAGATATGATTCCATCCTCTTCAATTCACTCTGTCTCTATGTGTGTGTGCATGTGCATGTGCAAGTGTGTGTGTGTGTGTGTGTGTGTGTGTGTAATCCCACCCAGTACCCAGATACTGAAAAGTTTCAAGAGTTACAAATATTGTCTTTCCATGTAGGAATGTGAACAGTTCAACTTTAGAAAAGTCCCTTATGACTTCTCTTTGCCATTTACTTTTTCATGCTTCTCTTTATTCTTGTGTTTGAAAGTCAAATTTTCTTTTCAGCTCTGGTCTTTTCATCAAGAATGCTTGAAAGTCCTCTATTTCATTGAAAGACCAATTCTTCCCCTAAAGTATTATACTCAGTTTTGCTGGGTAGGTGATTCTTGGTTTTAGTCCTAGTTCCTTTGACTTCTGGAATATCCTATTCCACACCCTTCGATCCCTTAATGTGGAAACTGCTAGATCTTGTGTTATCCTGATTGTACTTCCACAGTACTTGAATTGTTTCTTTCTAGCTGCTTGCAATATTTTCTCCTTGACTTGGGAACTCTGGAATTTGGCCACAATGTTCCTACGAGTTTCTCTTTTTGGATCTCTTTCAGGAGGTGATCTGTGGATTCCTTGAATACTTATTTTGCCCTCTGGTTCTAGAATCTCAGGGCAGTTTTCCTTGATAATTTCATGAAAGATGATGTCAAGGTTCTTTTTTTGATCATGGCTTTCAGGTAGGCCCATAATTTTTAAATTGTCTCTCCTGGATCTATTCTCCAGGTCAGTTGTTTTTCCAATGAGATATTTCACATTGTCTTCCATTTTTTCATTCTTTTGGTTTTGTTTTGTGATTTCTTGGTTTCTCATAAAGTCATTAGCCTCCATCTGTTCCATTCTAATTTTGAAAGAACTATTTTCTTCAGTGAGCTTTTGAATCTCCTTTTCCATTTGGCTAATTCTGCTTTTGAAAGCATTCTTCTCCTCATTGGCTTTTTGAACCTCTTTTGCCAGTTGAGTTAGTCTATTTTTCAAGGTGTTATTTTCTTCAGCATTTTTTTGGATCTCCTTTAGCAGGGTGTTTACTTGTTTTTCATGCTTTGCTTGCATGTCACTCAGTTCTCTTCCCAGTTTTTCCTTCACCTCTCTAACTTGATTTTCAAAATCCTTTTTGAGCTCTTCCATAGCCTGAGCCCATTGGGTGGGCTGGGATACAGAAGCCTTGACTTCTGTGTTTTTTCCTGATGGTAAGCATTGTTCTTCCTTATCAGAAAGGAAGGGAGGAAATACCTGTTCACCAAGAAAGTTACCTTCTATAGTCTTATTTTTTTTCCCTTTTCTGGGCATTTTCCCAGCCAGTGACTTGAATTCTGAGTGTCTTCTCCACCCCCACATCGCCTCCAGATCCTCCCAGCCAGCACTTGGGGTCTGAGATTCAAATGCTGCTTCCCAGCCTCAGGGCTTTGGGTAGGGGCAGGGCTGCTGTTCAATGTGAGATTAAGTTCAGGTGCTCAGGTTAGGGCAGGGCCACCTCATGGGCTCCGTTCCCTCAGGGCGTTTATGCAGAGACCTTCAACAATCGATCCAGGGTCCTGCCTGCTTGGGGAGCCCTGGTCTGCTCCCGCCTCCGCTGCTGCCTCCCGAGGGGGCCTGAGCTATGGGGACACCCCACTCCCCTCTCGACCAGCCAAAGAGACCCTCTCACCAACCCTTGTCACCTGTGGGTGGAGGGACCTGCGCGGCTGCTGGAGATTCTGTCCCTGAAGCCTGCTCGGATCTGCTCCTTTCGGTGCTGCGCCGCCGAGGCAGGGTTGGGCTCTGCTCCGGGTCCGGGGCGCGAGGGACCTTTTGCGAGAGGTTTTCAGGCTCTCTGGAGCAGAAATCTCGGCTGCTCCATTCTGTGGCTTCTGCTGCTCCAGAATTCGCCGGTGGTTCTTTTCTCTAAAGGTATTTTATGGGCAGGGGGTTCAGAGGTAGCGTATGTGCATCTTTCTACTCCGCCATCTTGGCTCCGCCCCTCCAAAAATGCTGGCTTTATACTGTGAGTTGAAAATAAAATAAATTAAAAACAAACAAACAAAAAACCAATAAGGAAGGAATTAAAAGAAGTGGACTTGTTTTTTCAAATGTCCAAACAACTTTGATCTTTCTTTTTCATCACTATTTTTTATTTTCATTTTGCATAAAAAAGAGAAATTATAGTCACTTGTCCTTTTGTGTGCTTAATACAGTTATGAGTACAGAGATAGATTTAGGGAAGGCTTGGTCTGGAAAGAAAAGAGGCTACCTGCATCATTTTGAGGTTCAAGGGATTGCCAGAGATGATTTCCTCTGGGGGTTTCATGAAAGCCTTGGAATCATATTGAGCTAGTGTTTCAAGGACTGATCAAGTTTTTTAAGAAGAAAAGAGTTTTTAAGCAGAAAGAGTTTCACAGCATAAAGTGAATGAAACTCTCAGACATAAGAGAACAGTTCTTGAGGTAAAGGTGAGCAAAAGAACCAAAGAATGAGGACTTGTTTAGTGGATGTACTTTACATATGCTATCCTTTGGATATATATCCAAAAACAGGATTGTTTAGAGGTTACTATGAGACATTGCGTGTTCTTCCTCACTGGAGTTCTTTGAGGAGGGTTGGGGTGCAAGTAAAAGACATTTCTACTCTATCCAGGCTAGACATTGGACTATATGACCTCTGATGGTCCCCCTCACTTTTTAAATATAAATTTCGGGGGGGCAATACAGGAGAAAGGAAAGGTAAGGTCCTCAGGTTTTGAAATTGATTGGGTCAGCATCACATTAATTATTGTACCTGTATTATCATTTATCATCTCAGGCTTCAATGTTACTCTATTATTATAGACATTTTTGCAAGAGAAGCTACTTATCTCTAGAACATGACATTTTAAAATTTTCATGGTAATAATGCCTAAACATTTTTTTTTTGGCAATTCCTGTATTATGGATCCTAGTAGAACCTAAAAAAATGAGTGACGAGGGAGAGTAGATTTTACTCTTGTAAAATGATAATTACAGGAGAGAATTAAAATTAGTAAAAATACATAGGACAACTAAGTGGCGCAGTGTGCTGGAAAATTTATCTTCCCGAGTTCAAATCTAGACTCAGACACTTAGTAGCTGTGTGACCCTGTCTGCCTAAGTTTTGGTGAGGTAAATGGAGTGCTTGAGGCAGATGGAGCAAGCAGAATGCAGGATGTGAGATATGAGATAATATGCAGGATGGGTCAGCCAGAATAAGTGATCAAAGAAGACTATGTATTGAAGCCCCCCAATATGAACTTACCTGGGTGCTTTCACAAAGCACTCCCTTATCTGACATTCCACAACAACTGTACTGACTTTCCTCTTCAATTTGCTCATTTGGAATATGTGACATCAGGAGTAGTCCTCTTTTCTCCTTTCCTATTCTTGCTTATGACCTGATGTCCCAGGCATTCCAGAGCCCTGCTTGTTCCTCTTTCCCTTCCCTGTATCCAATCTTGCTGTATATAGACCAGACACCTAACACCAATAATTGCTCTGCCTCCCTTAGGGGAGCAGGATCTGCATCCTGTGCTTTGTTTACCGTGTGGAGTAGAGGCGAGTGAGACTCTGGTTCGCAGGGAACAAGCCACATGAATGTGCCTCCCCACTAAATGTCTTTACCTTGCAGCATTGTCTGAGTGAATTTCTTTCAGGACATTACAACCCACATGTCTTTACTCCATCATTTCTGGCAGCACCCCAATATTATTGGAGTACAAACTGAATCCCTCAGTTTCCTCATCTGTAAAATGAGTTGGAGAAGCAAAAGTATTTTTACCAAGAAAACCCCAGATGTTGTCATGAAAAGTAAGACACGACTAAACAATTTTTTTCTCTCCCTGTCCCATTCTAAACCGTATTATCTAATCCTGGGGCTTTAATCATCCTGCAACATTCAGTCAGCCCTTCAGCCTTCCCAAGCCATCACCTCTCTTTTAAGTTCTGCTCCTACCTCCAATTGCTAAATTCCTCCTGGAACTTCTATTTTGTGAAGTGGCCTGGGACAGCCTTAATACCCTAGCAAGGGCTCAATTGCCTCAAGCTGTTTTTCACTCTTGATTACATCACTAGTTACCACCCTAGTCCCATCAAGATCTTCTTTAGACCCCTCCTCCCAGACTACTAGACTGGGAAATCTGAACACATTACGGAGCTTTTTTTTTTAAGAGCAACTGACTAAAAATGTCATTCAAATATTTGAACTGATTCCAATGTGAGAATTTATGGCTGAAAACATCATGCTAAAAAGCATGGGAGCAAGCACACTGGCCTGTTTCACTCCATCGCTGACTGAGAAGGCACAAGAGCACTGTCCACTATTCAGAACCTGGGCAGAACCCTGTAAGGGACTGCTAATTGTTCATGACTTGTAAGCCTCAGAAAAGTGTCAGACCAATAAGGCCAGTAGAATACCAGTAAATATTATTTTAATGAACTAACCTTAACGTGCTACGTGTAACTAACTTTATGTATGTATGGAGCTAAGTTGTATGTAGCTAAATTGGGGAATGCCACTAGGCCTTACTGTTGGTTGGTTGTTGTCCTGCTTTCTTGAAGAGGACCAAAATGACATTACCCATCGCCATGACAAAGTAAAAGTTTTAACGTGTACGACTGTGGCTAATCTACCAATACGAGTTCAGAATGCTCTACCACAGACTGAGCACAGATAGTCTGCATGAATATTTGGGGTGGTTACTCCAAATCTGTGCATCCTATGTTTCCTTTCTGCTGTTTCAATTCTGCTTTGCTCTAACTTTGAGATGATGTGGATATATTAATCAACTATCCCTAAGGTGGCATGGATAAGAATCAGTCTGTCCCCTCATCAAAATCCTATGAAAATGAAACCCCAAACTCCTGCCCTTACCCTCTAGCACTCCTACATTTGCTACAGGTTTGTGATGCCTGAATACTTCCAAATCCAATCCATTGTTAAATAACTGTGCTTCTCCCTGTTTCCATTCTCTTCCCTGTGCTACCTGCCTCCTTCTACCACCTAATTTTCCATCCTCACACCGTTTAGTGCTATGCTTCCTGTTCTCTTTATCTCTATAGTTTTTGTGTCTTAATAAAGTGAGATGGAATCATTATTCCCCACTTGCTGCCATCGTGGTTTTTCCCAACAAGTTTCCAAAGAACTGGGCACGCCTGCCTTCCACTTGAGGGATCCCCTAGTGGTTCCATTGTATTTGCCACAATGAATATTTTCATAAATTAATTAGTAATTTGTGGTACAATGGAGTTTTCTTATAACTCCATTTATCCAAATATCCAACTATCTTCTATCTGGTAGAGGATAGAATTCAGTGGAATAGGACTGGTTTAGGACTCCATTCAAATGGATTTAGTCACTGAAGTCACTGGAAGTGTTTCACTATAAACAAATATCATAGATAATTCACTTATGAGATATATACTCCAAGGACTATTTATAATAAAGACTAAATTTAATAGGTTTTGATGAGGTTCAGACTCTGGGAACTTTGTTGAGCTCCCCTGGAATCTCCTCACTTAATCTGGCCTTTCATACTCAAATTGAGCTCCCCTAGTTTCTCTCCACTGAACCTGGCTTTTCATACCCAAATCTGTGACCATCGTCTGTTATCTCTGGATTCCCCTACCTGCTTCCCACCTAGGCACCCCCTAATCTGTCTTATGATAGCCTCCAGCTGTTTCCAGCCTTTGACCCTCCTGGGATTCCCTCCTTGGAATTTTCCTCAAGACCCTTCCTAAATCCCTCCTCCCATCACTATAGACTACCCCCACTCCCCCATCCCTCCTATACTCTTTTCTGTATTTAAGTCCCACTTTGCCTCCATGAAGGCACTCAGATGTAATCCAGTTCAGGCTCTGTCTAGCTGGGATTCTACGTGGCCCGCTTGTGAATACAAGCATCAAAAATGCTTAGGCTCCTTAAGAGGCAACCCAGTTAGGTGAATCTTTAATAAACTTTGTTTTCTTTGACTATAAGGAGGCTTGAGTTGAATTCATTCGAGCACGACCTGGACTGTCCAGTATTTTGGGGTACCCGAGCACCCCTTAACCTCATTAGTTTCATACTTTAATGTATAGACTATCCCCTAAGTATTGGTACTCCTAATGGTAAAGATTACATTAAAAATAGTAACTTATTTTCAGGAAAGTTTAAACTCAAAATTTCAAATTCAAGAGGCCAGATTGTTGAAATATTATGTAATTTCAAATTGATTAGCATATTTTCATGAAGTAGTTATTTCTGTATTGGATCATAGATTTAGAGGTAGGAGGAACCATTGAAATAAATTACTCCAACCACCTTATTTTACAAATATAGACACTGGTCAAGAGTCAGCCACTTATTCATATTGATGAGATTGAGGGGTGATGGGGGACCCCAAAATACCAACAGTCCAGGTCCTGCTTGAATGAATTCAACTCAAGCCTTCTTAAAGGCAAAGAAAACAAAGTTTATTAAAGATTCACCAAATTGGGTTGCTTCTTAAGGAACCTAAGCATTTGTGATGCTTGTATTCACAAGCGGGCCAAATAGAATCTCAATTAGACAGAGTTTGAGCTGGATTAAATTTGATCACCTCCATGGAGGCAAGATGGAACTTAAATATAGAAAAGAGTATAGGAGGGATCTGGGGGGGGGGGGGGGGGGGGTCTGGTAGTCCAGGGTGATGGGAGGAGGAGTTTAGGAAGGATCTTGAGGAGAAGTCCAAGGAGTGAATCCCAGGAGGGTTAAAGGCTGGAAACAGCTGGAGGCCATCAGGAGATATCAGACAATGGAGGGTTTGGGTGGGAAGCAGGTGGGGCAATCCAGAGACCTTGATTGGGGCTGTGTGTGGATGGATACAGATCTCTATGAGAGTGGTCAGCAGCCTAGGGAAATGGGGTTTTGATGGGATCAAAGGTGGGGGGGTGCAACAGAGACCTGAGTAGAATGATAAAGAAAAGCCCTTGTGCTTCCTGAGACTTAGAGAACAAATGGGAAGATTAGATTTGAATAAGAAAGGCCAGATTAAGTGGGAAGGTTCAAGGGGAGCTCAAGGAGGCTCCCAGAGTCTGAACCCCATCAATATCATGTGACTACAAGTCCAGGTCGTAGATGACTTTTCACCAGACATTCTTCCTACTAAATCTGAAAATTATTCTTTCTTCTGATCAGGGATTCACAGCCACTAGCTACATAACCTTAGTAATCTAGTTACTTTTTCCTAGTATGTGTGTGGAAGGAACTTATAGCTAAGGGAGGAAGAAAGGTACAACACAGCACTGGCTCAGTAGTCAAGGGATGTGATTTCAAGTGGTCCTTTGACATTTTGTGGAACTTAGTTTCCTCATCGATAAAATGAAGAGGTTAAACTAGGTGACCTCCCAGATCTCTTCTAGGTCTATATTTTTAACTGTTAGGTGATTGGATCTTGACTTCATATTAGTTTTATTATTCTTTCTAGAAGGTATCCTAGACTAAGGCTGCTGAGAGAGGAAATAAGATGTTTGTCCAAGGAGTGTTTATGAATTACTGCATTTATTTTACCCAAGCAGCATATTTAGAAACCTCCAGTTCTCACAAATTTATTTTGCCTTGCATTTTACCTTTGCTTCTTCCCTTAACTGAGGGAGAAAGCAGTGAGGTTTTTTGATCCTGGGCATAGTGTTTTATCCTTGGGCTTTTTATAATATATTTATTTGTTAGCTGACAGCATGCTAATATATATTTGCCTCTTGTTATTCAAATTCCATTTCTCCCCCAAGAATTGGTCGATACAGAAGCTATTGCAGGTTTTAATTTTCTAGTTCTTCATTGCCTCTTTCCTGGACTAATAACCTTCCAACTGGTGTTCTTGATGCAAGTCTCTCTTCATTCTAATTCACCTTCATAAGTTGCCAAAGTGATTTTTCTAAAGTATAGGTCATTCAATGAAATTGGGGAGCTCTTTGGGATCAGATATCGAGTACTTTTTTGACATTTAAAATATCTCCTAGTCTAGTCCCATTTTACATTTCCAGTCTTCTTAAACTTTACTCCCTTCTATGCACTCTGCGATCCAGTTTACTAGAAATAGCTGGAAAAAGATACTGAGTCTCCTGTTTCCATGTCTCTACCTGGAAAACTGAGCCTCTCTCATGTCTATATCTTAGTTTCTGTGGCTTCTTGCAAGGCTCAGCTCAAAGTCTACCTTTTCCTTATTCCTCCTAGCTTAGGAAGTTAATACCTTCCCATTTCAGATTATCTTCCATCTACTTCATGTATCCTAAGAATGTATATCAAAACGTATCTCTCCTATGGATCTAGTTACTTGTTTCCTTTCCAATAGAATGTTTACTCCTTTAAGGAGAGACTTTTTTTTTGCCTTTATTTTTCCCTAGCACTTAATAAGTACTTAATAAATGCTTGTTGATTGATTAATTGATTAACAATAAAACAGACATTTCTTTCAAGCTCTCTGCTCTCTTCCTGTAAACCTAACGAGCTGGAAGTATGAGAGGAGTGGAATATCAATGGGGCTAACGCTGTAAAATGGACAGGATAGAGCAGACAATGGGTGTGACCACAGACAGATCTTTGACAGTCAGGTGTGAAGAAAACTTTACTTTGAATGTTTAAAACATTTTGCATATTTTAATATATATGATTAGGAGAAATGAGGGAAGAAAATCTGTCAGTAGAAAACACGTTTGTGTAACAATTTGTAAACTTCTCTGACAGCAAAAGTAGAAGTTACTTGTTATGTTCCCCTATTGTGTGGAATGAGAAAGTAACAACACCTTACAGAGAAGAAGTGGGTTGGAACAGAAGAGAGGGAGGGTGTTTCAGTCATGGGCTGAAAACACAGACAACTGCTGCCCTAATTTCTCCCTTCAATGGACAAGAAAAATCACAGGATAGGAGAAGGAGCTCTCTCTTTTACTCTGTGAATTCAGTTACTGTTACACTGGTGTACTGAGAAGAGTAAGAGGGACAATGCCTTAAAGCGTCAACACCTATATTGAGTGCAGAAAGCCAGAATAGATCCAGCTGTGATTTTAACATGGTTGGTGTCTAAAAAGCCTTAAGCCTCAACCACAAGGAGAAACAAAGTTACAGATGCTTTGGGCTCATAGAAGTCTTCGAAGTAAAAGTTCCTCCAATAAAAATTACAACCTAAATCCAAGAGGAAAACTAGGGTTTTATTAAGAGAAAATGCTTAGAAAGTTATGACTACAGATTATTATGCTTTTAAAGTCAGTGGTGCATTGGCAAATGTTTTAACAACTAGCTGTCTGAAAATACACAATATTTAAGTTTATTTTACACTAATATTGTTTTTTCCATTACTTCTTTGGGTCTAGATTTATGTAGAGGTGGGGAACCCTGTGGCCTTCTAGGTCCTTTGGTGTGACCAGGTTTTACAAAGCAAATCCTTTTATTAAAAGGATTTTTTCTGTGAAGTTTGGATTCAGTAAAAGGGTCACATTTGAGGACCTAGAGGACCACTAATAACACAATGAACTCTCTGTGCTATCTACAGAGAAGTCAAGATCTCAGGTTTGACCTAAAAGATCTCAGAATTGTAACACTTAATGACAGTACCCTAATGCTACAGATACATAATCCATAAGCTGATAGGTGATAGCATCATTTGTGCAGCTGGCCATTTTTGAAAATTGTCACCAAATTCAGATTGTACCGGGTTTTCATTTTATTTTGGAAATTTTACTGTTCACTAAAATTTATATTCTTTGTCATACCAGGGGCACAGATTTTCCTGAATTAAAAAGCAGTTGTTAAATACTCACATATGCAGGTTGGCATCATCCATAACGCATATGCATATAACCTGACCCTCTTTTTTTTTTTTTTTTTAATTCTCACTCCTTTATAAGAGGAGAGTGGATCTGGAATTCTTTGTAAATAATTATCTAGGCTTTTCCTCTACTTCAAGATTTATTCTGCATGATAATATCTAAAAGGGCATAAATATTTAGCTTTGGAAGGCAGCCAGAATTTTCTTTTTACCATGGGCTTCCTGTCCAGAGTTTTAGGATTCCCCCCATAAATTCTCACATTGGAATCAGTTCAAATATTTGAATGACATTTTCAGTCAGTTGCTCTTAAAAAAAATAAATAAATAAAGCTCTGTAACATGTTCAGATTTCCCAAAGTATTATGTGCTATCCAGTTGTCAGGTTTTTAAATTTCTCACTTTGTCTTTACCGACATCCTGAGCTCCTTTCCATTAGTATTCTGTCTTTGCACATGATGAATGATTCCTGTCTATCTGCAAGCTCTTACAGACTGGAGCCCCATTAAGTGCCATCTGATACAGTCTTAAATTTGGCAGTTTTGTTCTTCCTTTTTTTTTTTTAAATCAGCAAAAAGTTTAGCTTCTAATTACTTTAGATACCTTTTCTTCACTGCACATTATCAATGCATTTACAGTAGGTGGATTTTTTAATTTGGAAGCAATTTCACTGTGAGGATTTTTCTCCAAACTGTGACTGAAGTCGTTAGCCTTAATGGCTCTTAATGGTCTCAGTACCACAGAACAATATCTCTTTACAACTGACAAGGGAAACAAGTTTAACTATCTAGAGACACCTATGAGCTTTTAGATTACTCAATATTCATGTAAATGTATATTCTCTGAAAATACCTCCATGTAATTTGATTAGCTTCCTAAATAGATAACATTGTAATCAAAGGCTGCCAGGAAATTCCTGAGAGGTTCTCAAGGAAATACTTTTATGAGGCAAACGCAATTATCAAAAAAGTCTCACAACTAGGAAATGGCATACATAGTACATAATCTTCAGGGAAGGGTTTGATAGTGGGTACTTTTCCTTTAGGCTCAATACTACGTAGCTTGGAAGCTGGCAGAGATTTCGTGAGGTCCTGGAAATGCCAGGCAGGGCCAGAAATGCTGTTGGGGATGGAGGGTGCGGGGAGAGATGTAGAAGAATTGGAGCAAAAAGCCAGAAAGTAAACAGAATTCTGGAGAACTGGAAGAGAGGTCAAACAGGTCTTGTAGCCTTAAGGGGATATTACATTTGAATGTATCTCTTCTACCAGTGTTTGCTCATTTCTTTAGGTGCCATATGCATAAAGATGCCAAAGCTTGAGGAGTCTTTGCTAACTACATTTTTACAGGATCATTGTTTTGGAGCTGGAGGAAATCTGACGTCCTCAAGTCCAATCCCCTGGTTTTGCATATAAGGAAGCTAAAACCAGGCAACTAGGTGGTTCAGTGGCTAGAATGCCAAGCCTGGAGTAAGGAAGACTCCTCTTCCTTAGTTAAAATCTGGTCTCAGATACTTACCAAGTGTGTGACCTTGTGCAAACCTTTTTTGCCTCAGTTGTCTCATCTGTAACATGAGCTGGAGGAGGAAACAGCAAACTACTCTAATGTCTGCCAAGAAAACCCCAAATGGGGTCAGGAAGGGTCAGACAAGACTGAAGATGACCAAACAGCAGTAGCAACAGCAGCAAAATCTGAAGCCCAGAGAGGTTAGATGAGTTGCCCGAGGTCACACAGTTTAAAAGTAGCAGAATACCAAATTTAAATGCAGGTCCTTGAACTCCAAGCCCAATTCACATTCCCAGCGTTCCATGCTGCTTCAGAAACCAAGGCAGGAGCAAGCCCAGGCAGCAAATGATAATGACCTTGTCCTTTGAGCTTAATTTTGTGTCTGTGCTTCTCCCCTTCTCCGCTCATCTGTGTCAGACAGCCAAAGTGGGTTGGAGATCGAGAAATGAAGGACCCTGGACTACAAGGACCTCAATAGTTTGTTTGCAGAGCACCTGGCAGAATGGATGCTCATTTATAAAAACTGTGAAAGTTGTGGGAAATGGAATGAAAAGGGAAGTGTTAATAGAATTAGACAGGGAAAGCAATAAGGAGAGCCCTACAATAAAATTAATAGAATTTGTATAGGGATCTTCTGAGTGAGAAGATGAGGTGTTTGAGAGATAAGTAGGGATAAAATTGATAATCAGCAAATATTTTATTTACTTTTAAAAATACTTAGTATTTTATTTTTACCAATTTATATGTAAAAACAATTTTTAACATTCATTTTCAAAACTTTGAGTTCCTAATTTTCTCCCTTCCTCCCTCCCCAACACCCTCATTAAGAAGGCAAGCAATTTGATATAGGTTATACATGTGTAGTTGTGGAAAACTATAATAGTCTATATTGTAAAGCTGTAAATCATGTTGTAAAAGAAAGCAAACAAAAAAAAAACCTCAAGAAAAATAGTTGTTTTTTTAAAGTATGCTTCAGTCTGTAGTCAGATACCATCAGTTCTTATTCTACGGATAGATAATATTTTTCATTGTAAGTTCTTCAGAGTTGTCTTGGATCACAGCATTGCTGAGAATAGCTAAGAAGTCATTCACAGTGATCACCTTACAATATTGTTTTTACTTTGTACACAGTACATTTCACTCTGCATCAGTTCATTTAAGACTTTCCAGGTTTTTCTGAGAGCACTCTGCTCATTATTTCTTATAGCAAAATATTATTCCATAGTAATAATCACATACTATAATTTGTTCAGCCATTCCCCAATTGATAATCATCTCCTTAATTTCCTATTCTTTACCCTCAGTAAAGAGCTGATATAAATATTTTTCACTCATATTGGTCTTTTTGATTTTTTATCTCTTTTGGGATATAGACCTAGTAGTGGTATTGCTAAGTCAAAGGGTATGCTTTGGTTTCATAGCCCTTTGGGCATAATTCTGAATTACTCTACAAAATGGTTGAATCATTTCACAAGTCAACCAAACAGTGCACTAATGTCTCATTTTTCTCACATCACCTCCATTTTTGTCATTTTCTTTTTCTGTCCTATTAGATAAAATAAATAGGTATGAGGTAGTACCTTAGAATTGTTTTAATTTACATTTCTCTAATCAATAGTGAGTTAGAGTAATTTATCATATGACTATGGATAGGTTTGATTGCTTCAGCTCAAAACTGTTAATATCTTTTGGTCATTTATCAGTTGGGGAATAGCCTTTATTTTTTTTTATAAAATTGCCTCTGCTTTCTATACGTTTGAGAAATGAGACCTTTATCAAACAAATTTGCTTTAAAATTATCTCTCCTGGACCTATCTTCCAGGTCATTTTTTTTTCGAATGAGATATTTCCCATTGTGTTATATTTTGTTTTATTGTTTACTGATTCCTAATAGAGTCATTAGCTTTCATTTACTCAATTCTAATTTTTAAGGAATTGTTTTTTTCTTGAGCTTTTATTCCTCCTTTTCCATTTGGCCAATTCAACTTTAAAGAATTTTTTTTCTTCCATGAATTTTTGTGCCTCTTAAACCATTTGGCCAATTCTGCTTTTTAAGACATTCTTATCCTCATTGCTTTCTCTACCTCTTTTACCATTTGCCCAGCCTGTTTTTTGAAGTTGTTATTTTTTCAGTATTTTTTTTTGTGTCTCTTTTATCAAGCTGTTGACATTTTTTATTTTTTTGCATCATTCTCATTTCTCTTCCCAATTTTTCCTCTGCCTCTCTTACTTTAGTTTCAAAATCCTTTTTGAGCTCTTCCATGGCCTGATAGCAATTCATTTTATTTTTTTGGAGGATTTGCATGTAGGATCTCTGACTTTGTTATTTTCTTTCTTTCTTTTTTTTTTTTTTTTTTTGGTACTCAGAAAATGATATTTGAGACTCACATGATAAAAGACCTAGTACATAATGGCACTGAATGAAATATTTCTTTACAGATAATGCAGCTGGGATAAATCCAGGTGAGCATGTCAGTAATCAAGTGTCCTACCCCAAAGGACTAATGTCACAAGGATGAGACCAAAAGGGTAGGGGGGAAAGGTTCTGCTCCATCAGAAGATTCCATCAAGCACTTTCCTAGGGGAATATCCAATCTGCAAAGTCAAAGGTAGCAGCCTCTATCCCAACTTCTTGCTTAGTCCTACTGCTTTTCAATGGAGTATCTATCCCAATGGGCCCAGCACAAGTGAATGGATTTTCCCCTAGCTTTCAGTCTTACAATTTCATCAAATTTGCGCTTTAAATGAATAGACATAGTTATAGACTCTTGGCTACAACCAACTGCACCACCCAGGGTGGGGCATGCTATTATGCTACCACACTGAGTTCATTTTTCTCTTCCACTTGTTCAATCTTTTCTTCTGAGACTGGATCTGTATGGTGGATTTCAATGCCAAAAACATAGATGAAGCCTCCTAAAGCGGTACCAAGGAAAGGAGCCGCTGCTGGGATCCACCAGAAATAACTTGCAGCTGTGAAGACTTCAAATCCCAAACCTGTGAGAGCTGTGAATAGTCTGGGACCCAGGACCCAGGTTCATGGCACAACCAGTGTTCATTCCCAGTGAGCAAGCAATGACAAGGATCAGTAGGCCAACTGGTTCTAGGCCTTTGGGGACCCTCCAGTTTTTTTCATCAAAAATGGCAAACACACCCAAGAGAAGGAAAGTGGTAGATATCACCTGGTCTGCAAATTCATTTCCTATAGTCAGGTATTTAAGCGGATATGTTGCAAAAATCTGTGCTGTTGCATTTTCTCCTGTTGTATTAAGAAAGTTCGGATTCGCTCCTGTAAATGACGCTCTCGGACTCAATCAAAACGAAAGTAAAAAAGCTTTAATTACACAAGGCACGGTACAGACAGTTTAGGACAGCAGAAGAAGCAGAAGGCAAATATAATGATTATTAATACAAGGGCTATAATTACAATAGATAGATAGAGGAAGAGAATACATCACCAATTCAAGGGAACCTCCAATAACTCAATCGGCTGGGAGCCCCGTTGCAGCCAGAACAACTTGAATTGTGTAAAGATGGTCCCGCGTGAAGCGTCCTCCCACGGGTGAGGCTCAATCGGACTTTGTGGTTCGAGCTTTTTATAGGGTTCGCAAAAAAAGAAGGCTCTCAGCCAAGGCAGTTACATACAGAGTTTTAGCCCACTTCCCTAGCATATGCAGCTTGTGTGTCTGGGTCTAATTCTGGCTTTTTAATTGCTGACATTTTCAAAAACCTTGAAGCTCAGCACATTTTATCACTGTCAAGTGCTTATGTTCAAGGGAAGGGGCCACCTTCCCTTGAACATAAGCAGTTTCAGGAGTGGCGAGTTCCTGTTTTTTATTGCCAAGAACCTACAAGGTTTAAAGAATGGTCAAGTCCTGAGACTAAACGTTCAATAGCTCAGGCCTATTAAATCTGAATGATATTACAATTTTAATAAGAAAATCTAATTTCTTATTCACCTGTGATGATCAATTTTCCCTCAGCAAAAGTCTTAAGTGCATCGTAGTAAACTCCAAAGAGGGCTGCAGCCCCTACAAAGGCTCCCAGGAACTGGGCTACCACATAGAAAGGGAATTTGAACCATTTCATCCGTCCATAGAGACACATAGCAAAGGACACTGCTGGGTTAACATGACCACCAGAGACGCCTCCTGACACATAAAAAGCCATTACAATAGCCAATGCAAAGCCAACATTCGTGGTCACAGGTCCACCTGCAGTCCCTTGGCTGAAGACGGTTTGGGCTACAGAACCACAACCAATGTGAATGTCCCCAGGAATTCTCCAATCGTCTCTTTGGCCAATGAGTTCTTCAAGATAAGTTTCTCCCTGAAGGTTTTTTGCACCTTTCTGTCCATCTTGCAGTCACAAATCCTTCTTGGATGTGGGCATGCCATGCTGGGCAGTCCTGTGACAATGTTTCCCATATTATTAAGCACCAATTGGAAATCCTTTGTTTTGAGTGAGGGAGGGCTGTGCAGGTCACCAGTCTCACTTCTCCTCCCAACTTTGTTATTTTCTTCTGTGTGTACTTTGATCTTCTTTGTCACCACAGTAACTTTCTGTGGTCAGATTTTTTCTTCCTGTGGTTTGCTCATTTCTCTTTGATGTTTAACTATTTCTTAAAGTAGAACTTTGTTTCCAGGATGGAGGAAGCACTGTTCCATGGTTCAGGGGTTTGTGAAGCTGTTTTCAGAGGTACTTCTGGGAACCTGTAAGGTTTCAGTTCTTCCAAGGTGGTATGATCTGAAGAGAGATGCTTATTACTCTCCTGGCCTATGCTCTGGTTTCTGAGTGAACACAAGCACTCTTTTCTACCCTGCAACTGTGAGGAAAGTCCCTGCTCTACTGGGACTACAAGCTCTGGTGTGCTAGTGTTCCTCTTTGCCCTAGGACTGCTACCCAGGAATGTGACCCAGATTCAAGTATGGGCAAAGAAACTGAGTCCTGCCTCAGTGTCAGCAAACAGACCCTCATAATTTCTTTCTAATCAGTTATTTGACCTTCTTACCATTTGTGTTATGAGAGCTCTGAAGGTAGACAGTGCCACTGCTGATTTAGTCACTCCAATGATCTGTTCCTGGTTTGTTTGGGCAAGGTCTATGCTGACATAGCCCATGCTGGACTGAACTGGACTGTGCTTCTCTCTCACTCTGTTGCAGCAGTCCATTCCTGCTGACCTTCTAAATTATCTTGGGATGAAAAATTGTTTCACTTCACCGTTTTGTGGGTTATACTACTCTAGAAATTGTTTAGTCATTATTTAAAGGTATTTGAACCATCTTGGCTCTACCTTTCTCAACAAATATTTTAAATTGACTATTATATGCCAAGCACCATGTTCAGTGTTGGGAATTCAAAGAAAAACAAAATGTAATTCATGCTTTAAGGAGCTAACAGTTTAATACTTGAAAAAGGATTAATTTTAATGATCATTTCTCTGGAGAAGAAATGTTTTATAGTGGAAAAAGCCATCAATCTAAGTGTTATTTACTGGGCCCTAAAGGGTTGGCTAGACACAAATGACAGTGATTTAAAGTGCTGGGGAGGGTGGGGAAGGCAGTCACTGTTTTCTCCAAAGAAAATATTTTTTTATAGTGAGAAGTCTCTCTTTTTTCTAATTTTCTCCTGACATTTTTCTTGATATGATACTATTTAGTTTTCTCAGATGTATTTGATCCATATTTGGTCACCAATTTCTGTAAAATCCTACAGGACATAAAAAATATCATTAAAAATGGAAAATATCTTAAGATGAAATCCAATTTCCAACCATTTCTTTCCCTTCCCCTCCTTTCATCTTCACTCTTATCTTTCAATGGGTCACTCTTGAAATGTCTTTAGTCATATCATTTTTCTTTGCTGGAGTAGCATTTTTTAATTTCCATTAATGTTCCTGCATATTAAGTGTGCACAGAAGGTGAGACATTTCTCAGTTTATGTACAAAACTCTCTAACAGTCACCATTTTCTGGGGTCTTCCCTCTATTTGAATATGATGCTTCTTGGCTTCCTCAACTGCAACTTAAGATATAAACAGATCAGCAGTTTCCTATCGAAACCCTAAGAGTAAGTTCCACTTACTTTTTCTCTTTTGGAAGCTCTTAGGTAGAAATTCAACTTCCCACCACATTTTATCTTATTTACATCTTTTCTACTCTTCTAATTGGTCAAACTTCAGGCAAACATCTACACTTGTTGAGTCTCATTCAAGGTCTCAAACTCTTCTCTGTATAAATTATGAGAAAAGAGATACGATGAAGCTGGTAAAAACATGGAAAATTAACAAACTACATTGTAGAATGCATAGTAGAACTTTCAAAATTATATAAATGGCTAATACAGTTTTTTAATCTTAAATGTTATTAAGCCAAATATGATCTTCCAGATTATATCCCTAGTTCTGTAGCACAGGAGCTAAATTTGTGATATCATTGGTAATGTGAAATCCTATGGGAGAAAACATTCTCTGCCAATGTGCATGAGCATATTCTTTACCACTCTTAGTTGCCCAGAACACTGAGAGATTAGGGAACTTGCCCTGGGTCACAAAGCTATTATATGTCAGAAATAAGACTTGGACTCATGTCTTCCTGCTCTGGAGTTCAACTATCTATCCATTTTAGGGATAGCTAGGTAGCACAGTGGATAAAGCACTGGGCTTGGATTTAGGAAAACTGATCTTCATGAGTATAAATCTAGCCTCAGCAACTTACTAGCTGTGTGACCTTAGACAAGTCACTTATCCCTGTTTGCCTCAGTTCCTCATCTGCAAAATGAGCCAGAGAAGGAAGTGGCAAACTACTGCAGCATGTTTTCCAAGAAAACCCCAAATGGGGTCACAAAAAGTCAGATATATTACTGAAACAATTGAACAACAACAAAAATCTATCCATTATACCACATCTTCCACTAGCACTCTGACTCTAGTTTATTTACTTAATTTCTCTGAACCTTCGTTCACTCACTTGTATAATTGAGATAATTATATTTGTACTATTTGCTTCATAGAATTGTTGTGAGGAATAAATTTTATGGACCTTCAAGAACTACATAAATTCGAACTAATAACATTATAACTTTGTTCTCATCTTCATGTTAAAATCGCATCTATTCTAATTGGAGGAGATAAAGATTGGACTTGTGATTTTATTAATATATGGAATTCCTGGGTCAGGAAACTCCCTGTTGTCAGAAAACTCAGTTGTTTGGCACCTTCTCTGAAACTTATAGTTATAGTTACCTTGAGTACTAAAAGGTTAAGTGATTTCTTGTGATAGTGATGGTGACAATAAAAGTTAGAGTCTCAGCCTTAGCTAGCTATGTGACTTTTGGTTGAGCCTTTCAGGGTTTCAGTTTCTTGATTTGTGGACTAAAGGCACTTGTGCTAGATGGACCTAATATCATAGTTTTACAATTCCATGATTCTTGAATTTTTTTTTTTAAATGAGACTTTATGATCACAAGCAACTTTAACAATTAATGTATACTTTCTATTACATGTTAATGGAAAATTGAGAAACCCAAAAGATAACTAAATGATCATTTCTAATTGTGGTGTTAGATATATGTGTCATCATACATGGCAGCCTTGGAAATTGTAATAAAGAAAATGGTTAATGTAATAAAGCCAAGGCACTAATATTGTGTTGGATTATTCCAGTGAGAGGTATTTAATGAAATATCTCATATACAGGATCTACTTTTAGCCCAACAATATTCGCCATGGTCCTAAATTAATTTTTCATTTTCAACTAGTTGAAAAAATAACAGCTGAGCACTGAAAACTTCCATATAATAAGGTCAAAAAACTAGACTTATTCTTTTACAATTGATCTTTTTACAAGTTTTAGAATAATATGAACAGAAATGAAGATTGCTTTATAACATGGGAACTGAAGTCATCCCAGACCATTCAACCCTGCTGCAACTAGGCCAAATAATAAATTATTTCTTTCCATTTAGATCTCTTAACATCCATAGGCCAAAAGACAGAATATACGTAAGAAGAGAAAGGGTGAACTTTGCAGGTATTTTGTACTTAAAAAAAAAATCTCTCAGACTGTCTATGCATTTCCAGAACAAGTGTGCTATGCAATTGGTCATTAATACTAATTACTAATAATTCTAGTTTTGTTTTCAGCAAGCAGCACAAAGGTACCCTAAAATCAGCTTTTAAAAACAAATTCAGCTATAGGGAGGATGACATACAAGAACCTTGCCAAGTTGGAGGGAATTCAGAGATGTTGAGATACCATAAGTATTCTGTTGCTTTTTGTGGTTGATATCCCAAAGCACGTGTGGAGGGGGGTTTGTGTGGTTTTGTCTTGGTCTTAAAGGAAGCCACTAACCTGGAATGTAGTTACCAAGGTGTAGAAGTGGCTACTTGGAAGATTACTTTTCACATCAGTGGTTACTACTGTTGAATGGAGCCCCAGAGGGGCTACCTGACTTGATGGTCAAGGTGGATTCAGTACAGTTGGAGCCAGTCTTGTTTTCTCTCTGGAACCCTTCCTTCCCCTCCCCGCTGCTGCTGCACATGGAGTCTGCTGTTCTGACCAGATGTCAGAACTCCTAAGCCTTCCAACCCTTCTCAAAAACAATTTATGTAACAAGTACTCTGAAGGCTGTACTTTCCATGAAACATGCCCCCCTCCCCATTAAAATGTGTTTAAATCCTACTCCTCCTGTCCCTCCTGGGCACTCCAGTACTGCCATCATGCTGTGTGATATCTGGGATTCCAATTCTCTTGCTTGGATTAAAGACCCTCCTGAATGCCACTTTGGTAATCCTTTGTTTCAAGGTGACTGAATTTTGTTTCTGAATGAGTTCAAGTCCTTAGTGCTCTCTAAATTCCCTTGCATTAGGACAAAGGCCAAAGCACACCACCCTAATTACACCAATCAATCAATTACCAAACATTTATTAAAGTTCCCACATGTGTCAGACACTGAGGATACAAAAATGCCTTCAAGACACTTACAAAATAAAACAGAATCTATCTCTTTTTAATTTAGTCAAATAGCTTTGCAATACTGAGTATAGATTACAAAATTCCAATGATTCCCTTAACGCAGACTTTCCTTATGTTATTTGATGGAACAAAAATACCACAGCTAGCACCACCATCATCAAAATAAAGATTTTGAAGAGAGCTATGTGTCTAGATAGTTTCAGAAGTGTATTATTGAAGTCTGTTAGGTAGCAAGAGATCTAAGAGATAATTTTCTCTTCTAGTATAATTGGTTTGCACAGATCTGGGAAGATTACTCCTTCTTTGTATGGAATTATGTAGCTTAAACAGTGATTCCCCAAACAAAAAACAGCAGTGCTCGTTTTATAACCGGTATTCTTCATTTCCTAACTGGCATTATTCTGTGAGGTACGAGCATCCTGAGGTGAAGAGTTATATTACTTTATGCTGTCTATAGAAGGCAACGAAGAAATTGATTCAGAAGAGCTGTTCAGGTAAACTGTTTGTTAGACATTTAGAGCATGGGCATCCATTTAGTGGTGCATTTGATCTATTAGGTAGGCTCGCCTGTAGCTTGATAACAATGCCCTTTGGAGGACTCTTAACCCTACAGTTAAGGACCTGCAATTCTGTGAATCAATGTTATACTGTACAGCAATCAGTTCTCTTTGCTAGGGTAAAAACTGCATAAGTTTAAGTCTTTTTCTACAGAGGAAATAACCCAGTAAAGTATAAGCAAACAGGTGATTAAAGAACATTCTTGATCATAACCAGGTAGTTTTATTTTGGTTTAGTTTTGCCTTGTAATTTCCTTCCAATGAACCTACAATAATGAACCTATGGTTAGCTTGGTAAAAGGCTGATGGTGATGATCACAGGCAGAGGACCAAGCTTCCTTCCAAGCAGTATTACCTTTCTTTACCTCCATTTTTCTTTTCTTTCTCCTATTCTCCCCCTTCCACCTTTTATCTCACTCCCATTTTCTTCTACACCTTTGGACCTGATGGTTTTTCCTGAGGCTACCTTGCCCTTTTTAATCATGTTCTTCTCTAAAATCCAATAGTCAGTGAATTTTACAAGAGGAAATTGAAATTGTAAACTGAGCAGCCTAAGATCAGACATCAGTGCTTATTGCTATAAGGAGGTAATGGAATTGCAAATTATGGGGTTGCCTTTTTTTTGGAAAGGATTAGTGTGGAGCTTTTATTATTTTGTTATTATAAAGATAAGTCATCAGAAGATCAACTTACACTCTGCATTCCCCTTAATAAATTTCCTTATTGTTATCCAAAAATGTGTATTAGCATAGATTGTAATCTAATACTAACTTAAACCATCTTCCATTCAGGAAATGAGTGTATCTCCATGAAATATTAAAACCTACCCTTTCAGCTTTGAAGTGATGATCTATATTTAACAATAGATTTTTTTTTAGGATCTAGCTAAAATTAAGTAAAATGTACATTAGCAAAAAAGAAACAAAATGTAAAAAAAAAAAGTTCCTCATAGGCAAAAACAATGATAATTCGTTAAATGGTATCACAAAGTGTTGACATTGCTGAAGCAAGGCTGAGAGTAAAGTGTCAGGATCAGCCTAATATTTCAGAAAGGCCTAGAAGGTGAGGACCATCAATGTCAAAGACAGTGTGCTGTGTTCTCATACGCTTCCTTATATTAGCATCTTTTTAATAGCTGTATCCTCTTGCAGGGGCAGCTAGGTGGTGCAGTGGATAGAGCACCAGTGCAGGAGTCAGGAGGACCTGAGTTCAAATCTCACCTCAGACACTTGACATTCACTAGCTGTGTGACCTTGGGCAAGTCACTTAAATCCAATTGCCTCATCCTGGGTCATGTCCAGTCATCATCACCAGATGAATATCTAGTCACTGGATTCAGATGGCTCTGGAGGAGAAGTGAGGCTGGTGCCCTGCACAGCCCTCCCTCACTCCAAACAAGGTCAAGTGCAAGTCATGTCATCATTTCTCTGATGGAATGGTCGTCTTTGGCAACAAAAGATTGGCAACAAAAGATGAACACACACACATCCTCTTGCAGTTCTTAAAGGAGTGAAGCTTTCAAGCATGGCCTCCGTACTTAAATCATTGCTAAATATACTTACATATACCTTTTTTATTTTCACTAACAGGTGGATACCAATAGTGAATAAGTAGCCCTGAAAAGGTGCTAGTCCTCCCTGAACACCCCATCATGCATCCATCTGTGGCTCCAAGAAGCTGTAACATTCACAGTAGCCACAACCTGATATAACTGTCTCAGCAGACAGATTAAACCGATTTGAGGGTAACCAGCAAGTCTCAAACCCCTCAGTAAATTAGGGGGATGTCTACCCCAAGAATGTGAAGACTTCTCCTGCAGTAATGGACAGATGAGAATAATTTGTTCCAATGGCCACTGGCCATTCCAATGACCATGAAGATCACTAAAGCAGACACTGCCATGCACTTAGAACTTGGTCAGACATCAAAAGTGCCTACGTCATCCATTGCATCCCAGGCCATCACCATTTATCTTGAATTTTTTCCTGCCAATGAACTTCAATGATTCTGAAAGAGAAAGTGATATTGATAACTCCTCTTCACATAAACTCAATTCACATACAAATAAAGACAAATCCCATCACATCATAATGTTATTGGTCCTCTCTGAAAACAAAAGATAACAATTTCTAACAAAAATTTTACATTTCTCTCAATTACCAATGTTGGTAACAAACTATGGTACCATAAGGCTTCATCTGACTGCCAAAGGAATTCATGACACAAAAAAGGTTAAGAATTCCTGGCCCACAAAAATAAAGGATCAGGCTGGTAGAATCCTAGGGAAACCTATCTTTGTCTGATAATAATTTCCCACTTGGTAAATCCTTCCAATTACAATTTGGGACCACTTTTTGACTACATAGGCATATTCCTTTTACCCACTTTTGGAAATGGTATTATGTGGATTATATCCATATTACTTATATGTGGATATGCCTTTATCTCTACACACAAATAACATTATAGACCAATGGCACATCAAGCAAAGTGGATATGAAGCAATGCTTTTAAAAGGCTCTGACCTTTATCTGCAAAGATGAGGTTATTGGCAAACCTAATTCCCATTTAGGCATATGTGTGTGTAGCCAGGCAGAACCTGAAGTATTTTTGAGTACAGCTCCCATTCCTCTGCACGCTGACTGAAACTCAAAGTGCTAACTCTCCCAGGTATTTGCATTTTAAGCCTTTTATCTTTAATTGTGGAATGAAAGGTTTACTTCTCTGGTAAAGGAATTTCAAGCAAAACTGAACATTTGGGAGGAGTTATTTTGGTGGTGGGACTTTTTTTCTCTTAAAGCATTCTATGACCAAAGCTGGGCCTAAAGATAAACTTTTATTTTGTTTCGTTTCAATGTCACCAGTTGTGGACTGGCAAGCTCTATTTCCATTCCCTTTCTAGTTTAGTTAAACTTAAACCTCTCATTTCCTCAGCTTTCTCCTTCCCAGTTTCTAGGAACTAAGAGCCCATTCTTACTGGATCATCATCCTTCCACATGCTGACATCATGGTGTGTGTCTCTTCTCTTCTATCCCACCAATAAAGCTAATTTTGTTTTTCTGGGACAAAGAAATTATACCTCAGGCCCCACCATTTCTCCTGCCTCAAGGCTTCCAGTACTGAGGACTATTACTTGAGTAGTTGTTTTAAGTATCCATTACACAGGGTTGAGGGATATAGGTGAACAATAAAGAAATTGTAATTTCACAAATAGAGCATGTTGAACTTTGTCCCTAGGATATGTCTGGGAAGAACGGATGCTCATATATTAGAAAACAATATCTAGAACATGTTTGAAAATCTAGATACTATTAAAAAGTGGGCTTATGTGGGACAATAAATTGTATTTATATAGTATTTTAAGGTTTGCAGAGTTCTGGACTTATCTCTTTTAATCCTCACAAAACCCTGCGAGATACGGTGTTATTATTTCTGTTTATAGATGAGGAAACTAAGGCTGAAGAAAATTAAGTGACCTTTCCTGCATCAAAAGTTAGAACATGACTGAGGCTGAATTGGAACACAGATCTTCTTGATTTTAAGTCCAGCAGCCTATCCACTGCATGACTTAGCCATCTTAATGACTAAGACAATGGAAAGCATTTATAAAGTACTTAGTATACCTCAAGAATTGTGATGATGAGGATGGAAATATTAAGTGGCATAAAAATGGAATGAAAAACCTATCAACATTGACATTATTCATAAATCTTGAGAAACTAACAAAAAATACCTATGAATTTTATTTGGTTGTGTAAAAGTAAAACTAAATTTTTTCTCTTTTCATTCATTTATTTATTTTAGTACTCATTTAAAAATATTTTGACTTTCAAATTCTCTCTCCATCTTCTCATCTCCATCATCTCCATCATTTCCCCCACTCATTAAGAAGTCAAGCAATATATCAACAATATGTGGGAAGTCATGCAAAACATTTCCCTATTAGTCCTGTTGCAAAACAAAAAGCAAGAACAGAAAGAAAATGAAAAAAAGTATGCTTCATTCTACACTCACAGTTTATCAGTTTTCTTTCTGGAGGTGGATAGTGTTTTTGAATTTATTGTCTTGTAAATTATTGTCTTGGATCACTATCATGAATATAGTAGCTAAATCCTTCACAGTTGATCATAGTTACAATATTTCTGTAAGTAAAAGTAATCTTAATTCAAAACATTTATATGAATACATGCTTAATCATCAACCAGTGATACTAATCATGTCAACGAAAAAAATGTAAGTAATTTTGTTGTCATGTAGTTTGATTTTCTGTTCTTGTAATAATGACTGCATAGAACTAGCCATATTCTTTCATCTCATACAGATAGAACTGTGTCTGTTAGCACTATCCTTCTCATGTGAGCAGCAACTCATGTGATACAAGAGAATTGAGGGGCTTGGAGAAACAGACTATGGCTTTGGAACCAAAGCAATCTAACAGGCTTAATCCTTGCTAACCAATCTGTCACTGCAATTGTCCCAAAGATATTTTCAAAGAGTGTAAACATCAACTTACAACTCATTATTTTCATCTAACTACAAAGAGCAATCATTTTTCTGCCCTCGTAAGTGCTCAAAATATTAAACATAAGGAAAAAAAAGTAGCATAGTGACTTGTCCTCAGATCATTTCTAGATAGATTCCATATGAGAACAAAGGGAATGATAATAGACTTCTTTGTAGCACTTTAAATTTGTAAAAAAAAAAAACCAAAAAACTTCATTCCAACTGAGATGTGCCCATTAAAGTCATGTTCTGACTAAGAGAATTCACTAGACACATACATAAGGTAAATACCATGGACATTTAAAAATCTTTGATCAACAAATTATGATGTAAACGATATATACTTTTTGATTAGACAAAGCTCCTAGGTATTCTCATGGAAAACTATGATTTATGGATTTGATTTAGCCTATATCTAAATTTACAAAGATATATACTTTATTGTAGATATGGTATATACAGTATACATGATAGTGTCCAGGTTTAATTTTAGATGAGAAAGCTCAAATATTGTCATTCAAATCAACCCAACTTGACAATTTGAGATACCAAGAAAAAAAGTCAATGTATTATTATCTCCTCTGTATCAATTTTAGTTTGACTTAATGACGACTGTTTTCTTCCAGCAATAAATCTATGACTTTATGAGATTACATACATATCTAGAAGAGTATGAAAGACTCCTAAATTTAAAGAGAAATAAAATGGATAGGATAAGCGAAGGATCTTTAGAGGGGAGGGTCAAGTAATTGGTTAAAGGGAGGAGTATAGATGTTTAGATTCATGGGAATGGGAGAATGAGGGAAGGATCCTTGGAGGGGCATGGGTTAAGTAGTAGGAGGGCAAGGTAGTAGGTAGAAGTAGAAGAGTCAGGAGGGAATAGGTAATAAGAGATATACACAAACATAAAATAAAGATAAGGAGAAAAATACGTTAGGGAAAAGGGAGCAGGGGTCATAAGCATAACCTTGGGCAAAGTTAAGGCTAAAATAGACTTAATCAAAAGAGAAAAATAGTGAAACCATACTGTATTTCAGCCATATTCATCAATGCCATTTTAGACTATTTAAAGCCACTAGACAGTATAAGGTGGAAATATTGCTGTGGTGCAGGAAATGACAAATTAATGGACTTGGAAAAATATGGAAAGACTTGGACTTGTGAAGGAAAATGCTATCTACTCTTAGAGAAACAGAAGATAATGTAAAGTATGGTCTCACATAGATGCATATGAATGTGCATGTCTATACATGAATATGATTATAGAAAATTCTTTGTTGTTATTTTTTTTAATGACTGAATAACAAGGCATTACCTAATCACTGCATATCTACTTTATTTTCAGTTTTTAGTGACCACAGAAATGTTATTATAAATATTTGTTTATTTTTGAACTATCATTGACCTCACCATTGTAGATTTCTTTTTTAATTAATTTATTTAATTTTAGTTTACAACGTTCACTTCTACAAAATTTTGGGTTCCAAATTTTCTCCCCATCTCTCCCCTCCGCCTGCCCCAAGACTTCGTGCAGTCTGATTATCCCTTCCTCCAATCAACCCTGCTTTCTGTAACATCTCTCCCTTCTCTCATTTCCTCCCCTGCCATTTTTCCATAGGGTAAGATAGATTTCTTTACCCCATCGCCTGTATGCCTTACTTCCCAGTTGTACATAAAAACAATTTTAAACATTCATCCTTAAAACCTTGAGTTTCAAATCCTCTCTTTTCCTCCCTCCCCACTCATCTCCTCTGAGAAGTCAAGCAAATCAAAATAGGTTAAAAATGTGTAGCCATAAAAAACACCACCATCACAGTCATGATGTAAAAGACTAATTATATTTCCCTCCATCCTATCCTGCTCCCCATTTATTCTACTCTCTCTCCTGACCCTGTCCCTCTTCAAAAGTGCTTACCCTAATTGCCCCCTCTTCCCATTTCCCTCCTTTCCATCATTCCTACTATTCCTTGCTTAATTTCTGTTAGTGTAAGATAGATTTTCATACCAAATTGAATGTGCATGTTATTCCCACCTTAAGCCAAAGCTAATGAGAGTAAGGTTTACTTTTTCCCACCCACCTTCCCCCTCTTCCCTTCCTTTGAAAAAGATTTTTCTTGCCTCTTTTATGTGACAGATAATTTACCCCATTCCTTCATATTCAATTCACCCTGTGCCCTCTGTCTATATGTATATAATCCCTCCAACTACCCTATTACCGAGAAAAGTCTCAAGAGTTATACATATTATCTTTCCATATAGGAATATGAACATTTCAACTCAAGCAAGTCCCTTACGGTTTCACTTTCATATATACCTTTTCATGCTTCTTTTGATTCTTGTGTTTGAAAGTCAAGTTTTCTACTCAGCATACTTGAAAGTCCTCTATTTCATTGAATGACATTTTTTTCCCCCTGAAGTACTACTATACAAAGTTTTGCTGGGTAGATAATTCTTGGTTTTAATCCTAGCTCCTTTGATCTCTGGAATATCATATTCCAAGTCCTTCAGTTCCTTAATGTAGAAGCTGCTAGATCTTGTTTTATCCTGATTATTTTTCCACCATACTTGAATTGTTTCTTTCTGATTGCTTGTGATATTTTCTCCTTGACCTGGGAGCTCTGGAATTTGGCTACAATGTTCCTAGGAGCTTTCCTTTTGGGATCTCTTTCAGAAGGCATCAATATGTATTTTGCCCTCTGGTTCTAGAACATAAATGTAGTTTTCCTTGATAATTTCTTGAAAGATGTTGCCTAGGCTTTTGTTCTGATCATGGCTTTCAGGAAATCCAATAATTTTTAAATTCTCTCTCCTGGATCTATTTTCCAGGTCAGTTGTTTTTTCCAATGAGATATTACACTTTATCTGCTATTTTTTCCATTCCTTTGGTTTTGCTTCTGATTTTTCATAAAGTCATTAGCTTCCATCTGCTTCATTCTAATCCTTTAGGAATTATTTTCTTTTTTTAACTTTATTTTCTAAAAATTATTTTATTTGTTTTCAGTATTCTACAATCACTTCCATATATCTTAGATTTTTTTCTTGTTCCTCTCCCTCTGTTTTCCCTCCTTCCCCAGTCTCTCTCTGAGACAGGATGCAACCTTATATAGGTTTTGTACATGCATCCCTATTAAATAAATTTTCACCTTAGTCATGTTGAGTAGAAGAATTAAAATGAATGGGAGAAACCATAAAACAAAACAAAACAAAATACAAAAGAAAATGGTCTGCTTCATTTTGTGACCCAGTTCCATAGTTCCTTGTTTGGATGTGGAAGGCATTTTGCCTCAAAGGTCCATTGGGAATTTTTAGGTTCTTGCATTGCTATGAAGGACTAAGTCTACTAAAAATTCCTCGCACACTGTGGTTGTTGCTGTGTAGAAAGTTCTCCTGGTTCTGCTCCTTTCACTCAGTATCAGTTCATATAAGTCTTTCCAGGCCTCTCTGAAGTCTTCCTTTTCATCATTTCTTATAGCACAATAGCATTCCATTACATTCATATACCACAATTTAATCATTCATTCCCCATAGTTGATGGGCATCCCTTTGATTTCCAGTTTTTGGCCATTACAAAGAGAGCTGCTATAAATACTTTTGTATGTGTGGGACCCTTTCAATTTTTGATGATCTCTTTGGGATACAGTTCTAGAAGCGACATTGCTGAGTCAAAAAATATGCATGTTTCTGTAGCCCTTTGAGCATAGTTCCAAATTGCTTTCCAGAGTGGTTGGATCAGCTCACAGCTCTACCAACAATGAATTAGTGTTCTAACTCTCCCACATCTTCTCCAACATTTATCATCATCCTGTTTTGTCATGTTAGCCAATCTGATAGATGTGATGTGGTATCTCAAAGTTGTTTTGATTTGCATCTTTCTGATCAATAGTGATTTAGATCTTTTTTTCATATGACTAGATAGCTTTAATTTTTTTCTCTGAAAACTGCCTATTCATATCCTTTGACAATTTATCAATTAGGGAATGACTTGTATTCTTTTACATTTGACTCAGTTCTCTATATTTAAAAATGAGGACTTTATCACAGACACTAGCTGCAAAAATTCTTTCCCAGTGTTCTGTTTCCTTCCTAATCTTGGTTGCAATGGGTTTGTTTGTGCAAAAACTTTTCAATTTAATGTAATCAAAGTTATTCATTTTGTACTTCATCATATTCTCTCTCTCAGGAATTATTTTCTTCAGTGAGCTTTTAGACCTCCTTTCTCATCTGGCCAATTCTGCTTTTTAAGACATTCTTCTCATTGTTTTTTTGTATCTCTTATGCTATTTGGGTTAGTCTATTTATTTAAATGTTGTTTTCTTCAGCATTTTTTGGTCCCCTCTAGCCAGAAGTTGACTCATTTTTCATGATTCTGTTGCATCACTCTTGTTGCTCTTCCCAGTTTTTCTTCTGTTTCTCTTACTTAATTTTCAAAATCTTTTTTTTTTAGCGCTTCCATGGTCTGAGACCAACTCATATTGGAGGCTTTGGATGAAGGAGTTTTGACTATGTTGACTTCTTCTGTTTGTATATTTTGGTCTTCCTTGTCACCAAAGTAAGATTCTATAGTCTGATTCTTTTTCTAGTTTTTGCTCATTTCCCTAGCCATTTACTTGACTCAAAAGTCACTGTCTTTGTCAAGGTAGTTCTATACTTCTAGTGAGGCTGTGGGTGTACAGTTAGCTGCTCAATCCCCCCACAATCTGTGGGCCTAGAGCTCCACAAACATCTGTTGCCACTACTCCTTCTGCTGCTGTGGCTGCTTAGGGCTTCTCCACTCCCTCTACCACTCTGGGGCTGGGACCAGACTACTCTAGTATCTCACACAAGTCCCACAGGTTTTTTCCACTGACCTTCCAAATTATCTTTGGCATTTTGGGGTTCTGAACTCTGGAAACTGCCACAGGTGCCAGAGATTCATTCCCCCAAATGTCTGCTCATGTTCTGTCTGTGCTGGCATGGCCCATGCTGGACTGAACTCTGCTCCTTGTGTGGTGTGATAAATGCTTCCCATTGACCTTACAGGCTGTCTTGGACTGGAGATTTGCTTCACTCCATAATTCTATGGGTTCTGCAGTTCCAGAATTTATTTAGAATCATTTTTTACAGGTATTTGGCTTGGGTTGGGGTGAGAGATCTGGCAAGTCTCTGCTTCTTCTTCATCATCTTGGCTCCCCCTCTCCCCCATTGTAGATTTTTAGCAGTGGGGTTTAGAAGTCAAATGGTATTGACTTTTCAATCTCTTTCTTGCATTATTTCAAATTGTTTCCAAAATGTTTAGACCAATCATATCTCCATCAACAATGTATTAGTGTGCTCATCTTCCCATGCCTCCATCATAAGTGACTTGCCCTCTTTTGTCAATTTTGTTAATTTATTAGGCGTGAGGTAAATGTCAGAGTTGTATCATTTGTACATTCCTCTTACTATTAGTAATTTGGAGAATATTTTTAAGTGTTATTATGTAATTCTTCTTTTAAGAATTATATGTTCATATTATTTGATTACATCTTGAACAAGCACTTTAATTATCTAATTGGCTCCCTTAGAAGTATCCTGCACTGATTAGTATATAAGCTAAATCTTGTCATCTTTCGTCCTTCTTTGACAAATGTCCTATCCCTTACTCCCACAAAACCCCTGCCATCTTTTTCAACAACTTGCTGACAGGAACACTTAAACTGATTCTAATTTTTAAAATTTTTTTTAGAACTTGTTCAACACTTTTCTTCATTTTTATTTTCATGAAGTACTATCTCTATTTCAAAAGCTCAAGAACTACTCAAAATTTCTATAGTCTAATAATGCATATTAATAATTTTCATTGACCTTTACTTCTCATGGAAACAAAATCTGGTATGCTGTAAAAATAACTGACCAGATCATAAATGGATACATGTGTAAAGAAAAACTGCATATTATAAAAATTTCCCTTCAATAGGAAAAAATCCTGATATACCACTTAGGACAAACAAAAAGGAGGAAGCTTGAGAGAAATTTCAGCCAAAATCTGAAGTAGCACACCATGTGAATATGGAATATTCACCAATGATTAAACAAAAATGAGCTCAATCTCTCTTGAGAACTTTCTGGTTAATGAACAAAATAAAAATAAGAAGATTAGGAGTATTTGTTCCATTGTACACTATCATTTCCATAACGTTTTAACACAGAATATCTGCTTGTGATGTCTAATATGTGATTCTGTGAAGAAACAACTCTGGTAGGCCAGGACATAGCTTCAGCTTCATCTGAACCCCTGAAGTCCATTTCCTAGTGGATACCCTCTCAATCTCATGTCCACTAGCAACATTTACCAGACTGTGTGGAGTATTCAGGAAGGATTAGTACCTCTGGTGTGAGTGCTTACAAAGCCCTTTTCAGAGTTGCTCAACCACCTTTGGTGTCCATCTTAATCCAACCTATATCTGTGGCTCCAAGAAGCTCTAGCACGCACATTGGCCAGACCCTAGTAAAGTCTTAGCAGATGGGTCAATTCTCATTCAGGGTAATAATAAGGCCTCAAAACTGTCAATGAGTTAGGTGGATGTCTACCCCATGGATGTGAAGACATTTCCCAGTGGAAAGGCAAATGAGAATAATTGATTCCAACAATTGTGATGTGCTTAGAGCATGGTTAGACAGCAAAGAGTCTAAGGTCATCCACTGAATCCCAGGATGTTGCCAGTCATCTTGACCTTTGTATTGCCACTGGACTTTGATGACTCTGGAAGAGAAAATGAAATTGGTGACTTTGTGCAACACTGCCTCACCTAAATCTAATGCATGCACAAGTGAAGACATTATGATGTCTTTGGTCCTCCTCAAAAATAAAGAACTGACAACAATCACCAGACTTCAAGGATATGAATGCACCCTCCTCACTCGCAACTCAGGCCAGGTGCCAGCAAATACTTTGTTTAATTCAGTGTAGACACAGTAGGACAACAACAAAAACAAACCTTAGGTATAATTAAAAATAAGCTTAAAATAGTGAACAGAAAGATTAATGAAGGAATCATTATATCCCAAAAGTTTTCTATGCTATTTATAATGCATTCTACTTCACTTTCTAGATCTCTAGGAGCAAATGAAATTTCTTTTGTAGACAAGATAGATAGGTAGTTAAGTAGATAGATAGAAACATAGATAGATAGATAAATAGATAGATAGATAGATAGATAGATAGATAGATAGATAGATAGATAGATAGATAGATAGATAGATAGATAGATAGATGGTTGTGTGTGTTTGTCCTTTGTTGCCGAAGAAGACTATGCCATCAGGGAAATGATGACATGACTTGCATTTGACTTTGTTTTTTGAGTGAGAGAGGGCTATGCAGGTCACCAGCCTCACTTCTCCTCCAGAGCCATCTGAATCCAGTGACCAGATATTCATCAGGATGACTGGAGATGACCCAGGATGAGGCAATTGGGGTTAAGTGACTTGCCTAAGGTCACACGGCTAGTGAGTGTCATCGAGTGTCTGAGGTGAGATTTGAATTCAGGTCCTCTTGATTCCTGCACTGGTGCTCTATCCACTGCACCACCTAGTTGCCCCAGATAGATAGATATAGATAGATAGAAAGACTGATACACAAATCTATATTCATGCCCATATACATATTCTTTCAAACCCATACTTTCTGACTCAAGTCTGCAGCTGTCTATTTACTATGCTGTGCCACCACTTATCTACATTTATATCATCTCTAACTATATCCACCCATGCCTGCGTCTATATCTATGAGTATGTTCATGAACAAGGCATGTTTCATATTCTCTCTTATAATCAGTCAAGACATATTTATCTGGGAGAAACTAAAATTTATACACTTCAATAAATTAGTTTTCTCTTGAATTCTGGCTGGTTCTATGATCATACCACCCCACTCCAGTACAATTGTAGAAAGAAATATTTCTAGTGCTCTGTCCATCTTACCCTGCCAGATGAAGTGAAGTATTGCCACTGGTGTTCCCCTATGACAAATTATCTATTAAGGTCTGGTGCTTTCTCAAATTTAGGTGAATCTAGACAAAAGGCAACTTCTTAGCCTTCAGCTTGTGGCTTAACTCCACTTTCTTCAAATTTGGTCAATAATGTCTCAATTCCCCAAGCAAAAGAAACTTTCTTTTTAGCAAAGTGTATATGAAACTGCAGGATTTTGCAAGGAACTTGATTTTAATGCACTGAGCTGCTGGAAAACTACTCTACAGGAAACTCAATTTCAAGACTTAAAAGTATTGCTGAGCATATTGATTTAAGCTACATCTTCACTCTGGGAGACCACTTTCTTAACAGTACTTTCCGCTTTGTTTTCTAGAATACTAAAGAAATAACAAACTCAAAAAAACATTTCAGTCTTTTCTAAACTGCTAAGTATGGCAGGGCATGCCTACATTAATCAAATAATTTAACTGGAATAAAAATAAACTGCTGTACTATAAAGCTGAGTGCATAAGAGTATCTACCACATCTAGTTTTGATTTCATTTAACATTGGTTAAAGTGTTAGTTATATAACTGAAAGACAGTTTGGGAAAGAATAAGATTAAAAATGAGATGACATGGGAATAAATAGCTTTTGCATTATATATTATTATGATGGGTTTTTTGTGTATCCCTAATATGCATTTTACTTGCATATGTAAATTGTTTATTTTGTAGATTTGCTTGGATACAAACAGATACAGAAAATGCCTTTTTAAAGCCATTCACCATGCAACTAACAAAAAAAATCTCTAGAAAATCACCACATTAAAAGTCCCCAATCAAAAACCAAAATAGGAATCCTGGAAATCAAAGGAGAAATTAAGAAAATTAAAAGAAAAAAAGTCCAAACCATTGACTTAACAAATTGCTGGGGATGGAAGCTCAATTCCATGTGGACAGTCTCGGGCGGGTAAAGGTGGGAACTTCTAAATCTTAGAGTTCTCATGAGGCCCCCCATAAACACCAGGGAATCGAGGAGTGAGACCGAGCAATCTCGTGTATTTCCGCCTCTTCCCGTGAGAAACGTGATGGGAGAGAGCTCTCCCCGCCCTCGAGATTGTCCCGGATCTGGGCACACCTATTGTTATCTAACAGGCATGGTATTCAGGTGCAAACTATGCGGCTGGAGAGCTTAATTAGGATCAGGAAAGCCTGAAAGCGCTCTTAGGCGGGAGGGGCATGGAGCAGACAGGACAGAAGGCTCCGTTTTTCCTCTCTTCGCTCTTCCCTCCCCCTCTCTCCCCACTTACACTTCTACTTCCAATCTCTTATTGTAAGATCTTTGCCTCCTTGGGAGATTCCTCACTCCCTCTTAAGGAAGAGCTTCCCCTGCACTTGTAACCAGGACCCTGAATAAAGCCTAACCCTTGTTCGACTCCAGAAAGTCTCTTCTCTCATACGTTTATCCGGTTTGGCCAACCGAAGACCTGGGACAGGTAAGGTAAGACTCGGGTAGCCCTCAGGCCTCTAGGCCTGGCAGTTGGCGCATTCCAAACAGGGACAGGAGCGCAGATATCCTGGGTGCTTGGGAACACCCGGAAGGGGCTGTGAAAGACGCGAGTCCCGAATCCTAGATTCAGAAGGAGAGAAAGAGTGAGTAGCTTCCCACACCCATGGGTAAAGGGCAGGGATGGGGAATCAATTGCCAGTAATAAAGCCAGAGGAACAGGAGGTCTGGGCTGAGATACTTTACAGGGAATGCAGGGAGGCGGGGGTCACTATAGAGTTAAACGACCTCCGAGAATTTTGTAAAAGGATTTGGAAAGTTTCTCCTTGGCTCGAGCAGACCTGAATATCAAGAGAAAGATGGGGAGCGGTCGGAGAACAAATGACCGCTTATGAACAACAATGCCCCAGGGAGCTGGAGGATTTAGATTTCCTGATATTCGGTGTGATTAAAAGTCTTTTGGAAGTCCCGGAGAGACCAGGGCGGGATTGGAATGAGAGTGGAAGCGGAGAGAGGGGAGGGGAGAACCCTGGCAAGCAGAAAGTTAAGGAGTGTAGAGAAAAAATAGGTTCGGAGCTCCATCTAGCAGATAGGAAAGGCCATGCAGGAGAGCATATACCGTGTCTTCCCTCTGCGCCTCCTTATAGCACGCTCCATACTGGAGCAGATAGGACCTGCCTTAGCGGTCGCTCAGTACCCCGGCACTGGAAGCTCAAAGAAAGCCAGAGACCAGTGTGGGGAATAGGAGGGTGCCAAAATACCTTAGAGACAATGCACCCAGTAAAGTGGGAGGCAGAGGATCGCCAAAGGACCGTATGGCCGTTGGTGATTCCAGGACTTAGTTTTAACATCTGGGGCAGAGACATCATGAGCCGCCTGGGGATGAGGCTATCAAATTTTTAGTAAGGTCCACTGCAGTTGCACTGGAGTCCCCACCCTTGAATTGGAAGTCAGACACCCCGATTTGGGTGGAGCAATGGCCCCTGACTCCAGAAAAACTCCAGGCACTCCAACTATTGGTTAAGGAGCAATTAGAAAAAGGAAATATAGAACCATCACAGTCACCCTGGAATGCTCCTGTGTTTGTTATAAAGAAAAAATCCGGGAAATTCAGGTTCCTTACAGATCTAAGGAAGGTAAATCAGTCTCTCATGCCTATGGGAGCCCTGCAACCAGGTCTCCCTTCTCCTAATGCCATCCTGGATGGTTGGTCACTTATAATCATTGACATTCAGGATTGTTTTTTTTCCATTCCTTTAAACAAAGTAGATTGTCCTCGGTTTGCTTTTACAATACCTCACCCCAATAACGAAGGACCTGCAAAGAGGTATCAGTGGAAGGTATTGCCCCAAGGTATGAGTTGCAGCCCCACCATCTGCCAGTGGTATGTTAATCAAGCCTTAGAAAGCCCCAGACAGCAATACCAATGCAAAATCATCCACTATATGGATGACATCCTTATAGCTGCACCTCAGCTCAAGAATCTGGAGAAGTGTTTCCAAGCAGTAGAAAGGAACCTTCTAGGACTAGGATTAGTTATTGCTCCTGAAAAGATACAGAGAGGACCCAGTTACAAATATTTGGGATATCAGATACAGGGCACCATCATTCGGCCGGAATCCCCAAAATGGGATATA
This sequence comes from Notamacropus eugenii, assembly GCF_028372415.1. Classification (NCBI taxonomy): domain Eukaryota; kingdom Metazoa; phylum Chordata; class Mammalia; order Diprotodontia; family Macropodidae; genus Notamacropus; species Notamacropus eugenii. Next base: position 315,718,747 of record NC_092875.1, on the reverse strand, counting down.
AAGATCCAAACACTCAATGATGCTCAGAAACTAGTAGGAGCTATCCAATGGATAAGATCAAAGGTGCCTATACCTCTACCTCTCATGCAACCTTTATATTCACTATTGACAGGAGACTCTGCTTTAAATTCCCCACGAACATTGACTCCTGAAGCAGCCAAGACCATAGAGGCAATTTTAGAGTCCACCACATTCCGGTGGGATCCAGGAAGAGATGTGGAGGTATCTATTATCTCCACCACACCTCCCTATGCCATCATACACCAAAAAGAGAAGCCCCTAGAGTGGGTGTATTTAAGTAAAACAGGAAGCAGTTTACTAAACAAGTGGGAATTTCTAGGATGGTTAGCACTAGAGGCAGTAAAAAGAGCTACCCACATGTACCAAAAACAGCCAATTCTTTATGTTACACTCACCACTAAAGATGTAGAAGAGTTAGCTCAGAATCACGTTTCTTGGGCCACTATACTCCAGTGGGCCCAGGTGAAACCAAATTCGACTTTCCGATTCAAAGAGTTATTACAGTGGGCCCCAGCACCAGTGAAAAGGTACTCACCAAACCCAGTAGAAGGACCTAACATTTTTACAGATGCCACAAAACATCACAAGGCATCTATTTATAATTCGGCTTCCCAAGAGATATATATAGTTAACACACCCTACACCTCTACTCAACAGAATGAGTTGGAAGCTATAATCCAAGCTCTCCAAATATATAATGACATACCCATTAACATTATTACTGATAGTCAGTATGCATCTTTATTAATTTCACAGATTGAGGACTGTATTGTAGATTATCGGTCCAATATTTTTTCACAGTGTGAGCGGCTGTTGACCACCATTAATAACAGAACACACCCTTTTTATGTTTTACATGTGCGCTCACATACTAATGGCACAGGACCAATTTTTGAAGGAAATCAAATAGCAGACAATTCACTATACCTTGTAGGGCACACTGTGGAATCACAGGAAAGGGCCCAAAAGGCTCATGATAGGTTTCACCTAGCCACAGAATCCCTCTGCAAATTATATGGGATAACTCAAGAACAGGCCAGAAAAATTGTTAAGAGCTGTCTCCAATGTGTCCCATTCCACCCACCTCTAGACCAGGGTGTCAATCCTCGTGGCTTGGCACCCAATGAAATTTGGCAAATGGATGTCACCCATCTTAAGGGCCAGTGCATACATGTGACAGTTGACACATGGTCCGGATTCCTTATGGTGACTTTACAGCCAGGTGAATCAAGTGCTAAAGTAATTCAACATCTTTGGCACTGTTTTTCTGTTTCAGGTTTACCCTTAGAAATAAAGACAGATAACGGTCCTGCCTACACTTCTCAAACCCTTACACACTTCCTCCGCGATCTAGGGATTCGACATGTTACAGGAATCCCCTGCAATCCACAAGGCCAGGCCATAGTGGAAAGGGCCAACCTCACCTTAAAGGCGATCCTCGCTAAACAAAAAAGGGGAAGAGGTCGCCTAACACAATCAGAGCTTGATACAGCTGTCTCAAAAAATTCACATACTACTCCAGCTATGAGACATTTTGTGACTATTCCACGACAACCCCGCAAGGAAAGTAATACCCAGGCTGGAAATAAGGACACATGGGCCATGGTAAGGGATATGGCCTCAGGGAAATGGCAAGGTCCGTATAAGATACTAATATGGGGTCCAGGGTATGTTTGTGTCTCCACAGGAAAAGGAGATGCGTGGATTCCCATTAGAAGGATCCGTAGGTGGAAACCGGTATTGGAAACGATGGAGACGCAGGAGGCGACGAGCCTGGAGACCCCGGAGAAGGATCATGCACCACCTGAGTCTGCTGCTGACAGCTTTAACCTTGCTGCCCAGAGAGGAAGCAGCACTCATCCCAACCACTGACATTGCTGCCCACTCCATCTAGGCATCTCCTTTCAGCGGCTGAAGGAGGACTTTGATATCACAAACCCAGGACACTCGGGGGGGGGGGAGGGGGAGACCAACTTTTCGGGAGATGACCAACTTTTCGCCTGAATACAACAGGCTTGGCCATTCAGGCTTGGCCGTTGAGATCCATTTGCATGACTGAGGAGGTGGTGATGTGTAAGGCACCAGCACTAGCTGCTTCTCTTAGAATATGCTTTGGAATTAGTGATTGCCCTTCCCCTTGTTGTAATTCAGCCATTTAGCTTCATCTTTGTTTTATTTGATGCCTCTCTTTGTCAGTTGTGCTAGCTGCAGATTTCTGTGTAAATGAAGTTCTTGTTGTGGGGTACTCATATGCTAAAGGCCTTCCTAATCCACTCAGCCTCCAGCCACTATTTGCTCTAGAGCCATGTGCGCGCTGCGCAAAACAAAAAAGGGGAGATGCTGGGGATGGAAGCTCAATTCCATGTGGACAGTCTCGGGCGGGTAAAGGTGGGAACTTCTAAATCTTAGAGTTCTCATGAGGCCCCCCATAAACACCAGGGAATCGAGGAGTGAGACCGAGCAATCTCGTGTATTTCCGCCTCTTCCCGTGAGAAACGTGATGGGAGAGAGCTCTCCCCGCCCTCGAGATTGTCCCGGATCTGGGCACACCTATTGTTATCTAACAGGCACGGTATTCAGGTGCAAACTATGCGGCTGGAGAGCTTAATTAGGATCAGGAAAGCCTGAAAGCGCTCTTAGGCGGGAGGGGCATGGAGCAGACAGGACAGAAGGCTCCGTTTTTCCTCTCTTCGCTCTTCCCTCCCCCTCTCTCCCCACTTACACTTCTACTTCCAATCTCTTATTGTAAGATCTTTGCCTCCCTGGGAGATTCCTCACTCCCTCCTAAGGAAGAATTCCCCTGCACTTGTAACCAGAACCCTGAATAAAAGCTTAACCCTTGTTCGGCTCTGGGAGGTCTCTTCTCTCATACGACTATCTGGTTTGGACAGCCGAAGACCTGCGAGAGGTAAGGTAAGAAGACTCGGGTAGCCCTCAGGCCTCTAGGCCTGGCAACAAATAAAACAAGGAACTGATTTATTGAAATAAAGCAATTACGTACCTCCTTCCAATCCCCACCTCATTGTTTTTACCACATTGGCAAAGGTAACAGGGCCAGGAAACTCACACAGTGATTCATGATGCATTGAAAAACTGCTTTAATTCACAAATAGCTCTCTCTTTTTTATGCTACAATGACGGACATTTCCAATGTTAGAATAGCCTTCTTGAGACAGAAGGCCACTGTTAACAAGGCACAGAAAACAGGCATTAAACAGAACCACAAGCATTTGCACATATGTTTTCTACTACAATAATTGTTACTTTATAGACAAAAGAAGCCTAAGGGGAATGGAGTACAGGGAAGCTAATTTTAGACACTTTTGAAGAAGGAGATCTGCCTGAAGATGCTGGGTCTAAGTGGAGTACTTTATTCAGGTAGGAGGAATTAATAATTGAGTTTTCTTATTTTTTAAAGTTACTTAATGGTTTTTCTATTTTACTGTTTTATTTAAAAAAAAAAAAAAAACTAGCTCCTTTTAGTTTTTAGTCCAATGTTTCAGACTTTATTTTTGCTTTCAATTTTGTTAATCTCTCCTTTGATTTTCAGGGTAACTATTTTGGTTTTTAAATGAAAGCTTTTAATTTGTTGATTTTCTAATACTTTTTTAGTTGCATGCTGAATTCATCAATATGCTCTTTGTCTCCTTCATTGATGAAAGTGTTGTGATACACTTTTTGCCCTAAGTATTGATTTGACCTCATCCAAAACCTTTTGGCTCTGTGTCTCATTGTTTTCATTATCTATTAGGAAATATCAATTTTTTTCCATGAATTGATCTTTGACTCTCCCTCCATTATTTAGGATTAAATTATTTAGCTTCCAGTAACTTTTAAATCTTTGCTTCAAAAGGCTGTTTACTGACTATAATTTTTATTTCATTATTACACATAAAACATTTCTGCCTTTCTGTTCTTTTTTTTTACATTTTATGCCTTAATACATGCTTAATTTTTATACAGGTTCAATGTATTGCTGAAAATAGGCATATTCCTTTCTATTCCCATTCAATATTTTCCAGAAATCTATTATGTCCAATATTCTAAAATTTTATTGAGGTCCTACATTTCTTTTTTGTTTTTTGGTTAGGTATATTTATGATTAGAAAGGATAATTTGAGAATCTCCATTACTATACTTTTACTATCTATTTCTTCTTATAATTCATTTAAATTTTCCTTTAAGAATTTAGATACCATGCCATTTAACACACACACACACACACACACACACACACACATACACACACAGGCACAAATACACATATATTATTGATATTAATTGTTGATGATACCTTTCAGCAACATGAAGTTTTCCTGTTTACTTCTTTAATTATGTCTTTTTTTTTTTTTTGCTATCCTTTTATTCTGAGATTGTATTTGCTACCTCTGCATTTCTTAGCTTTGGTAGAAACATATTATATTGTGTTCCAGTTCCTTTTTTCACCTTTTCATGTATCTTTCTCTTTAAAGTGTGTTTCTTGTAAACAATATATTTTTAGATTCTGGTTTGTAATTCATTCTTCTACACTTTTCTATTTTGTGGGTAAGTTCATCACATTCACAGTTATGATTATTAATTGTATATTTCCCTCCCTCTTATTCTTTTATGTATTCATTCTCTTAGTTTTTGGTCTTCTTTTTAAAAATTTGTTTGCCTTCTGACTAATTCCTTCACTAATTGAACTTTCCTTTTATTCTCTCCTTTTCCCTCCTGTTTCCTAGTTTTGAAAAGTATTCCTGCACCTAACTATATATGTGTGTGTATTTTCCCTCTTTTAAAAACTTTTAACAAGTTAAGATTGAGAGCAAGGTTCAAATCCTCTCCCCACTCCTTCTTGTATAAACTTCCACTTGTGAACTTCATCCATTTCATAAAAATTTCTTCATTCTTCTTCTAGCCTTACCTCCCATAGTGTATTCCTTCTCATCTCCATTTTCATGCTTCTTTTAAGGCCATTCAAAAAGAAGAGATCACTCCTAACCCTTCAATCTAATCATACTTCCTCTCTCACCATTAATGCTCACAGGATTCTGAGGGTATACATGTATCTTATCCCCATATAAGAAGGTAAACAATTTAACCTTGTTGAGTCCCTTATGATTTCTCACTCATATTTACTTTTTAATGATTTTCTTGACTCTTTTGTTTGTATATCATATTTTCTATTCCACTATGATATGTTTATCAGGAATTCTTGGAAGTCCTCTATGTCATTAATGATTCATTTCTCCTCTAAGATCCATTTTTTTCTTTCTGCCTAATAATTTTCCTTTGAACTACAAGTTTTGGATTTTAGCTATCTTTCTGGGAGTTTTCATTTGGGAATTTGGAGATTTCTTTCAGGAGGTGACTGATAGATTCTTTCAAATTCTACTTTGCCCTGCTCTTAGTATGAGCTCAGCAAGTTCCTAACCCAAGTTTAGGCCTGTCAGCTTATCCCTAGGTTTAAGTTTCAGTAGACTAACTGCTCCTGATCTTATCCTTTGTAAGGGTTTGTAGGGTCAAAGTGATGGAACTGCAGGTTCAATTTTCCTGCCCTGGTTATTTCATTTCAGACTTTCACTTGGACTGGAGACTAGAACTGAATCCCTGCTCTTCTCTGGCAATCAGAGCTACACAGCAACAGTTTGCTTCAAACTTGTTCTTGGCTGGGTACATAGCTAAGATCCAAGCTCCTCTACATCAACCCTGGGGTCAGGTTCCTGCCTCAATCTTCCTTGGATCTGTGACCTGGAACTATGTAGTTAGGGACAAAGCTTCCAGATACTATTGTACCTACTATTAGAGATGTAGCATGGTTCAATGGAAAGATAGAGCTGGAAAACCTTTGGAGTGGACCCTTTGCCTTGACCATGTTCCAATTAACATCTTGGGCAATTATCCCTTTAACTTACTAACCATTCTGAGGTGGATTGGTTACCACCAACCTGATTTAGCCCATCTACTGAGATGGTGATGTGACCACAGTATAGACTAGAGCTTCTTGAAACCACAGGTGATTGTTAGGTGAGAGGTAAACACCACAGGTGGATTAGCAGTCTTGAAATGGATTCTACAAGCCCTCACACCAGGCATACTTGTCTCTCTGATTATCTTATACACACCTAACAAGTGAAGATTTCTGAATGGAATGGCCTGATGAGAGCAATTTGTTTTAATGGCTATGAAAGCAGCTAAAAAAGTGTCTGCGAAGCACTAAGAGCTTGGTCAGACATCAAAGGTGCCATGAACATCCACTGCATCCTGGCTCATCATCAGTCATCCTGACTTTTGCCTTTCTATCAAACTACCATAACTCTGGAAGAGAGAGTGCGGATGATATCTTTGTGTAACTCTGCCTCACTTAAATTCAATTCATATGCAAGTCAAGGACCTCAACCCATGATGTCGTTGGTCCACTTTGAAAACAAAGGATGAACAACATCATTCCAATGAACAAAATAAATAACAAAATATACAAATAAATATTTTTAAAAACTCAAACCTCTTTCTAAAATAATAGTATAGAATATGCCATTTGGACTTTCCTAGCACTGATTTCTATTTTAAGGCTGATAAATACTTACTTCTTAATTAGGGAAGAATGTGGGGAGATGGAAATAAAAATATAATTTTAGTCATTCATTATTGCAAATGCTCAACCAATGCTCAGCCATTGATGCATTTAGAAATTAATGCTCTAGAGTTTCATCTGAGTGTATTATTTACCATTTTAGTGCATACAATTAGTACAAAATAAAGTTTTAATTTATTGTAATAATATGCCTCAAGTCCAATTTATAAAGACTTGCTACATGGTGGAGAGTCAATATTCAAATTATACACACAGTACTAGTTTTCTTAATGTATTTGATTCTAACCATTGGGGTCCCATTTCATTAATGCAATGCATCCAAAAGTAACTACATGGAAGGAAACAGTGTTTTGCCCTCCTCTTAAGCAACCAAATTACTAGCATGAAATTACTGAGAGTCTGAATAATTCAGCTGGTTCATAAATCTAGAAAAGAAATAAAAAAATGTCATTTTCTTTGTTTGCATACATATGTCATGGAACATTTTGGCATTCTCGCTAAGTCTATGGACTTCTTCATAGAACACTGTATTTAAATATATAAAATACATTACAAAGGAAACATATTATGTTGAAATACAATTCTCTCCCTCTCTTTCCATATATACTCACACGTATCTATGCATATACATATGTATATGTGTATGTATATCACAGACTTCTTGTTAAGAATCCCTGACTTAAAATCTGATATAATTTTTAATTTCTTTAGTTGCTAATGATAAAGAATTGGGCCATTGGGCTGAACTCTATTTATCCAATTAATATTTTCAATGTAATGAGTTCACCCACACATTATTTTGAGTCATCATTTCCCCACATTGATGAAAATTTTATTAGGTATTAACAAGTCTGACTCTTTCATAATGTATGGACTCACCTTGCCCTAACTGGCTTTTTAACATTAGGTTAAGTGCTTTAATGACAAATGTACAGATGGCAATTTACCCTAGAATGAGGTGATCATCAAAATAATGGCTGGTTTTCATTAATATGAGTTATACTTTTGGATTTGACCATTAAATAAGGGTAATAGGAGAGGAGAGAGAGAGAGAGAGAGAGAGAGAGAGAGAGAGAGAGAGAGAGAGAGAGGTGTGCAGGATTATTTGTATACTCCAATTATAATCCCTTGAATGGGGGCCTGAATGTTCAAAGAAAACGTGTGGATTTTAGAAAGATAGTGAAGGGAGTCAATGGTAGAATAAAAGATTGTATCCTGGGCCAGTAGAGGAATTCCTAGTCTAAACTTTCTGGGTCCAGTAGAAGAGTTCTTGGACCACTAGAGAGCTAGAACTGGGGACCAGGAAGTCAATGAATCATTGTGCACAAAAGAAAATCCTAAATCTACCTCTCACTGGTGTTATGTTATGTAGACTATGAAAATCTGTGCCCAGAAGGTGAAAGGTCTCTATCCCAAGAGAGTACTTAAAATATAAAATGTCCCACATATCTGTGGGAAAGATAGGGGGTCAAAAGAGAGGAAAGAATTGTTGTTTCAACTCTTGATAGAACTAAGTATGAATCCTCTTCTTTGTTGTTCAGTTAAAGTTTATCCTTTGCATGATGTCCTTTCATGGAGGTATAGGAGCTCTTTTTCTTTTATCAGAAAAACTAAGGCACCAGGAAGCCAATATATTGTGTTCTCATTGAACACTCTAGGTAGAGATAACATTATCAAATGTGACACTATTGAAATGTGAATGTTTCTTCTATTATTCTGTTAGTTCAGGTTTGATGTCAAAATGAAGTGAAGCACATTGAACAGTTGACAAAAACGTAGATTTATCTGCCTCTAACATGGAAAAGATATTTAACAGATATAGAGAAGCCCTTGTGTCAAGTAGACATTGCTTCCTCATTTCTCCATATTTAAATATGTCTAATCATCATGGTAGACTGTGGTAACTCACATGGTCTTGGGGCATCTAATAAATCTTAAAGGTTCTAACCACACATTAGTGGGCCTTTTTATACCCTTAGAAGACAATATAAAAACCAGCAGGGGATGACAAGAAACTGTGTCCAGGGAGGTACAGTCAGAGCCTTGCCCAGTCCAAAACCAATCAATTCCTAACTTTTTCACCTTTTAGGGAATTATTAGATGAACACATTTTGGAAGGGGGAGATCCTTATAGATATTGGTCCTGTCATAGCATGAAATGTCCTAGTTGGGACAATAAGCAAAAATTAATGATTTAAAAGAGAAGCCCACAAGATTGAGTTTTATTTATGTGAAAAAAGACATGTAGTTCTGTTTCTATTGTATGTGTGTGAAAATGGAGATAAACATTGAATTTATTTTTAAATATTGATTATATATATATGCACAAGTGTATATACATATACACACAAACACATGCATATAAATATTGCATATGTATGTACATACACATACACACACATATATTTACATACATACATAATATAACACGGTTTCTTTCCATCCTTTCTTTGCCCAGTGCTCCTTAGTTAAATCCTTTGTGGTCTTTCTCTTTTTTGGTTGTAATGTATTGCATGTATAAATGTTTTTACTTGGAGAATAATGATGGAAAATTTCCTTAACATTTAAAGTAATCATATTATTCTTCGTTTTTGAAAAAGTCTTGGCACATAAGGTAAATGAGAAGTCAAGGAGCCCAACAAATGGCAGCTTTAGCCATCAATATGTTGGCAGAGATGTCTGAAGAGTGTTTGATCTTCTTTTGGTTACAAGTACCCAAAAATTTTGAGCTCCTTTCTACTTAATTTGTTGGTGTCATGTTTAATATGCTTGAGAATTTGGAGTTTATTTTTACTATAATATAGCTAGTTATAATGTTTTCTTAAATGTATTTGCAGTATAGGTCATAGGGTTCAGAAGTACTCCTTGTGCTTTGAATGAATTTGCCACAATCTCTAGTTAACAGTAATTCTCATCAGCTTCTTTTACTCAAGGCTTCCATGAATTGATGGCAGTTTCTTTGGATTTTGTGGGAATGCCTATAGGAAAAATTATTTTAAAATAAGAAGATTTAAAAAAGAGAGGGGGACATATAACTGAGTCCTGCTAGCTTTAAAATTGTCACCTGGGAGATGTGTGTGTGTGTATGTGTGTGTGTGTGTGTGTGTGTGTGTGTATTTGTGTAGGATTCCAGTAATGTTTCTACTTGCAAGCCCTTTTTTTTTTCAAATCTCCTTTCTGGAATTGCTTTCAGAGTTCATGGGCATGTCCATTTGTATATCCTTATGGATGGCACAATATCATCCTTTGAGGATGAATTAGAATTTTGGAAACTGTCAAAGTTTTTTGAAAGCCAAGTGTGTTGAATCTGATAAATAACACCAATTTGGATCCAAAAGGTTACACTATGAAGAAGTGAAGTGGATGTTCTTGTGCAGCTTGTAGTTTGGCTCTAAATGGAGTTCCAAGAGACAAATTCCAAAATGTTTTGAGCAATGACAGCTGCAAGGGATGGAATACTAATTTAGCTTGCAAAGATGGGAATCTGGGCAGAAAACACTCATTTAAATGTGCAAATATGAATAGTTTTTAAAAACTTTTTGTAATTTAGCTTTGTTGCTTTACAGTCAACCCTTATATACTTAATTAGACATCTAAAAAAGACCTCAAAGTCAAATATGACATCATTTATACTTTATAGAAACTTCAAAATCTAAATTCAAAATTTTAATAATTCTTTCATTACTATGTGGATACTTTCTTTTTTTTTCATATTTTTTTAATTTTTTTTATTTTTTAATGTTTAACAATCACTGCCATACAATTGAGATTTTATCCCCCCCACACCTATCCCCCACTACCCCCCTCCCTCCCCACGACTGCATATAATTCTGTATAGGTTCTACATATACTTTCCTATTTAGTATATTTTCACTATAGTCATGCTATGTAGTCAAACTAAAATACATGAAAGAAATCATATAACAAATCAAAACATGATACACAAAAACATACACATACACAAACATGATCTGCTACATTTAGCGAATGACTTCCATATTTCTTTCTCTGAGTGTGGAAGGCATTTTGCCTTGAGAACCACCATTGGGTTTTTTTTTTTTTAAGAAGTTCTTGTGTTATTACAAAATTCCAAGTCTACCAGAAAAAACTCTCGCAAACTGTGGTCGTTGCTGTGCACAGAGTTCTCCTGGTTCTGCTCCTTTCACTCAGCATCAGGTCATATAAGTCCTTCCAGGCCTCTCTGAAGTCTTCTTGTTCATCATTTCTTATGGCACAATAGTACTCCATTACATTCATATACCATAATTTATTCAGCCATTCCCCAATTGATGGACATCCCCTTGACTTCCAGTTTTTGGCAACTACAAAGAGTGCTGCTATAAATATTTTTGTACATGTGGGACCCTTTCCCATTTTTATGATCTCTTGGGGATACAGTCCTAGTAGCGATATTGCTGGGTACTATGTGGATATTTTCTAACTAATGTACAGATGGTACCGCATTTAATCTTATCTATCCCATGCAGCTCTTATCTATATCCACTATAAATTCTTCACAGGAAGTCTCCTCAAAATGCTTAAATGCTGGAGGACTTTCTCTAGATCCATTCATATTGTATATACATCAGGAATAAAGGTAGTCTATCTATATATGGATATATTTCATTTAATATGCAAATATAGAGAAAACCAAACTTAATGTTGAGAAGACCTAGGCTCACTTCCTTTGATACTTTCTTGATATCTGGAAAAAAAAGATCCCTTAAACACTCAGTATCATGAGACAAATTGCCAACTTGCATTAGTAGAGAGAGTCTTCTCCAGGACTGAAATCAAAGGTATAGATCTCTTTACCTAAGAAAGCAATCAATAAACTGTAATACTAATATGTTTCTCTGTGAATTGTAGACTTCTGTAGTACTCTCACTTCTACTCCCTCTTCTTGGACAGGTAGAGGAAAGTCGAATCCTAAATACATCCAGTCTTCTCCTATCTCTTTCAGGGTGGGTGTGTAGGGGCATGGAATGAGGGGTAGGTTAGGCTGTGATTACTTTTCGAGTTATCATTTTTTCCTCTCCAATCCTTTTGTTTTTATCGATTTAATTAACCATACTTTATTACAAAAATTACCTATCTTTTTAACCCAAGACTTTGGTGGTACTTTTCCTTATTTCATAAAGTTTCTATCAGACAAATCTTATCAATGAAATCACAATAGTTACCAAATCCCTACAGTTACCAAATATCCTAATATTCAGATAGAAGTTTGACTTTCTATTCTAATTTAAAATTATCTGTAGCTAACCTTTTGCTTCTTTATGTTTGAGACAAAGTAATGCAAACAGAGGAAATGTTAAATAAAAGAAGTCAATGGAGTATATCATAGCATATGTTAGTAGACAGAAGTGGGGAGAAATTGGAAAGCAAATAGACTCTTTATGTGGGAACTTACCTCAGTCTTGAAGAATTAGGCACAACTAGTAGTTTAAGCTTTAGTCTTCTTTTTTTTTTTTATGGTGTTAATTTTAAATAGTTTTTATTCTCCAGGACAAGAATTGCATTTCCACTTGTTTACAGTGCTGATAACGTGCAATGTTGTTCACTTCTCTCCCTCTGCACACATTCAAGTATTTAGAATGCCCAGATTTACACAGTAGCTTAAAGGTTACTTTTAAACTGCTATTGTCTTGGCTATAAATTTTGAGTCCTTCAATTTTTGGAAAAGCTGTGTGGAATGCTCTTTCTTCTGTTGTTTAGTCCACCTCTTCAATGGTGGGTCCTGGGAGTCTACCAGGCCTGCCTCCTGGCATGCCCCCTGCACTCTGGTACACCTTGGTAATGATGAGGTTGCAGACCTTCTCCAACTCTTTCTGCTGATGCTCAAATTCTTCCTTCTCAGCAGTCTAGTTCTTATCCAGCCAGTTGATTATTTCATTACATTTGTCAAAGATCTTCTATTTGTCTGCATCACCAATTTTGCCTTGTAGTTTTTCATCTTCCACTGTAGCCTTCATGTTGAAAGCATAAGATTCAAGAGAATTCTTGGAAGACACCTTGTCTCTCTGCTTCTCATCCTCAGCCTTGTATTTCTCAGCCTCCTGGACCATACGCTCAATGTCTTCCTTGCTCAGATGTCCTTTATCATTGGTGATGGTGATCTTGTTCTCTTTGCCTGTGCTCTTATTCACAGCAGAAACATTGAGAATGCCATTTGCATCAATGTCAAATTTTACTTCAATCTGAGGAACACCTTTGGGTGCTAGGGGGATTCCTGTGAGCTCAAAGTTGCCAAGCAGGTTGTCATCCTTTGTCATTGCCCTCTCACCTTCATAAACCTGAATAAGTACACCAGGTTGGTTGTCCAAATAGGTGGTAAATGTCTGTGTCTGCTTGGTGGGGATGGTGGTATTACGTTTGGTCAGAACAGTCATAACTCAACCAGCAGTTTCAATTCCAAGGGAAAGAGGAGTGACATCCAACAGCAACAAGTCCTGCACATTCTCAGATTTATGTCCAGAAAAAATGGCAGCCTGGAAAGCTGCACCATAAGCGACAGCCTCATCAGGATTGATACTCTTGTTGAGCTCCTTGCCATTGAAGAAGTCTTGCAGAAGCTTCTGTATTTTGGGAATTTGAGTGGAACCATCTATGAGGAAAAGGTCATGCATCTGTGTTTTATCTAGCTTGGCATCTCTTAAGGCCTTTTCCACAGGGTCCAGTGTCCCATGGAAGAGATCAGCATTCAGCTCTTCAAAACAGGCTCGAGTGATTGATGTATAGAAGTCGAAACCTTCGTAGAGGGAGTCAATCTCAATACTGGCCTGGGGATTAGAAGAGAGGGTGTGTTTTGCATGTTCATAAGCAGTGCAAAGATGGTGAACAGCCCACTTGTTCTCACTGATGCCGTTCTTGTGCTTTTGCTTGAACTCAGCAATGAAGTGGTTGACCATTCGGTTGTCAAAGTCTTCCCCACCCAAGTGGGTGTCCCTAGCTGTGGACATGACCTCAAAGATGCCATCTTCAATGGTAAGAATGGAGACATTGAAAATACCACCTCCAAGGTCAAAGATCAACACATTTCTCTCAGTACCAACCTTTTTGTCCAATCCATAAGCAATAGCAGTAACAGTTGGCTCAATGATGATTCAGAGCACATTGAGACCAGCTATGATTCCAGCATCTTTAGTGGCCTGATATTGGGAATTGTTGAAATAGGCTGGTACTGTGACAATGGCATTTGTGACAATCTTCCCAAGGTAAGCTTCAGCAATTTCTTTCATCTTGGTCAAGACCATAGAAGAAACTTCTTCTGGATAGAAACTTTTGATCTCCCCTTTGTACTCCACTTGGACCTTAGGCCTGCCTATGTCATTCACCACCATAAAAGGCCAGTGCTTCATGTCTGACTGTATAACCGCATCATCAAATCTGTGACCAGTCAGACGTTTGGCATCAAAACTGTGTTGGTGGGGTTCATTGCAACTTGGTTCTTTGCAGTATCACTAACTAAATGTTCTGTGTGGGTGAAGGCGATGCTGGGGGTGGTCCTGTTTCCTTGGTCATTAGCAATAATCTCCACTTTCCCATGTTGGAAGACTCCCACACAAGAGTAAGTGGTGCCAAGATCAATGCCAACTGTGGGTCTCTTCAACATGGTTACTGGGGAGTCAGGGGTCATAGCTGACCACTGTGGAGAAAGAAAGGCTGCTGCTGTACTGAGTAGAGGCTTTAGTCTTCCTAAAGATGTTTGTAGGATAGTGATGATCTTTCTGAATTTTTCCATTCTCTGTGACAGCTTAGGTTTCCTTTCATTTTCTCCCTTCTCTCTCTCTCTCTGTCTGTCTCCTTCTCTCTCTTTTACTTTTACCTGTTACACCTGTAACATTGACTTTGTGGGCATATCTAATGAGTACCAAGTGGAACTGGGAACACTGTCTCTCTGTACTGATATTATTACTTCTGATACAGAGATTGTGACTGTATAATTATGCCTCAAACATAGAGAAGCAAAATGCTAAGTAGAGATATATTCCAGAATTCTTTTGATGATCAAATGAAATGTTTTAAAAGTATTTGATATGGTGCCTGGCACATAGTAGGTAACATATACGTGTCAGATATTATTATTAATAAGAATGAATAATAAATTATATAGAAGTTGGGGGTACATAGGGTTTTCCATAATGAAATTCTGAGAAAAGTTATGTCAATGAAGAAAAAGAGAGAGTTTTCTGGCATATATGAAACATTTAATAAATGCCTGCTTATTGACTAACCAAAGTACATTAATTTTTAAATTATCTATCCTAGATCTATTTTCCAGGTCAGTTGTTTTTCAGTGAGATATTCAACATTGTCTTTCTATTTTTTATTCTTTTGTTTTTGTTTTATAATTTCTTGATTTGTTGTAAAGCCATTAGCTTCTATTTGCTCCATTCTAATTTTCAAGAAATTATTTTCTTCCATTTGCTCTTGGATTTCTCTTTTCCATTTGGCCAATTCTGCTTTTTAAAGTTTTCTTCTCCTTTTAGCTTTTTGCATTTATTTTACCATTTGGGCCACTCTATTTTTAACATGTTATTTTCTTCAGTATTGAGTGTGTGTCTGTGTGTGTGTGTGTGTGTGTGTGTGTGTGTGTCTCCTTTGCCAAGTTGTTGACTTCGTTTTTCATGATTTCCTTACATCACTTTCATTTCTCAGTCCAATTTCTCCCCTACTTCTCTTACCTGATTTTGAAAATCCTTTTGGCCTGAGAACAATTCCTAGTTTTCTTGGAGCTTTGAATATAGAAGCTTTGACTTTGTTGTCTTCTTCCTTGTTATTGGACTACCTGAAAGCCATGATCATAAAAATAACCTAGACGTTTTCAATAAATTGTCAAGCAAAACTATCCTAGTATTCTAGAGCCAGAGGGCACAACAGAAATGGAAAAAAAAATTGTGCAGCAAGTAGGGGCAAGCATTTGCAAAAACCATCTTGTTCCATGAATGAATGTGATGCAATTCCTTCCCAAGCAATGGGCTTTCAAGTCATCAAGCTGTCACCAGGAGTATTTGCTTTCTATGTGTCCAAGAATATATGCCTATATCCACAGAGGAGCTGAAAATAAACCTTAGTGTTTAACTAATTCTGCTTTTGTCTAAGGGGAAAGATTTATCCATTTGAGATTTAATGTCTTAAAAATGACCACCAAAAATAGGTTCACTAAATTTATTTTAAAAATCATAAAATGTTTCTTATAAAGAGCATTACATTCTGCACACTTCTCTGATTGGATACCAGGGACATGTGGACTATTGATACTCTTTCTCTCCTGTCCCCACCCCCCCAAATTACAGTGGCCACAAAGAAAAGTGTTCACAATAGTTACAGGAGGGGAAAAATATTATTATTATTTTTTTACCACCACAATGAACAAAAATAAAATTCACTCTCTCTGCTGCTGTTTCAAAGTTTCAATGTTAGTTTTGCATCCTCTTCCCCCACCACCCTGTTTGTAAGGAACTAAGACATAACATCTGGTGAACAGCAAAGATTTCACTACACCTCAAATGCAGAACACCTATGAAGCAGAGGAATGTTGGCTTTGTAAACAGAAGCAGAGAAAAAAAAAGATGCAGGACTCCTTCAGTTCTTCACTAGTCTTGAAACACTTTCCAGAATACTGCTTCACACTATAAAAAAGAAAAAAAATATCTTGCAATAGAATCCTTCAACATCTGCATACTGCTTCACATTGTTTTGCAGTAAATACTGTGCATTCTGTATCTGGTCCTGTGCTCCTGTAATGGTAATAATTCGATCCTCAGATCCTTCCAAAGGCTCATCAATTTTGATTATGCTCCAAACTCATGATGTATTTGTTAGATTCTCTGACCATCTTTACAGATAATAGAACCAGCCAAATCTTTGGGAATAGTTACTTGTGTTGTAATAATGGGTCCACCAAGATCACTGTATGAGTCACAGCCCCCTGCATAGCAATAATCATATCTAGAACCACCCATAAACTCATAGTACTCAACCTGTGGTTCATAAGCCATCTACTATTAGGAAGGACTCCATGTATCTATTGCAGAGTCCCAGGTCTCATCAGCACTGAAACCAACCATGCCACCATAATAGTCACTGGGTCTTCCTCTTCTGTCATAAGCCATAAGATCTCCTCTTCTAGGTGGTGGTGGTGGTGGAGAAAAAGAAAGATTTCGAGCTCTGCTACCACCCCTGCTGCCACATCCAGGAGGAGGTGGAGGGGTTCCTCTGCAAGGGCTCATGTCATCATAATCTCTTCTAGATGGGGGCATAGGATGCCCACCATGACCTGGTTTTGATTCCATCAAAGCCTCCTCTTCCCCGCATGGGAAATCCGACAGGACATCCTCGGCGAATCATCAAGCATCATTGTGAAACCACCATAGTCAGAGGTTTCATCATAGAAATTGGGATAATAGGGTTGTGCACGTCATTTTATGGAAGACTCAGATATAAGATCCAGTATGATCTTTATGCACTCCACAACCTATCAGGCTTTCCCCCAATATCTGTAGAATGAGGACAGCATTCCTGGAAAAGCTTGATAGTTGTCTGAGTGTTCTCTTGAAGTTCCTTGATTTTAGCACATTTGACCCTAATAATTCTTCCTGCCAAACTCTGGTGAATCAACAGTCTTAACTTACAATCAAAGTGGCTTCCTTTATAGTGTTGGTAATTTAAGCATTCCACAGCATCAGATTTGAGAGGAAGCTGGCTGGTTGCAGTGGGTGAGGGCAACTGTAGGCCCTCTTCCAAGGTAGGGATGATTTTCTTCAGAATTTCTCCAGTTGTTTCAATATCTGCACTGATACTCAATATGCTCTTGGGACCACTGCTGTCTGGGACTGAAACACTTGCATTGTAATCTGTATGAAGTGCTTTAATATTTTTGCCTCCTTTCCCAATCACCGATCCAGCATTCTTGCTTTGAAACAAAAAGCGCAGTTCAACCATCTTGTCAGTGTTTCTAAATCTTTTAAAGGCCTGCTCCCTTCCATATCTTCAGCAGGGCGCTTACCAAATTCACCATTGGTTTCAGTATTGGGGAAGGTTTCTTCTGGCTGCTCAATCTCCATTTTCTTAGATTAAATGGGGAGACAATCTGTAGGTTTAAGAGCAAGAGAAACACCAGCCAACATAGGTTGATGCCTTAGAGAAACACAGAAGATAATGGCGTCTGCAGTGCTATCTCCCCGAGTGCCCTCCTCCTCTTACTCTCACACATTATATTGCTTTTTGACTTTTTTTTTGCTCTTCGTCTTCTACCAGATTCTAAGTTCCTCAAAGACAGAGATTGTCTTTCTTTTTTGTATGCTTCCTCCATGCTTAGCACAGTGCCAGGTGCACAGTAGATGCTTAATATTTTTTTTAAACTCACTGACAATCAAAATAGTACTACAATTTCATCTGAAAGGAATAATTCAAGAAGTTGGATGATTATTCTTTTTTTTCCAGTCGAAGAATAACCAGATTTTATTAAAGGTTCACCATATTGGGTTGACTCTTCTTTTTAAATTAAATTATTTTATTTGTTTTCAGTGCTCAACAATCACTTCCATATATCTTAGATTTTTTCCCCTCCCTTCCCCTCATTTCCTCCTCCCTCCCCACTTCCTCTCTGAGATGGCATTCAATCTTACACAGGTTTTACATGTACATTCCTATTAAATACATGTTGCATAGAAGAATTTAAATGAATGGGAGAAGCCATAAAACAAAACAAAGCAAAACATAATACAAAAGACAATTTGACCAATTATTCTACTCATCATCATTGTGACTTCCTAGACCATAAACCCTTCTCTTCGTCAATGATTTTAAAAAATGTTGTCTCCTACATATTAATTCCTTTAGGATGAGGGTAGGGATTACATTGCTTTTTTTTTTTTTTAATGGTGTCCCTAGCACTAAACACAGTGCTTGTTTCATAGTATATACTTAATAAATGTACACACAATCCATCTTCAGGCTTCAAATATTTTTGTTATCTGTCCTTCATGTCTGGAACACTATCCCTCTTCATTTCTGCCTCTTAGTTTCTCTGCCTTCTTCAATAAAAAAAATCTCACTTTCTACAAGATACCTTTCTCAGTCTTAATCTTAGTATTTTCCCTCTGACACTACCCTGTTTATGTTGTAAATGTCATGGTTGCCTGCATGGTCTCTAACCATCAGATTGTTAGCTTTTTGACAGCAGGTACTACTTTGTGTACTTATTTGTCTCTCCATCCCTTAAGGCACAGTGTCTAGGGCATGTTAGATCATTAACAAATGCTAGTTGATTGAGAATTAATTCATTAATTAATTTTTGATCTGGCTGATTATTTCTTATGGTTATAAGTAGATTCATGTTCAGGAATAGGTTTCACTAGATGATCTCTGAGATCTCTTCCTCCCCTAAGATTCTGTGACTTTGGCTACATGATCTTTCATTCTCAAATGCCACAACTATTATTTCAAGTGCTTATTTCTAATATTCACCAAAGAAAAGAAAAACCAAGGCGATAACAATAAACTGCAAATAGAAGCTACATTTTAATCCCAGATGCATAGTTATCCTGCTACCTCAGGGCATCTTCCCTGCCACGGGAGACAAGTTATATAACCTATTTAATCACAATTAAGTAGGAAAAATTACATTCACAAATCAAAAAGCAAATTAGATAATTTGCAGCAAATTATGTTATACAAACTATTAGCTGAGGCAACATTATTTCATTGGCTTACTGGGAGTCAAAGGCTTAGGAGGCTATCAGCAGAAAGTACTGGTGTTGAGGAACACTATTAGGTCATCATTCAGTGATAAGTAATCTTCATCTCTGTCAAAATCCTGTGTTAAAAAATGTCCCAGTGAACGTTGAACACTAAAAATAAATAAATAAATTAGGAAAAAGGAGTCTCAAAGAGTTCTTCTGCAATCTCTTCTGTTTTCCTGCTGTCTTCATGTTCATAACATTTTCCCCCATTCAAAAACAATTTCTGTAGAAGGTAATGTCCAGTCTCCCAGGTTTATAACTTTGCAGTAGTTTGACTTGCCCTCACTCCACATATCCACTTGGTTGCCAAGTCTTGCCATTTTTCTTTTCGCAAGAATTCTTGCATCTGACCCATCTCCTTCATTCACACAATGAACAAGTTTCTTCAGGCTCTCATCACTTCCCATTGGTTCATGGCAAAAGCCTTCTAGTTCTTCTGCCTACCTCAAGTCTCTCACTATTCCTTTCCATTGGTATACACCATTACCAAAGTGATTTTCCTCTTGTGCATACCTTTCCATTTGACTCCCCTACTCAATCAATTGTAGATACTTCCTATTGTCTCTAGGATCAAACATAAAATTCTCTCTTTAGCTTTTAAAAGCTTTACACAACCTAGCCCTATCCTATCTTTCCAGCCTCTTTGGACATTACTCTCCCAGGTAGACTCTGTGATCTAAACTGGACTTTTCTTTGCCATGTCCTGGATCAGTGGGAAATTTTGAACTGTCTATTCCACATCCTGGAATAAACTCCCTTTCATATGTCTGTCTCTTTTTCTTTAACACATACTTCAGGTAAAATCCTCTCTATCATATTTCTCCTGATCCAGCAAATGTTAATGTCAAACTATCAAACTAAAGCCCCAAAGTATCTTTTGTTCAACTATATTGTAAAGATTTGTATTTGTTCATATTATTATATATTATATACACTTGCTCTATTATCTTACATATTGTATGTACTTGTTGTCTCTACTGTTAGCTTATAGGCCTTGTTATATATCGGACTGTTAGTCATGAGGGTTTATGACTTTATGTCAAAATTTGGTTACCCAGAGAAGTTCATCCATATTGCATGCCAGTTTCATGATGGTATGTTTGCCCAAGTTCTGGATAATGGACAATGCTCTTGTGACTTCCCAGTCACCAGTGGAGTGAAACAGATCTGTGTGCTTGCTTACATGCTTTTTAGAATGATGTTTTCAGCCATGTTGTCAAATGTATTCAATGAGGATGAACATGGCATCATGGTCAACTACTGTATTGATGGTAAGTTCTTCAATTTGAAAAGGCTACAAACTGAGGCCAAAGTGGAGGGAGTATTGGTGCATGATTTTCTGCTTGCTGATGATTGTGCACTCAATACAGTCTCTGAAGCTGAGATGCAACAAAGTATGGATCAATTCTCTGCTGCCTGTGTTAATTTTGGCCTAATAATTAACACCAAGAAAACACAGGTGCTCCATCAGCCACCACCATACCATCCATATGTGAAACCCTTAGTTATAACAGATGGAGAAGTTCTGAATGCTGTGGATAAGTTCACTTACTTTGATGGTGTACTTTCCAGGGATGTACACAACGATAATGAGGCTGATACACACATTGTCGGAACTAGCTCAGTGTTTGGGAGGCTCCAAAGAAAAGTTTGGGAGAAAAGAGGTATTAGGTTGACTACCAAACTGAAGGTCTACAGAGTTGTTGAGCTCATTACTGTACACTTGTGAAATATGGACATCATGGATACCAGCACCATGCCAGGAAATTGAATCGCTTCCATCTGAATTGTCTTAGGAAGATTCTGAGGATCACCTGACAGGATAAGGTACCAGACACTGAAGTCCTTGCTCGAGTTGAACTGCCAAGCATTCAAACTATACTTCAGAGAGTGCAACTCTGATGGTCTGGCCCCATTGTTCGAATGCAAAATGTATGCTTACCAAAAAGACTATTTTATGGAGAACTTGCATGGGGCCGGCAATCACCTGGTGGTCAGAAGAAGCGATATAATGACACTCTCAAGCTCTCTCTCAAGAAGTTTGGATTTGACTGTGTAACATGGGAGACACTGGCACAGGACCACTCAGCATGGTGGGCCCACATCAGAAAGGTACTGTGCTCTTTGAGCAAAGCAAAATTGAGACAGCACAAAGTAAACACAGGATGTGCAAATTTGGGATATCCACCTCAAATACTCACAGGGATTATCTGTGCCCAATCTGTGGTAGAGCATTCCAAGCTAGTATTGGTCTGATCAGCCACAGTCGGACACACTGAAATTTCACTTTATCATGGTGATTTCATTTTGGTCCTCTTTGAAGACAAGCTACAACAATCAGCCAACCAACCATTAGTATATAAGATATCTTTGAATAGGATGATTTCATTCTTTGCATATATATTTCTATTTCTTAGTTCAGTGAATAGCATATAATAAATAGGTGATTAATAAAATGCTTGATTACTGATTCATTGATTTTATTTTGGAGCTGGATGGGAGAAAATGATAATGGGATTATCAGAGAGCTTAAGCAGAAAGGAAAATATGAGGTAAGAAAAAGGATATCAGATCAGTGGGATCTGAGGAAAGTAGGATGAGCAATTAGAAATTTCACTCTCTCTTCCTAGATATTCTCTCCTCCTTTGGTTTCTGTAAGTCCAAATGATCTTAGCTCTTCTGTTACCTCTTAAATAATCCTCATTCTCCTTCACTAATTCAATCTGGAGTTAAGAACAGGTAAGAATAGAAAGGAGAGTAAATTAAATACAAAAAAGAAGTTAATTGGCTACTCTGGACAAAAGTAGAGACACATCAAAGTTAAACTATGGTCTAGTGATTAAGATATGATGGAGAGATGGGTTTCTAAAATAACGAAGGTTAGAGAACAGTTAGACGTATGAGGGCCTTCCAGAGCTATAGGAAAGACCATGGGATCAAATGGTAAAAGGGACTTTGTCTCTCTTTTTTTTTTCAATTTGTTCAATACACTCATTTTACCAATGAAGAAAGAGAAGTTAATTGACTTCACCAAGGTCATAGAACTAGTCATTAGCAGAGCTGAGATTCAAATCCAGGAAATTTTAGTTGAAATAAATTAAATTTTAATAACAATGGACACATTTCTGTAGCATTTTAGGATTTATAAAGACATTTTTCTGGTCAAAACCTTATGAAGTAGATTGCACAAATATCATCTCCATTTAGCATGCAAGAAAACAGAGGTTCATCAAGGTAAAAACAGTTTTGCCAAGCTCATTCAGAGGCTGTCAGATACTATTATAATCTAGGTTTCACATTGTTTTCCTTTCTACCATAGTGCCTAAATGAGGTACATCTGTCAGTGGTTTTGAAGAGTGAGTGAAAACTATATGAGTGAAGAGGCCTCTTAGGTGAAGTTCCCTGTTTGTTTTCTTGCTACCCTTACTTCCTATCTCTTTTGTTTCAAGGCTTAGAAAGAGACCAAGGCCTGGAAATGCTGTACTGAAGTACTCTATCTGGTCTTGAAAGTCACACAAGTTAAAAAAAAAGAAAAAGAAAAAGAAATACCAGCAAGACATCTCTTCACTAGGAGAAAATAAGTTTTTTAATAGCAAGAACTGTTTTTCTTAAAAAAAAATGTATTCCTCTCTGAAGTACCTAGAATAATACCCATGACATATTGTAGTAGGCACTCAATAAATGTTTAATGAATTGATCGGAATTGAATGATGAATACATAAATAATACATAAGTAAATAACCAATAACATTAATAATGCGTAAATAACTAAAATGCCATAAAATACAATCCAAAAAATATCAAAAATAATGAACATCAGCATGATACTCTAGATAGAAAGTGAGCCTCTGAACTGGGAAGATGTGGATCCAAGTCCAGCTCTGATATCTATACTGGGGGTGTGACCCTGGAAAATCACCTACCTCTTAGTAATCCCTTACAACACTTTAAGAATTTAAATTGCAGAGAAGATGTTTATCTTCATTGGTTATGGGAATTACCTCACTTCACAGCCCTGCCTCACTTAAGTCCAACTCACTTACAAGTTAAAACATTATTCTCCTGATGTCATTGACTTTCTTCCAGAATGAAGGACAAATAACAATAACAAAAACAAAATATGAGTTGGACTTGAAACAATAGATAGGTTTTTAACATATGAAGCAGGGAAGAAAGGTTTTTCCAGGAAAAGGGAAAAGTGTGGACAAAATCATGAAAGGAAATGTCAGTGTGTGTCTAGGCTATAGTAGGTGAATTTTGCTAGAATAGAGTACACAGAGGGTAGTCATCTGATCTTGGCCTAGAAAAACTCTGTGGCATTAGAACTCTGATGAGTTTTAGATGGGCAGGCAAAAAATTTGAACTGTATTCATAAAGCTATAAAGAGCTAAGTGTTTTAAACAAATTTATGCATAAGGAAGATCAATTCATAATGCTGTGATGGAGAAGTTGGAGGCAAAAGATAGATGGTAGGAAGTGCTATTAGGAAGGCCTATGACAGCAGGCTGCACGGAGAGTTTGGACTGAGGTAGTGGTAATGAAAATAGAAAACAAGGAATAGTTCTGAGAATCAAAGTGTGCATAGAAATAATAGGACACAGAAACTAATTAGACTGGATAGGTGAAAGAAAGAAATGAGTCTAAAAAATTATCATAATTTTGACTATGGAAGACTGATTGCTGGTGCCACAAATATGGTGAAATCAATAGGAAGAAGTATAGGAAAAATGACAAGGGGGCCAGAGCCAAGATAGCAGAGTAAAAGCAGGGGACCACTACATTTCTCCCCCCCAAATCCAGCCAAATAGGTATAAAAATGACTCTAAACAAATTCTGAATCTTCAGAACCCACAGAATGATGGGGTGAAGCAAATCTCCAGCCCAAGACAGCCTGGAAAGTGAACTAGAAGCATTTATTCCACCATACTGGGAGCAGAGCACAGTCCTGTAGTCTATGCCAGCACAAATGGGACCTGAGTAGACTTGGGGGGGGGAATGAATCTCTGGCCACTGTGGTTTCCCTACTTTACAATCCCAAAACACTTAAGTCAAATTGAAAGGTCAGTGGGAAAAAAAAACAAAACAAAACTTGTAGGACTAGTGTGAGAGAGTAGAGCGGTCTATCCCCAGCTCCAGGGTGGCTGGAGGGGCAGAGAAGACTTTGACAGCCACAGCAGTTGTAGCAACAATTCTTATTGGAGTCCTAGGCTGACAGGTTATGGAGGGGACAGTGCAGTTGACAGTATACGCCACACCAACTGGAAGCAGAGATCTACCTTGATAAAGAGCTCAAAAGTCAAATAAATGGCTGGGGAAATGAGCAAAAATCAAAAAAAGAATCAGACTATATAATTTATTTTCGTGACAAGGAAGACTGAAGTATACAAACAGAAGAAGACAACAAAGTCAAAGCTCCTACATCCAAAGCCTCCAAGAAAAATATGAATTGGTCCCAGGTCATAGAAGAGCTCAAAAATGATTTTGAAAATCAAGTAAGAAAAGTAGAGGAAAAATTGGAAGGAGAAATGAGAGTGATTCAAGAAATTCATGAAAAATGAGTTAAATGCTTGCTAAAAGGGAACCAAAAAATACTGAAGAAAATAACACCTTAAAAATAGACTAACTCAGATGGCAAAAGAGATCCAAAAAGCCAGTGTAGAGGACAATGCCTTAAAAAGCAGAATTGAATGGAATAGAATGAAGCTAATGACTTTATGAGAAACCAAGAAATTATAACACCCAACCAAAGGAATGAAAAAATAGCAGACAATGTGAAATATCTCATTGGAAAAACAACTGACTTGGAAATAGGTCCAGGAGAGACAATTTAAAAATTATTGGACTACCTGAAAGCCATGATCAGAAAAAGAGCCTAGAGATCATCTTTCAAGAAATTATCAAGGAAAACTGCCCTGATATTCTAGAATCAGAGGATAAAATACATAATGACTGAATCCACCAATTGCTTTCTGAAGGAAATCTCAAAAGGAAAACTCCTACGAATATTGTAATCAAATTTCAGAGCTCCCGGGTGAAGGAGAAAATATTGCATGCAGCTAGAAACAATTCAAGGACTGTGGAAATGCAATCAGGATAACACAAGATCTAGCAGACTCTACATTAATGGATTGAAGAGCTTGGAATATAATATTCCAGAGGTGAAAGGAGCTAGAATTAAAACCAAGAATCACTTACCCAGCAAAACTGAGTATAGTACTTCAGAGGGAAAAATGGTCATTCAATGAAATAGACGACTTTGAGGAACTCTTGATGAAAAGACCAGAGCTGAATAGAAAATATGACTTTCAAACACAAAAATCAAGAGAAGCATGAAAAGGTAAACAGGAAAGAGAAATCATAAGTTACTTGCTAAAGCTGACCTGTTTTAATTCCTACTTGAAAAGATAACTTTTGTAACTCTTGAGACTTTTCTCAGTAATAGGGTAGTTAGAGGGATTATATACATATAGATAGAGGGCACAGGGTGCATTGAATAGGAAGGGATGATATCTAAAAAACAAATT
This sequence comes from Notamacropus eugenii, assembly GCF_028372415.1. Lineage (NCBI taxonomy): Eukaryota > Metazoa > Chordata > Mammalia > Diprotodontia > Macropodidae > Notamacropus > Notamacropus eugenii. The sequence continues at coordinate 315,692,876 of NC_092875.1, read as the reverse complement.
TAAGGGGTGAGAGAGGAATATATTTGGAGAAGGAGAAAGAGAGACACAGAATGGGGCAAACTGTCTCACTTAAAAGAGGTGAGAAAAAGCTTTTTTAAAGGAGGGGAAGAAGAGGAGAGCTGACAGGGTAAGAGTGAACCTTACTCTCATTAGATTTGGCTTAAGGAGGGAATGACAGGCACACTCAGTTCAGTATGAAACTCTATTTTATCCTACAGGAAATTAGGGGGAAAGTAGTGGGGGAATGAGAGAAGGGAGGGCAAAAGGGATGAGGGGGTAATTCGAAGTAAATACTTTTGAGGAGGGACAGGGTCAAAAGAGAGAATAGAATAAATGGTGGGCTGTAATAGTAGTTTAAATGGGGAGATCTTTCCCATTCATTAATAGGCCCATGGGGCCTTCCTGGGTCACATGGCAGCCTGAGTCACATGGACCCTGTGGTAAGAGGAACTTGCTAAATGTTTGAACAGGAAAGGGTGGAGCTAGAGCAGAGCTAAAAGGAAATAAGTCAGAGAGCAGTCAGAGCTAGGAAGAATGCAGACTGCTGGCTAGTGTGAGTGAAAGAACTTGTTTGTGATTTTGTTCAATGGAGCTGGTTTGTGGGAAGTCTCACAGGAAGGGTTGGGCCTGGTGTTGTCCTTTGCATTGTTATTGTATACAGATTTTTGTTACTATGATGGATTTGGCTTTCTGGTGTCTCAATAAATGTTTTGGTTCTGTCTTCCATGTGGAGAGGCTGTTATATTTAGCAATTCAGAGTTGCACTGTGATATTTATGGTTGCTGCAGGCACTGTGAATATTGCATTGGTGCTACGGGGCAGAATAGGATGGAGGTAAATATAATTAGTCTTTCACAACATGATTGTTATGGAAGTGTTTCACATGACTACACATGTATAACCTATTTTGAATTGCTTGCTTTTTCAATGGGAGTGAGTGGGGAGGTAAGAAAGGAGAGAAATTGGGTCTCAAAGTTTTAAAAATGAATGTTAAAAATTGTTTTCACACATGATTGGGAAATAAGACATACAGGCAATTAGATACAGAAATCTAGCTGTACTAAAGAAAATAGAGAAGAAGGGGATAAGAGAAAGTAGGGGTGTGATAGAAGGGAGGGCAGATTGGGGGAAAGGGTAATTAGAATGCACACTGTCTTGGAGTGGACAGAAGGCAGAGATGGGGAGAAAATATAGAACTCAAGATCTTGTGAAGGTGAATGATGACAACTAAAGTAAGTTAGTTAATTAAAAGAAAGAAAAAAGAAATGACAAGTCACTTGGTTTTTGAAATGTGGAATTTTAAATGTTGGTGAAATTTTAGTTAATCAAGTCTAGTGATCTTGAGGAGATTTTATTCTTAAGCTTGAAAGGCAAATGAGAGCAGAAGATATAAATGAAAAATTAACGTGCATACAGAGTATAATTTAAACTATGAATGACATGGTTTTGGCAAAGGAGAACATGCAAAGAAAGAAGAAAGGAGGACCAGGAAGAGAACTTTGAGAAACATTGACCTTAAGGAAACTAGAACTACAGGGGGATGTGGTTTGGGAGGGTAGTATTACCCAAGCAGTTTAGACATACTTGAGTTTTGGTTTGAAGGGTTGTCAGTAATGAGAAATATGTCACAAACAGCTCTCATTTAATTATGGTTAAATTGTATTCCTCCAATATTTTCTTTGTGATGGTTTTGGTGAAACCAAAACAAAGCCACATAAAATTCTGAAAAACACAGTCTATTCATTGAGTTGTAAAGTTTCCTTCCTTTACTAATACCTGATATTTGCATAGTAGTTTGATCTCCAAAGTATTTTTACTTGCATAGTCTCATTTTCTTTCTCCAACATTCCTAAGTGATAGATTACAGAAAGGGACTTTTGGTAGACGCAAAAGTCATCATCAGGCTAAGTTCAGCCAGTTTGCTGGACACACAGCTAGACTTTAAGAGATTCTTGAGGGCTAATACTTTTTAGAGTTTGTTTCCTTTTTGTTATTTGTATTCCTAAGCCCATGCCTATCATGTAATAAGTACTTAATAAATGCGTATTAATTAAGTGCTTGATTGATCATTATTAACCTAAGTACTTATCTGGGACATAAGAACTCTTTCCTTCTCTTTAGAAATCTAAATACTAACCAAATTCAAATGTTTCCAGGTAAGCCCCTCTTTGGGGGTACAAGACAAAGAGACTGTCAGAGAGAAACTCTGAAGATTGAACCCAAAGTGTCTCTAGCATACATAGCCAACATTTGTATTTATTCTGTCATCATCTCTCCCAGGTATTAAACAGGACAAGAACCATTTTATCCAGGTGGGCTGAAAGCTACATAACATCTTGATTGAAACATCAATTTAAGATTTAGTGCAGGCAAACAGTTTTAAATATGTCAACAGAACCTCACAGATTAGATGACCCACAAGTAGGAAAATGAATCCTGTTGTTTTGATGGTTTCAAAATACTTAGAAACTGTTTCTCCTAATACTAGTTATTAGAGCAAAATGTGCTGTGTTTACAAACACTTGTCTTTAAATTGGTTTGCTCATCCACACTGACATTAAATTTAAACTACTGTGAAATTATGAAATTAACTTTTACTAATCTTATTTGTAAAGAAATTTCCTATGCAGAAAAATAAGGCTATAAGGTTAATTTATCAGCTTAGATTTCAATTGCTATTAGTATGACATAACTGGAGTTCTTATTCTTTGAATCCTATTTCCATATAATTGTAAACAGAAAGTGGTAGTTACAGGAACATTCAAAGGAATGACATTGGAAGTTTAGATAAGTAGTGAAAAGCATGCTTGATTATATTTTCTTTGGTAAATTCAATATCCTCTATTAAAATCTTACTTTGCTGCCTCATCATAATGTGAAGGTGACCCTGGATGCTTGAAAATTATGTTAGCAAAGTACCCTCTATCCAATCCTGCCAAGATAGAAAGACTCCAAGATCAAACCCCAAAACTGATTGTGTCTGGTTTCTGAGAACAAAATGTGGTTAAGTTTAGAAACACTCAATGGCAGAAGCCACTAGATTGTTTTTTAAACCATATAGTGTAAAGGGAACTTCAGTAACAGAAAGAAGTTCCAAACAAGATGCTGATTGGAAGCAGTTGGGGACAATAAGACCCAGAAGAGAATTTTTTTCTTCTTTCTTCTACATTGTTAAGCAGTTAGGTGACATAGTGGATAGAGTGCTGGACTTAGGACATGCAAGTTCAACCCTGCCTCATCCACTTATTAGTTGTGTGATGCTAGGTAAGTCCCTGAACCTCTCTCAGCCTCAGTTTCATTATCTTCATCTGTAAAATGGGGATAAAAGTAGTACCACCCTCATCTTGAACCTAACAATAGCACCTTGCTATGAAGATAAAATGATATTTGTAGAGCCCTTTGCAAACATTAAAGTGTATATAAGTACCAGTTAGCTATTGCTTTTAAGGATGATATTATGAACGAGGCATATCAATAATTTATAAGCTGCTTGCTTTTCTCAGAGACAGAGTACTAGCAGTTGATGGGATAATTTAAGTTTTTGATCATTATATACTTTCCTATATCTCAGGTTTACTATGTTTTCTGGGCTCACCATCTATTCCTTCTTTCTGTACAGGTAACCTGTAGTCTAATTTGATAACAAAATTAATTTACATTATTCTTTATTGTTCTTTACCAAATAATTTACAACACGCTTCTCTCCTCTTGTGTTTCACTTTATGAGTAAACCTTATAAAATCAAAATTTCTCCTCCCCTCCTTTTACCTATTCAACTTTTCAAAAAAGTTATACCTATTTAAAGATACATTCTAGTCATATAACTCATCTCAGTAACTTTCAGTTATATCTGTGAGATCAGATGTGCTTCTATGTTCTATTACTTTTAGCTCATCTAACTGGTTGTCAAATCTTGTATATTTTTGCGTATAGACATTTAAGGTCATGGGTTTTGTTTTTAATATAATGCTGAAAAGCTATCTTGCCCTACAATTTGAAAGGCTTTGGATGTCAGTTGAGAGTTTCAAATTACCTATTAGACAATAAAAAAAAAAAGAATGAAGGTTCTTGTTCAGAGAAATACAATTACTAGACAAATATATAAAGATGATTAATAGAGGAACAATAAATGAATGACTTGGAGGAAAAAGAAAAAAAGTGGGTAGAAAGAGCTATTAAATTACTACAGCAGTCCCACTGGATGGTAATCAAAGTCTGTATCAAAGTGTTCACAGTGAGAATAGAAAAGAGATAGATACAAAAGATGTTCTAAAGGCTTAAGTGATCAAAGATAATGCCAAGTTATTGCATCCAGAAATCTGAAAACTGGCAGTACAACTGATAGGAATAAATTATTAGATAAGAGTAATTTAGGCTTTCATATATATCATACCTAGTAAACAATTAAATTTTATTCAGTTGGGGAACATTTTAAGCTTGGTTTTGGAAATGGTGAACTAGAGGTGCTGGTGGAATATCTGGATGAATATTATCTTTAAGTAGTTGGTTTTGGAACATAAATGAGAATTAGGAGAAAAGATTAAGAATTAGGATAATGTGAATAGAAGTGGTATTTGAAGCTGTGTAATGTGAACAAGACTGTCACAGTAAGACTATAAAGGAGAGAAGAGGGAGGAAAGAAGGAAGAGGAAAGAAAGGAGAGGAAACTAACTTCTGGGGTCAGGTAGAATTAGAAGAGATTGAGTCAGAGGAGGCAAAAATATCTTTAGAGAGACAGGAAAGAAACTAGAAGAGTGTAGTGTCTGTAAATCCAATGAGATCAAATATTGCCAAGTTCTAAAAGCGCAAAAATAGGAAAAGGTAATTGTGTTTGGCAATATAGGAGTTTATCAGTGACATTTGAAAGAACAATTGTAGGAAAATGGGGTGATTCAAGACAGATTAAAAGGAGTTATGGAATTCAAACTCTGGAAGATGAGATAGGAGATGGATGAAATGGAAGAGCAAAGACCTTTTTTTTTTTTTTTTTTTTTTGTGTGTGTGTGTGTGTGTGTGTGTGTGTGTGTGTGTGTGTGTGTGTGAAGAGACAGGACAATGTTTATATACAGGAGAAAATTAGCCAGAGGAAAGGGAGAGATTAAAAATTCATTAGAAATGTTGAGGAAAAATTCTGGAAGGGGTTATAGGTAATAGAATCAAACAAAAGATAATTGATTTTAATGAATGCTAGGGATATGTTTTCTGGAACAGAGGAGAGATAGATGATGAAGTAGAGAAGTTTTGAGAAATTAAAAGATAGAACTAAGTTTGAAATTTGTCAATGAAGTAGTGGGCTAAGTCACAGAAGTGACTATATACACCTCAAAAATCTTCACTGGTTTCCTATTGCCTAGAGAATAAAACACAATTTTTAGCCTAGCCATTAGAATCCTCCAGTCTAACCCCAGTTTGCCTTCCAGCTCAATTTTATACTGCTCTAATGAAAAATCAGCTACATTAGGCTACTAGATATTCCTTCTCCATGTGTCAATGTGGTAGTGTAGGAACTGATGAAATAGAGCTGGAAGATACTCTTTTCAAGATTAGCTCTGGTGCTACATTTTCCTAAACCAAAGAACTTCTGTGACCCTCTCACATTCAGCCAAAAAGTGGACTCTCAATCCTCAATTTTTCTTACTGTTTTTTAAAGTTAAATTTAATGCAACTCAATTTTTTGTTTTTATTTTTTTGCCTGGACCGTGGTTATGTCACACCTTTTCTGATCCTCAAATCTCTCACCCTATAAAATAAAGTGGTTGGAACCAATGAGGTCTAAGTTTTATTTGAGCTCCAAATCTATTGACGTTTCCTTGTCACATTTTACCTTATAATTTGTAAAGGTCACTGCCCTCAACCCTTTTAGATTATAGTTTCTATGAGAGCAGAAATACATGACTTTTCATTTTTTTTGTATTTGTAAACAGCAAGAATGGAGCCATGTCCCTTATAAGCATTTCATAGTTGTTCACTGAATTGATTTGAATTAATGTGAATATAAGGATATAAAAGTGAAACTTCAAAGTTTAGGATCTTGGGCATATTATAATCCTGGGACAGGGTGATATCTAAAGAATGACTATGCTTGGACAGAGTTGAAGAGGGATGAGTAGGCTATCAAAGGTGAGAAAATTTGAGATATATTGCTTGAGTTCTTTGGGTCTCAGTTTTTTCATTAATAAAATAGTTTAGAGTAGATTAATATCTCCTCCATCACCATTATTCCATGACTCAGAGTTTATTTATTCATATTTTTTAATATCATGGATGTGGAGATGATGTCAAGGAATCATAATAGACATATACAGCTTAGATATTATGATATTTATATTTTACACAGCTGGAGCTTTTTATGTTGTGTACAACTATTCTCCAGAACAGGCATGTTGTTGCCACTGCTGTTCTTATTGAGTCATTTCACTCATGTCAGATTTTCTGTGATCCCACTGGTGGTTTTCTTGACAAAGATATTGGAGTGGTTTTCCATTTCCTTCTCCAGCTCATTTTACAGATAAGGACACTGACGCAAATAGAGTTAAGTGACTTATCCAAAGTCATACAGCTAGGAAGTACCTGAAGCCAGATTTGAACTAATAAAGAGGAGTGTTTTCGACTTCAGGCCCAGAACTCTATCCATTGTGCCCCCTCACTTCCCCAAGAATGGAAATATAGACCTTTCCTAAATCTGTGTAATTTGTTATTGACTCAGTTTATGAAGTTATTCATTTCAATTATGCAATTAAGTTCGGTTTACTCAAACAATAGCATTAGCTATGATATTATTATGATATGCTAATGTAAAGCTTCAGTGGTTTTCCTTGTCAAAAAGTTGTATTTTCTCTAAAATGGATAAAAATGACAGCCATTAGAAGGCAAACATCCAAAGCCTATGCATGTCTTTCTTGAAGCTGATAATAAGCCTGACACTTAACCGCTTTCTTTTACTCTCTTTTTACTTAGAGACTACAAACTGCTTTAAAACATAAAATTTGAACTCAGTATATCTATTTTTTCTTAATGTAAGGGCAGAATCAAACCAGTTTTTTTTTCAATCAAAAGACTAAATTAAGATAGTAGCCTGTATATTTAAGGCATTCATAAAATACTTAGTGCTTCTATTTTCAAAGTATTGTTGGTTTTTTCCCCAATCCCCTAAAACATATTTAATTTAAAATGTTATTTTACTTGTGACCAGAGTCAACTTAGTTGACTGATGGCATATTTCTGATGTGCTGCATCTGACCATTCAGATATGTCTTGGAATCCCTCCATAACAAAACTTGACAATGTAGCCCCATGGAACTCACTCTGCTAAGTGCTGAGTTCCATCATATAAATAAGAACTACATATTTATATCCCTTGGGGTATGAACTAGATTTAAACAGGACAGGAATGTACACTGTTCTCCATGCTAGGATTTCACTTCAATCTGTACTCATATTGAGAGGAAAAAAGGAAACATTATTAGCATTGTTCTAGTTTTAGGCTGTCAATACCAGGCATTGATATGGAGTGAATTGAAGCAGTTATTTAATTGATGATAAAGATGGAAACAACCACAAAGATTACTTCATTAAAGACTTGTTCTGATGGGTCTTCATTGCTTGGAGGTGATTGTGTATTTTGAAATGTCCTGCCAGTGTCACTAGTATGTCCCACCAAGTTAAAAAGGCTTCAGGGCAGTCTGACAAATGTACGTCTGGAGAAGCTAATCATCAGTTGATAGCTATATGAGTCCACAGCAGTACATGCTTTGTATATTCCCTTACAGTTAAACCCCCTAATGGAAGAGGTCTCAGTCTACATTGATGGAAAAAAGAATCCACATCAAAAAAGTGATTAATATTTTAGGGAATAGAGGAAGACTTTAAGACATAAAGTAAAAGCAACATGATAATTATATAACATCTCAAATTTCTCTAAATTTATATACAAGCAAGATTTTTGAGAAAATGAGCTGTATTATCCAGATAATTTAATTCCCTTTTCCTCTTTCAAAGAAGAGAAATAATATGATGAAAATAGTGGTAAAACCACAACAGTAGCCCTGATGTAACCAGGTATCTTGAAGACATTTTTCTTCTAACAATCACTCTATCACACCACCAACTTTAATCATTGAAAACAATCCATCTTGTGGATTCCTGGGGTAAGGAGAATTATTGACATAACAATCTTCCTTGGTAACCAAACCAGTCATTTGCTCTCACAGGAAAACAAAACTCACCACTATAACATTTCAAGGTAATCTTAAATCAAATGTAGAAAGTGTCCAAAATATTAGAGAATTAGTCTGGTGAGAATTCATTGGGGGAATCGCCTATAGAGTCTGTAGAAAGATGGGTATCATCATGGAACTTGAGAGTTGTAAATGGAGAGTGTTTATATAGGTGTATATATACACACACACATATACACATATATGTATGTATATATCTGTATGTATATTCCAAACTTTTATTCTTGCAGAAAAACAGAATCTTAGAGAGTGTAGGTGGCTTACCTGACTCAGAATGTGAGATGAAACTTGAAAATTAGGATGCTAAAATAGTTAAAAGTAGGATGATGGTTATCATATTGAAAAAGGACATTCTAACATTCACATTTTAAAAAATGGAGATAAACATAAAACACAAAATAAGCTTTTTTGCCAATGTGGTAATTTAGTCCTATGCACAGAATTAACGGATAAAATACAGAACAGCAAAGCAACAAGTTTAAGACCAATACTTCAAAGATTAGAGTATTGGCACTTTTATACATCAGTCCCAAGGTTATGGAAGTGTGCTTTAAAATACAGAGGACAGCACAAACAGAAGAAAGTACTAGAATACTACAGAGACACAATTTTCTATAGTCCTAATTTGTATACACACAGTTCTTAGTGAAAGGTTTCAGAGAGAAGAAAGGTGGCCACCCATGGAAAGAACAACTACTAAGGAAGGGATGTGAGAAAAAAGTAAACAGATAGATAAGAAGTCCTACCAAAGGCTATGTGAGGAGGAAGCACCTTTTCCTTAGCCAATCCACAATTTCTGAAGTGACTTTGGTAATACATTTTTTTTAAAAAAATGCCAGTCTGCCCACATTTTAAAAAATGCATGATGTTACAAAACTACCTGAGGTATTTAGAGATTAAATAATTTTCCCGGTTGGCACAAAGTCAATTTGTATCAGAGGCAGAAATTGATCCTGGGATTCTGGACACTGAAGTCTGTTTTTTTATTTAGTATGCAAAAATTCCACTTTGTCATATGGTGAAAAAAAAGACTAGCACACTATAAGGAACTAAGGGTCAATGCTATGACTTACGGACTGTGTTGGGTCATTAGATAACCTTCCCTATTATCATATATAATCTGTTACTGTATGACCTGAGAAAACTCTGGTTTCCTTAAAATGCAATATCATTTGTTAGCAAATTTCCAACACTGCTAATAAAAAGTGTGTGTGTGTATGTGTGTGTGTGTGTATGTGTGTGTGTGTTTCCCCTGGAGTAGTCAGACTAGATCAAATAAAGATAAATCTTTCCACAGAAATGATTGCCATAATGCTGAAATCAAGTTTTATGGTATTATGGGGTGATTTATTTCTAGAACTATTCTAAGTATGGCCTCAGAAAAGACATAAGCAAAAGATGGATTCAGAGAGTGGTGAATATTGTCTGGATGAAATGAAGGTGTGATAAAGAACGGGAGGGTCAGCAGGAGAACAGGTGATGAGAGAAAAAAGGGAGGTATAAAAACTGTAACTATATGTTAACAAAACCTGGCAATCTGTTTGACTGGGCCATTGAGTAAATAGGTCGATGTATTTTGATGGACATTATTTTAATACAATTCAACAAACATTCCGTACATCCCCTATGTGCAAGACATTATACTTGCTAGGGATAAGGGTTAAAAAAAAAAATTCCTGCCCTTCAGAAGCATATGTTCAAAAGAAGAAGGAAGCATACACCTTGTACCTAGATAAAGTTCCATTAATTTCCAGCTTTCAGAATAGCTTATTTTTTTCTAATAAAACTAAAACTGACCTAAAATTGATGTATTTTCAAAAGGTGCAAGAAATAAAATTTCCGTAATATTAGGGAGACTGAATTTTACAGATGACTGCATTTGAAACCTACTTCCTGTAGAATTCTAGTTTTGTTTTGTGAATGTGCTGTAGCATTGACACAATGTATTTCAATACATTTAGGTCATAAACACTTTCTTCAAAGGTGCCTAAGGAAGATTATTGCAACTACAAGACTCATGGCTTCAGGGATAGGTGATTTAGCTTCATTCTGGGCAAACTACCAGGCACAAGTCAACATCGAGGTCTTATGGTTAATGATGTCTTGGTGTGGAACTACAATCTGTAAAGGGAAACATTTTTCAATATGCATTTTTGTTTGGTGATTTTTCTGTTGTGTTTTCCAGGTACATACAGCATTTAAAACAAGAGACATTTAAGTGAAAGTAGTATTTTTATCCTGTGAAATCTACATTAAAAGCCCCACTTTTTGGCAAATATTTATAACAGCGAGAGTTGATATGGTAAGTCTAAGAACAGGAAGAATTTAACCAAAATGCCACCAATTAAATAAATAGTAGCTTTGCCTTCTATATTCAAGGAATATTGCTCAAGAAGAATATACTTTTCAGATAACAGACAAATAATACAAAATAGCATCTACTCACTGACTTGGGGTAGAATGGATGGACATTTGAGCTAAACTAGAAATTTTCTGAAGGTTTGAAAAACTGTGATGGGGAAAATTATTTTACTTTAAAAATATGCCAAAATGAGTTCTATTGTTGACTTTGGTCATGCCAGAGCTGAAAACTTTTGGTTTCCAAGTTGAAAACCAGCTGAGAACTACTTTTTTTCTACCAGGAATCTGACTCAACCAAATAATCCCAAAGGTTTTTTCAATAAATAGAAATTGACTTTCTGTATACACTGAAATTCAGTTATAGATGCCCAAATCATCTAATTCAAATCTAAGAGCATGACTTTTGTTTCAGATGATCTTGAACTGAATTTACTCCCTTGTCAGTCACTCCACTCTTCCTGCTAATTAATGCTCTTCCTACTGCTCCATTCTTAGATCTCTTTTTTGTTCTCATATCTTATTTGTATATCATATTTATCTGGGTACACATCTTACCCCTACCTACATTAGGTAGGAAGCTCTTGGGAAGCAGGATCTCTTGCAACTATCAAAAAGCCTTGTACAGAGTAGGCACTTAATATTTATTAAGTTGAATCCAATTGAATAAACTCCTTATCATTCTGTCTTGGGACTCACCTTTTTATACATTTCTAGTCAGATTAAGATCAAAGGAGCAGAGCACAAAAAGCATCTCATAATAGGCCTAAGAATTCCTTTCAGAATTACAGGGAGAATATTTTTGCTTGTTTGTGATTGTGAAATATGGTTATGCATGTGAGATAAGTGGCAGGTCACAAGATTTGGTTGAGGCAAGTCCAACAAAGGGACATATGTTGTGTGTTTGATCAAAAAATGTGAATGTGCCTTTATCATTTGACATGGCCAGAACTGTTTTTCATTTCTGGTGACAATCAGATTTTAAATATATTTCATATTGGTTAAATGACATTTTATTTTTATCTAGAAACACTTGCATGCAATGGTACTCCTTGGATTGTTTTTTTTTTTTTTTGTTAAAGATATAAATGTAGGAAAGTCAGCCTACAAAAATATCACTTTGGTCTAGCAACTCATCTTACAGACATTTCTGTGTAATTCATCCTACCTTCCTGTACCTCTAGATAGTGTAACGATTGGCATTAATTGCCATTGGTGTTGGCACACTTAGGGCTAAGTCCAGTTACAGACAGTGGACGTGAAAACTAGTCTTTCTCCTCCCAATTAGAGACAAGTTTTTCAACAAAGGTTTGAAATGTTTGCTTGGTGCAGTGTCCAAATATTTATATGGCTAAAGTTTCCAAGGCTACCACTTTCTTAATATTTTGCTTAAAATGTAAATAGACAACGATCACACTTCTTTAAGTCACACAATAAATATATATACTTAATATAATGTATTATCTAATATGTAATAAAATAATATATACATATATTACATATGTTATAAACACACATGTACATATGTGTATATATCACATATATGTATGTACATATATATGCATGTTCTTTAGAATACTGTACATAGCAGAACTTAGTACAATCAGGAACTCATAAGAAATATTCATCAATGCCATGGATTTTAATCTTAGTTTCATCTCTACTGTTACCCCTTTTGATACATTACCTATAGAACTTTTGTGAGTATCAATCTCATTCTGGTTCAAGTAGGAAGAACAAGAATGAACATTTGAGCAAAAATCATATTGGAAAACTTACTTGCCACTTCTATGAATGGAAGGTAGATTTTATTTTAACTTACATTTTTACTAGCACAGGTTCCAAATATTAATATTAGTTATTAAATTGAGAAATTGGCAGTGATAGTTCTAAGTCAGTTCTGTTCTTTGACTTCTTATTAAAAGTGAAAATATATCCTTGCTCCTGGATAAATTGGCTTAGTTGTACAATTGATAAAAATGTAATCTGTTTATGGTAAGAAATATTTGTTGCTTCAACTAATTTTCCTTTCCTAATTCCAAAGGCCATTAGATCAGAAAACTGAGAACTATAAAGGACTTCAGCAGTCATCTAGTCTAAACTCCTTATTTTTTTTAATAGATAAAGAAATGGAGATGCAGACAGGTTAAATGATTTCCTCCAACATCAAATAGCTAAGAAGTGGCAGGACTGGTCCATCAACCCATCTCCACATCGAGGGCTCTTTATAGGACATCAGGCACTTCCCAAAGACTGTAGGATATTTTATAATGAAAATACATGTCATTGAAGAGACATATTGATCAAGTGGCCAAGATAAATGATAAGGAAGGCATCAAAGTCAGTAATTTATATCTGGAGAGAATCAGGAATGTTTATTACTATGTAAGCTCTATCTGCACAAGGATTATTTTCTTTGGTGTTTTTACTCTAGAGCTTCATACTGGATCATCATAAAGGCTTGTTAATTGAGAATTGTAATCCTGAACATGTAATGTTCCTGTTCTGCTTCTTTGAGGTTGTCATGAGGTTTGCCACCATGAAAACCACCCAAATATTTCTTTATTGTGTTATTGTTTCCTCTCTATTTCTTAGGTAAGAACAGTGCATCTTTTTCCTATGCAAGATTTTCTTCAGCCTTCAGGTTGTACAATGACTAGCATGGTAGATTTAGAGTCAGAAGGACTGAGTTTTAATCTGGCCTCAAATACAGTCTTATTACCTTGAGAAAGTTATGACCTCTCTCTGCCTCAGTTTCCTTATCTGCAGGAACCTACTTTCTAGAATTATTCTGAGGATCAAATGAGATAACACTTAAAATGCTTTGGAAATCTTAAATGGCTAAATAAATACTGGCTATTATTATTAGTTTTACTTATAGTCATTATTGATATTTAGGAATTGTCTTGTTCAACCTGCCTCCAAACAAGGGAGGTTCTAGGATTATAAAGGGAAGATAAATATTTCTTTCAAATAAAAAGACCTACATTTAGTTTTATGCAACTAAATATAGTTATTCTGTGTTACATCATGGGATATTTATTCACAAATGATTTCGCCCCTTTCCCCCTAACCACCTCCCTAACAAAAAGCAAAAAACACTGTAGCATATTCAAGATAGTTGGTTGGCAATGTTCTATAGCATTAATTTAACATGGATGAAAATACTATGGTTCCAAGATTAGAAAAGGTAGTCATTTAGATAACTAGTGAAAAAAAAATGAATAACTTCATTAAGAAATGGCCACGAGCAAAGAGTGGGTTCATAGGGTGTAAAATAAGAAGTCAGCATCAAGTTTTCAAGGAAATTTAGAAAGGCTAGAGGCAAAGGAGTATATAAAGAGTGTAGTAGTAGGACTCAAGGTCACAGGCAGAAATAATAGAAAGCCAAAACAATCATCAGCCAAACCTATAATGTGAAAGTTATGAGCTTGTTGAAAGATTTTGCCATGATTTGTTAAATTCAGTATATTAAAGCTATCTGGAAGCAACCTAGCCACGCCTACTCGATTTCTCTAATAGTCTATTTAGCTTATCTTGCAATTCTCAATGGAAGACTACTGGCTTTGTTAGAAACAGCCCCAGGCAGGAATTTATTTAAAAGCAAAAGGTGGTCCTAGATTATATTTCTAGTACCTTTTGATCAGGGGAAAAATCATTTCTTGACCCCCTTTATTAAAATACGTTTTTGATTAGCTACCATCCAAACCTCTATCCTTTAAGAAATAAAAGGTATAAAAAAAAGAGAAGACTTAAGGTTTACAGAATAAAATGTACACATTCATGCTAAGGCATATCACAATCCTTTTGAATGACATTGATTTTATCTTTAACAATCTTTGATTTGATCATTTCAGCTAATTTCCTTATCTTGCTAAAACATTAATGTATTTGATACTCGAATATCTACAAGAATCATATTCACGTAGATATTAAAACCTGAAAAAGCCTTTCTATCATGGCATATAAGAATTCCTTTGTCTTTCAGGAATAAAAATCACACTCCTAATCTTATTCTTAACCATAAGATTGTTTGTCTCAGTTTTCTTTAATATTCTAAACTATTTATTTGTGATGAATTGTGTAAGATGTTAGTGTCATCAAGATCTACGTAAGTCTACATGTTCTTCAAAATAGAATATATTTCAAATTAAAAAAAATAGTTTCATACAATTAAATATAGTTACTTATTGTTAGACCCTGATTGTCCACAAATGGTAGTTTCTCTTATCGGCCTCACCCCCTTCACACCCTCAAAGCCAGCAAATCAGATTCAAGGTATTCACTGGGTCCACTCTGCTGGGTAAGTGATTGTGGCTCCCCTCTCTATTTTTTTTTTTATTCTAGGTCCAGCAGGCGTTCTCAGTCAAGGTATTACTTCTTACTCAAAAAAAAAAAAAGTGTCCTCTGCAATTATTTGAGTCTAAAAGTTTAAACTTCTGCTATTTCAAGGAGACAAGCCCTTTGCATAGCACACTGGTCAAAAAATCATTAGCTGTTTTTTGTTTTGTTTTTGTTCTCTCCCCATTTTGGAAATATCTGTCTTTTCTCAGAGCCTTGAGTATAATAGGAAAAGTAGTTCATGGCATAGCTTCTCTTAATTAGAGTGTTAGCTCCTTTAAGGTAGGAAACATTTTTTTTGCCTTTCTTTATATTCCCAGCTTAGTAGAAGATGAAGTTGTTGACTGACTGGCTAAGAAAGAAGAGTCCTTCCCTCCGTGGTTTGTTAGGAACATGATGTCAGCACAGATAGGCAGTGAGTGCCTTTTTGTTTTGTTTTTATCTAAACTTCTGGCTTACTAGTGGTAGGACTTTGGTTTGAATCCTCTATCAGGTTTGATGTTAGATATTCCCTGTAACTCCTGTTTAATTTCCTTATGAAAATCATAGGAGTACAAAGTTTAAACTTAGGCCATGTATTGTAATCCATTTCAGGAGTGTGTGGGAAGGTGTGTGTGTGTGGGTGTTTATGTATATTTGTGGGGATGTCTGGAGGAAGAGGAGGAGAATGAGTTGGAGGATTCTCCCAAAGTAGTTTCAGAGAGATTTGTGCAAATAATATGCCTTTATTTTTTCAGGGCTCCCTAAATACTGTGGGTCTTACCATAGAAATGAATGGGAGCAACCATAAAATCTAGGTCTAGTGGACATATTGAATTCCTTCCTTCTTTGTATCTGTGTTTCTTCCATCATTTTGCTTAAGTAGTAACAAACGAAGATATATCAGGATAATTTTTGGTTACAGAGTAATCCTGAATATGAAGCAGAATGAATTCAGAGGCTGATTTGGAGTCATCCAAAAAGTAGTTTTAAGTAAGAATAGAAAGAGAAGAAAATATATGCCTTGTAAGAGGGATGTAGAGCTTTTTTATGATAATTAAACTTGATTTATTAATTGAATATGATCATTAAAATTATTGGATGTAGCATAATGAGCATCGATAGTAAAAGATGACTGTGTTCTTTCTGGGACTGAAGACTGATTTTTACCATAAATCCTAGTTCTCTGAATGGAATATATCAGTTATTATTCTAGCACTAAGAGCAGACTATCTGAACAGATTGTTTATTATTTCTAAATATGTAGGGATGAGACACTTGAATGTCTACCTCTTCTCAGGTTATTACATATTTTTGTTTAATAACATTTAAAATGCCATTTCTGAGATTGTTTCTTTTCACCTTTGTGCTGCCTTGATCTCCAGATGGTGATTTCTTTGAGAAAACAAATATAGATTTATTTTAGTGATTCAGAGAAATAATATTACACTTAAACAAACTCTAGAGAAAAAAAAATCTATCCAGGCTATCTGTGTATTGTTGGATATAAGCAAAGAGGAAAGCAAAACACAACGCTATTAAAACAAATCCCAGACTGGCTGTCTCATGAAGCCTATGTCATTTTTCTGGTAACTGCTTTGGCAGTTGTAGAGTTGGTGAAATCTATCTCTGAGTAGCAAGCCTGAGAAGAGTTTGCTGGCATTTGGCATTGATAGAGATGAGCCTTGTTTCTATAGGTTATTTGTATTCGCTGCTTTCCTTAGTAAGCATGTGTGTGTAAAATTAGAAAGGAGAAATAATTTTGAGGATGAGATGAAATGATCAACTTGCCTTGAGAGAAGTGCTAGAAATCCAGAACTACGTAAGGTATTGGATTATTTAAAATGTTTGTCATTACAATAAAATCCTAAAAACAAACAAACAAAAACTTAACAGGCTATCTCAGATGAGAGAAGACATGATTCTCCTGATATGTAACTCCCATGATCCCTCTTCCCTCCCTAGAACATACACTGATCCTAAACATACACTGATCCTACTTTTTAAGTATGTTAATGTTTCACTGATATAAGGAATGATGTATACAGAACTTTCCTGCCACAGAGACTCTTGGTTTTTGAAGGGTAAGAGGTTGAAAAGGAAATCTTGGTAATTTTCATTAGCTACTGCATGGTCACTGGGGTAGAAAGGAGACAAATTTCTCTTGCACCTCATAGTAACAAAGGCTGATGCAAAATATCCCTACTAAAACTGTTGCCAATAATTGGTAAAGCCATGGTACAATGGGACATTAGTTGTATTCAAGTGCTTAATTTCACATAGATTAAGAGATCTGAAAGACTGGTGGCATAATACAGGTAAATTATAACATTGTAACATTCATTGAGTTCTACATACCTCAAAATGAAATTAAGAAGAGAGGCCCAAGTAGGGGAAGGCAGCAGGCTTTGAAACATCAAAAGAAGAGTTTGCGTATGACTCTTGCAGAACAAGGCTAGGAAGGAAGCAAGTCCTTGGAGATTATGGTTGCCATCTTAATTGCATGGCCATTGGGGCATGTGGCTTGTACAATGCAACTAGATAGTAAAACAAAACTTCCAGGTTAGATTAGGAAGTAAAAGTACTGAGCTTTAACATAAGAATAGAACTGATTTTAAAAATGGCTAATTAACTGATTATAGCAAACTGAACAAGTTATAGAGGCATGGGTCAAAAATCTGAGAGACTATTTTGAAGTTGGAGTTATTAAAACAAGTAGTATAACTAAAGAAACTGCTATGAGGTCATGCAAAAAGAACAAATCAGCAAATGGAATTTTAGGGCCGCATATCAAGAATTGCCTTTCTTTTTTTCTTTTTTCTTTCTTTCTTTATTTTTTTTAATTTATTTATTTAACTTTTAAAATTCATTTTCACAAAATTTTGGGTGCCAAATTTTCTCACCATTTGTCCCCTCCGCCCACTCCAAAACACCAAGCATTCTGATTGCCCCTATCATCAATCTGCCCTCTCTTCTATCATCCTTCCCTTCTCTTGTCCCCATCTTCTCTTTTGTTCTGTAGGGCCAGATAACTTTCTATACCCCATTACCTGTATTTCTTTTTTCCTAGTAGCAAGAACAGTACTTGACAGTTGTTCCTATAACTTTGAGTTCCAACTTCTCTTCATCCCTCCCTCCCCACCCATTCTTTTTGGGAAGGCAAGCAATTCAATATAGGCCATATCTGTGTAGTTTTGCAAATGACTTCCATAATAGTCATGTTGTGTAAGACTAACTATACTTCCCTCCATCCTATCCTGCCCCCCATTGCTTCTGTTCTCTCCTTGGATCCTGTCCCTCCCCAAGAGTGTTGACTTCAAATTGCTCCCTCCTCCCATTGCCCTCCCTTCCATCATTCCCCCCACCCTACTTATCCCCTTCTTCCCCACTTTTCTGTACTGTAGGATAGGTTTTCATACCAAAATGAGTGTATATTTTATTCCTTTCTTGAGTCAAGTGTGATGAGAGTAAACTTCATGTTTTTCTCTCACCTGCCCTCTTTTTCCCTCCACTAAAAAGTCTTTTGCCTGCCTCTTTTGTGAGAGATAATTTGCCCCATTCCATTTCTCCCTTTCTCCTCCCAATATATTTCTCTCTCACTGCTTAATTTCATTTTTTTAACATATGATCCCATCCTATTCCATTCACTCTGTACTCTCTGTCTGTGTGTGTGTGTGTGTGTGTGCGTGTGCATGTGATTGTGTACATGTAATCCCACCAACTACCCAGATACTGAATAGTTTCAAGAGTTACAAATATTGTCTTTCCATGTAGGAATGTAAACAGTTCAACTTTAGTAAGTCCCTTATGACTTCTCTTTGCTGTTTGCCTTTTCATGCTTCTCTTCATTCTTGTGTTTGAAAGTCAAATTTTCTTTTCAGCTCTGGTCTTTTCATCAAGAATGCTTGAAAGTCCTTGATTTCATTGAAAGACCATTTTTTCCCCTGAAGTATTATACTCAGTTTTGCTGGGTAGGTGATTCTTGGTTTTAGTCCTAGTTCCTTTGACTTCTGGAATATCCTATTCCAAGCCCTTCGATCCCTTAATGTAGAAGCTGCTAGATCATGTGTTATCCTAATTGTATTTCCACAATACTTGAATTGCTTCTTTCTAGCTGCTTGCAATATTTTCTCCTTGACCAGGAAACTCTGGAATTTGGCCACAATGTTCTTAAGAGTTTCTCTTTTTGGATCTCTTTCAGGCGGTGATCTGTGCATTCCTTGAATAATTATTTTGCCCTCTGGTTCTAGAATATCAGGGCAGTTTTCCTTGATAATTTCATGAAAGATGATGTCTAGGCTCTTTTTTTGAACATGGCTTTCACGTAGTCCCATAATTTTTAAATTGTCTCTCCTGGATGTGTTTTCCAGGTCAGTTGTTTCTCCAGTGAGATATTTCACATTATCTTCCACTTTTTCATTCTTTTGGTCTTGTTTTGTGATTTCTTGGTTTCTCATAAAGTCATTAGCCTCCATCTATTCCATTCTAATTTTGAAAGAACTCTTTTCTTCAGCGAGCTTTTGGACCTCCTTTTCCATTTGGCTAATTCTGCTTTTGAAAGCATTCTTCTCCTCATGGCTTTTTGAACCTCTTTTGCCAACTGAGTTAGCCTATTTTTCAAGGTGTTATTTTCTTCAGCATTTTTTGGGTCTCCTTTAGCAAGGTATTGACCTGCTTTTCATGCTTTTCTTGCATCTCTCTCATTTCTCTTCCCAGTTTTTCCTCCACCTCTCTAACTTGATTTTCAAAATCCTTTCTGAGCTCTTCCATGGCCTAAGCCCATGGAATATCTATTCTAGATGTTTGGGATACAGAAGCCTTGATGTTTATGTCTTTCCCTGATGGTAAGCATTGTTCTTCCTCATCTGAAAGGAAGGGAGGAGATAACTGTTCACCAAGAAAGTAGCCTTCTATGGTCTTATTGTTTTTCCCTTTTCTGGGCATTTTCCCAGCTAGTAACTTGACTTCTGAGTGTCCTCTCCACCCCCCACCTTGCCTCCAGATCCACCCAGCCAGCCCTTGGGGTCTGAGATTCAAATGCTGCTTCCCAGCCTTAGGGCTTTGGGTGGGGGCAGGGCTGCTATTCAGTGTGAGATTAAGTTCAGGTGCTCAGGTGAGGGCAGGGCTGTCTCATGGGGCTCAGTTCCCTCAGGGGGTTTATGAGGAGACGTTCAACAATGCACCCAAGTTCCCGCCTGCCTTGGGAGCCCCAGTCCCCTGCTGCCTCCACTGCCACCTCTGCTGCTGCCTCCTGAGGGGTTCTGAGTTATGGGGACACCCCACTCCCCTCTCTACCAGCCAAAGAAACCCTCTCACTTACCTTCAGCACCTGTGGGTGGAGGGACCCATGCAGCCTCCAGAGATTCTATCCCTGAAGCCTGCTGGGATGTGCTCCTCTCGGTGCAGTGCGGCCAAGACAGGGCTGGGCTCCACTCTGGTCCGGTGCACAACAGACCTTTCACGTTGGTTTTTCTGGGCTCTCTGGAACAGAAATCTCCTCCACTCCATTGTTCTGTGGCTTCTGCTGCTCCAGAATTTGTTGGGAGTTCTTCTTTACAGGTATTTTATGGGCTGTGTGTTTTGCAGCTAGCATATGTGTGTCTTTCTACTCTGCCATCTTGGCTCTTCCCCTTTTCTTTTTTTCAAAAATGCTTGTGTCAGCTTCCAAGGAGCTAGAGGTAGGAAAATTTCCTAGAAAAATGAAGACAGCTGCAACAAAATCAGATTAAAATGGTCCTGGACAAATAGTATAACCAGAAGAGATCAGGTAGAGAAATACCTTCATTAAGTGAGAATGAGGAAGTAGCTTCCGGAAGGGGCTCAAAATCCTAACAACCTGACTTGACTTAGCCACATTTTAGATGATGGTGATGCTTATGTTTTACTCATTACTCCCCTCAAATGAACATATGAAGTAGATAGCATTATTGTCGCTTTATAGCAAATTATATATCATCAATGAATCAGTTGGGTAAGAAAGAGTAAAGATTACGTCCATTCTCATTTTCATATAACATGACGACTCTCTGCTCCTATTAGTAGAAACTATCATATTTTTAATTAAATTATTTTATTTGTTTCCAGTGTTCTACAATCACTTCCATGCATCTTAGATTTTTTTCACCTCCCTCCCCCTTTTTTCTCCCCTCCCTCCCCACTCCCTCCCTGAGACGGTATAACATCTTATATCAGTTCTACACGTACATTCCTATTAAATACATTTTCATCTTAGTCATGTTGTATAGAAGAATTAAAATGAATGGGAGAAACCATAAAAAAATATATAATATTAAAGAAAATGGTCTACTTCATTTGGCAATCTAATTCATAATTCTTTTTTTTCTTTTATTTAACTTTTAACATTTATTTTCACAAAGTTTTGGGTTACAAATTTTCTCCCCTTTTATCCCCTCCCCCCCCCCCCAAACCCAAGCATTCTAATTGCCCCTGTGACCAATCTGCTCTCTCTTCTATCCTCCCTCTCTGCCCTTGTCTCTGTCTTCTCTTTGGTTCTGTAGAGCCAGATAGCTTTCTTGACCCCTTAACCTGTATTTCTTATTTCCTAGTGGTAAGAACATTACAGTTGATCCTAACACTTTGAGTTCCAACTTCTTTACCTCCCTCCCTCTCCACCCCTTCCCTTTGGAGGACAAGCAATTCAATATAGGCCAAATCTGTGTAGTTTTGCAAATGATTTCCATACTAGTTGTGTTGTATAGGACTAACTGTATTTCCCTCCATCCTATCCTGTGCCCCATTACTTCTATTCTCTTATGATCCTTTCCCTCCCCATGAGTGTCGACCTCGGATTGCATTCTCCTCCCCATGCCCTCCCCTCTATCCTCCCCCCGACCCTGCTTCTGCCCTTGTCCCCCACTCTCCTGTATTGTGAGATAGGTTTTCCTATCAAAATGAGTGTGCATTTTGTTCTTTCCTTTAGTGGAATGTGATAAGAGTAGACCTCATGATTTTCTCTCGCCTCCCCTCTTTATCCCTCCACTAATAAGTCTTTTGCTTGCCTCTTTTATGAGAGATAATTTGCCCCATTCAATTTCTCCCTTTCTCCTCCCAATATTTCTCTCTCAATGCTTGATTTCATTTTTTTTTGAAATATGATCCCATCCTCTTCAATTCACTCTGTGCACTCTGTCTCTATGTATGTGCGCATGTGTGCATGTGTGTGTGTGTACTCCCACCTAGTACGCAGATACTGAAATGTTTCAAGAGTTACAAATATTGTCTTTCCATGTAGGAATGTAAACAGTTCAACTTTAGTAAGTCCCTTATGACTTCTCTTTGCTGTTCACCTTTTCATGGTGCTCTTCATTCTTGTGTTTGAAAGTCAAATTTTCTTTTCAGCTCTGGTCTTTTCATCAAGAAAACCTGAAAATCCTCCATTTCATTGAAAGACCATTTTTTCTCCTGAAGTATTATACTCAGTTTTGCTGGGTAGGTGATTCTTGGTTTTAGTCCTAGTTCCTTTGACTTCTGGAATACCCTATTCCATGCCCTTTGATCCCTTAATGTAGAGGGTGCTAGATCTTGTGTTATCCTGATTGTATTTCCACAATACTTGAATTGTTTCTTTCTAGCTGCTTGCAATATTTTCTCTTTGACCTGGGAATTCTGGAATTTGGCCACAATATTCCTAGGAGTTTCTCTTTTTGGATCTCTTTCATGCGGTGTTCTGTGGACTCCTTGAATATTTATTTTGCCCTCTGGTTCTAGAATCTCAGGGCAGTTTTCCTTGATAATTTCATGGAAGATGATGTCTAGGCTCTTCTTTTGATCATGGTTTTCAGGTAGTCCCAGAATTTTTACATTGTCTCTCCTGAATCTATTTTCCAGGTCAGTTGTTTTTCCAATAAGATATTTTACATTATCTTCCATTTTTCCAATCTTCTTGCTATGTTCTGTGATATCTGTCTTTCTCATAAAGTCCTTAGCATCCATCTGTGCCATTCTAGTTTTGAAAGAACTATTTTCTTCAGTGAGCTTTTGAATCTCCTTTTCCATTTGGCTAATTTTGCTTTTGAAAGCATTCTTCTCCTCATTGACTTTTTGAACCTCTTTTGCCAATTGAGTTAGGCTAGTTTTCAAGGTGTTAATTTCTTCAACATTTTTTTGGTTCTCCTTTAGCAGGGAGCTGATCTGCTTTTCATGCTTCTCTTTCATCCCTCTCATTTCTCTTCCCAGTTTTTCCTCCACCTTTCTAACTTGATTTTCAAAATTCTTTTTGAGCTCTTCCATGGCCTGAGCCCATTGGGTGGGCTGGGACACAGAATCCTTGATTTCTGTGTCTTTGTCTGATGGTAAGCATTGTTCTTCCTCATCAGAAAGGAAGGGAGGAAATGTCTGTTCTCCAAGAAAGTAGCCTTCAACAATCTTATTTCTTTTCCCTTTTCTGGGCATTCTCCCCAGCCAGTGACTTGACCTCTGAATATTCTCCTCACACCCACCTCGCCTCCTGGTCCTCCCAGCCAGCATTTGGGGACTGGGATTCAAATGCTGCTTCCCGCCTTAGGGCTTTTGGCAGGGGCAGGGCTGCTATTCAGTGTGAGAATTAAGTTCAGATGGTCAGGGCAGGGCAGGGCTGCCTCTCAGGCTCAGTTCCCTCAGGGGGTTTATGTACAGACCTTCCACAATGGATCCAGGATCCCACCCCCTTGGGGAGCCCCTGTCTGCAACCGCCTCTCAGCTTCTATCTCCCTGGGGGGCCCGAGCCATGGGGGCACCCCATTCCCCTCTCGACCCGCCAAAAAGACTCTCTCACCGACCCCCGTCACCTGTGGGTGGAGGGGCTTGTGCCGCCACTGGAGATCCCGTCCCGGTAGCCTGCTCGGATCTTTTCCTCACGGTGTCGCAGCCGCTGCAGGGCTGCACTCAGCTCCCAGTCCCGGCGCCCAGTCCACAGTGCGAAGGACCCCCCGCGAGAGGTTTGCAGGTCTCTCCGGAACAGAAATCTCCCTCGCTCCAATATTCTGTGGCCTCTGGGTGCAGAATTCACCGTGAGGTGGTCCCCTCTAGCCGTTCTGTGGGTTGTGGGTTCGGAGCTATGTGTATGTGCGTCTTTCTACTCGGCCATCTTGGTTCCACCCCCCCCCTCTTCTTTTCTCCTATGCCCTAATTCATAATTCTTTCTCTGGATATGGAAGGCATTTTGCTTCAAGAGTCCATTGGGGATCTCTTAAGACCTTGCATTGCAATGAATTACTAAATCTGCCAAAAAAATTTCTCTCACACTGTGGTTGTTGCTGTATACAAAGTTCTCCTAGTTCTGCTCCTTTCACTCAGCATCAGTTCATATAAGTCTTTCCAGGCCTCTCTGAAGTCTTCTTGTTCATCATTTCTTATAGCACAATAGTAGCCCGTTACATTGATATACCATAACTTGTTCAGTAATTCCCCAATTGATGGGTATCCCCTTGATTTCCAGGTTTTGACCACCTCAAAGAGAGCTGCTATAAATATTTTTGTACATGTGGAATCCTTTCCCATTTCTATGATCTATTTGGGATAGAGTAGCATAAGTGATATTGCTGGATCAAAGGGTATGCACATTTTGTAGCCCTTTCGGCATAGTTCCAAACTGCTCTCCAGAATGATTGGATCAGCTCACAGCTCCACCAACAATGAATTAGTGTTCCAGCTCTCCCACATCTTCTCCAACATTTATCATCATCCTGTTCTGTCATGTTAGCCAATCTGATAGGTGTGATGTGGTACCTCAGAGTTGTTTTGATTTGCATCTCTCTAATCGATAGTGATTTAGAGCATTTTTTATATGACTATAGATATCTTTAATTTCTTCCTCTGAAAACTGCCTGTTTATATCCTTTGACCATTTATCAATTGGATAATGATGTATTTTTTTACATTTGACTCCATTCTCTATATATTTTAGAAATGAGGTCTTTATCACAGATACTAGTTGCAAAAATTCTTTCCTAGTTTTCTGCTTCCCTCCTAATCTTGGTCACATTGGGGTTTGTTTGTGCAAAAACTTTTCAATGTAATGTGATCAAAATTATCCATTTTGCACTTCATAATGTTCTCAATATCTTGTTTGGTCAAACATTTCTCCATTCTCTATAAATCTGACAAATACTAGAAACTATCATTTTGGAACTTCCTACTATTTTTTTGTTCTCACTTTTCCTTTAAACTTGTACATATTTTTATTTTGTTTTTAAGAATTATTATTATTGTTATAGAAAATCTAAGAGAACTGGTTAAGGGAAGATGGGGAATCTGTATTATTTTCCACAGGGGAAATGGATGAAAGAGCTCTGGGTTAAAACACACACACACACACACACACACACACAAACACAAACACACACATACACATGGTAATTTCTAAATATGAGATGAATCAAAAAGGTCAGAAAATCAAGAATCTTGGGGATGGGGAGACCCCAGAGATCATCTAACTTAACTTGTTCCTGAAGTATGAATTCTCTCAATAGTCTTCGAAAAGTTCATCACTTCTTAGCTTGACAACCTCTAGAAACTCGTTGTTCTCTGAAACAGTCTGTTCAACTTTTGACTAGACAAGAGATTCATAGATTATTAATGTTGAAAACATTCTTGGAGATCATGTAATCCAGTACCCTTTTATAGGTGAGGAAACTGAAGCCTAGAAAAGTAGGGACTTACCTATGTCATATAGCTAGTAGTGGCAGTAGTTGGACTTGAAACTAAGTGACTTGTATTCCAGGGTTCACTTTGCAGTATTTTATTATCTTCCTGAATGTGTGGGAAGAAAAAAACATTGGAAACCAGTCAAGAAGGTAAAATATCTCCAGAGGTGGCATATCCTACAGCTAAGTTCTGATTCTGTACTTCAGTTTCTTCATCTGTAAAATGGGGACAAAGTAACACTTATTTCTTAGGATTGTTAGGATAAACTCTAAAGTCCAATATAGATGTTATGATTATTGTTGTTATATCCCCCTCTTCTCTCTGTGGTGATGGTATTCAGTTATTTGCATAAATGTGACCTTTCTCTAAACCCCAGAATCTTGAAGGTAAAAGCCCATCTCCCTCCCCTTATTTTATTGTCAGCCCCCCTTTTGCCTGTTCAGTTTTTAAAATGTGTATTTGTGTGAGTGTGTGTGGAGTGGAGGGTGTGTAATATAATTAGCTCCAGGGTCCCCCATAGGGATGGCTCCATCTGCTGGCATCATTGCTGATCTTTCTGATACTATGCCTTTAGGATATCTACATGGACCAAACTCATTTTCCACAGTGCCTTAAATGCACAATAACACATGCAAATGAGCAGTAAATAGATGCTGTTGATTAATGCCAATAATTTTAAGATGAAGAAAATAAGAAATTTGAAAAAAAACAACCATGGTTCCATACTGATGATTTTCACTGCCAAGCGTATGATATTTATATGAAAAAAAAGTCCTGGTGAGTAGCTAATTAGATTTTTGTAAGCCTATTAAATAGTTTGAAATTGCTAGGCTTTAATTTCTAGATATTATATTTATTATTACTGCCATCATATCTCCCGATAAAGGATTTAGTTGCTTGGGGTTGATACTTGAGAATAATTTCATTTTGTAACGTAGAAGCATCATCATCTACCCACCAAATCTTTCCATTTTTCCATTTATTTGGTATCAAAGATTAACTTATTCTTTCTTTTATAAATCAAGTAATAGTTCATCACCCTTATCAAGGTAAACTCTTGTTTGTAGACCCCATCCTCACTCTAAGTCTTCTATAACTTGAGTGATGTATTCCTCTTCCAATTCTTTTACTATTGATTACACAAATTCTACCATTCTCTTACACTCAAACTCAAATATCAGGGTTGTTTTAAGTTACTAACTTGGTTTTTGCTACTCTTAGCAAAGATATCAATCTAGCTGTATATTTCTCTCAACAAAGGGACAAAGGGCTGTCTAAGACTAGGGAAAATGTAATTTAAGGGATTGTAGAATAGAAAGTAAAGCAAACAAGGGAAAATGATATAAATGGAGAAAGGACCAAAACTGGTGGGTATCTTGGAAGCCAAGTAACTATGAAATGTCAACATGAGCTTTGTAATGAATATAGACATGTTGGAGCTTCCCTTCTTTACAGGGGATCACGTCAGTGGAGTAATACAACAACAAGCCATTCAAAAGGACTTCTGAAGCCCAGAGCTGTCTGACATATCTGGAGATGCCTATAACTGTCAGGAACCACAGAACAAGCCTTGTTCAGCTCAGAAGCCACTTAGAACTGTAGCTACAGAATCACGACCTCACTGAGGACTTTATAAACATCCTCCTCCCTGGCTTATGGGGTCTAAAGAAGTCTTTTCCTTTAATCCCTACTCCTTGACCCAAATCCTCTAGAAACTATTAATATCTCACCATTTTCTATACCTCTTTTAAGCAGCTGAGAACACCGCTGTGTCCATCTCTCTGTCTCTGTCTATCTCTATGTCTCTGTCTCTGTTTCTCTTCCTCCTCCCTTGCAAGTTTCCCTAACAAGCTCTTGTCAGACAATATATGTTTTGTAATTTGTCAATGGACTCTGTTTCATTTAAGTTTGCTCTCTTGGGTCTGAAGTCTTCCTTGAGCAGGAGTATCCAGAGGATGGTGGTTCAACATGTCAAATGCTATAAGAAAATGTCATGTAAATGAAACGTTTCATCATGCATTGCAATAAGAAAAGTATTTATGACTTTTAAAACATCAATTTTAGCAGAATGGTTGAGATGAAAGCCATATTGCCAGGAATCAATAAATACTGAGGTAACAGTTAATATAATTTAACTCTTCTTGATGGTTTATCACATTTGAAGAATATGGGCCATAAAATAATAACAATAATAAGTAGCATTTGTATAGTGCTTTTAAGATTTGCTGCTTGCTAGAAATGTTCTCCTATTATGTGTATCTCCTTTTATCTAATTAGAAAATTGTGTAATTAGAAAGTGAACAGTCAAAGTAGTAGAATTTCATAATAGTTTTCCAATTTTTTCAATGATAAAGCATTTTTCAACATATTGATTTGAAAAAGGATTATTTTATAAAAGAGAAAATATAACTCTAAATCTTATCAATTTAGAAAAAGACACCTAGGTATACATAGAACATAAGACATGCATTCCCATTCCCTTAGTACCTATTTTTATGGCATTGTAAAGTTTGAAAAATTATTCCTCATAATGATCCAGTAAGATAGGCAGGACAAATGCTACTGTCCACATTGTAGAGATGAAAAAACTGAGTCTCAGAGAAACCAAATAACTCACAAGTCTACCTTAACCTTAATGTTTATTTTGCTCAATAATTTATTTATCTTGTTCAATGATTTCATATATTAAACATATGGGCACCCTGAAATGTAAATTTATTAATAATTGCTTGATTCTTCTTCATTTCTATTAGAAAAGACTTGTCATTCAAGTACTACACCTATTTTTATCGGAGGCTGGTAAGTAGGAAATAAAAAAAAAAAACCTAGATTTGGAACTCCCTATACAAAATTTTAGCCTGGGAATATTTCCAGAAAATCCATTTGTACAATTTTAAGCTTTATGAGTACAAAGAAATATTTTAAAGAGATTTATTTTCTTTCCAAAGGTGCTTTTAACTACTTCAAGACCATACTTCACTCTCACTAATGCTAATTATGGCATCTCCAGCTTCCAGCTTCATTTCTAATAAGAATAATCCCATGTCTGCCGTATATGATTCTACTTTCATTAGGTAAACTGCTTAGATTTTTTAAAGCTTACATTATTCTCTTTCATTCTTTTTTTAAACCTCTTTCTTCTTACACTTTATCCTTGAAGCTAAGTAGGTTTATCAGAAAATAGAATGGCTAGTAATATCCTGAGGCACAGACATCCAAAATATTGAAAAATAAAACATCCCCAAATCAGAAAAGATACAGCTACATTCTTAGGCTTAAATTCTGTCTTGGAAATCTCCATACAGTTTGTGAGAGGACAAAACATGGGAAGCTCCTCAGATATGTCAATAAATGAACCTGGTTTTTAAAATGTCTTATTAAACTTTTTTTTAAAGCACAAAGACATTAATTTGTAAAGTAATAATTTAAGCAATTATCATCTTGAAATTTCAAGAGACCTTCATAAAATAAATCTCTTTCTTTTTCTGACTTCAGAGCAAGTGTATTTAAAAAGCAGCCCTTATAACTGGTACCTGGGACCAAAGTCCCTCAAATCTAGTCAGAATCACAGAATCAAAAGCTTCAGAAGGAAGGGCCTTATACATGAATTCATCCAACTTCCTTATTTTATAGATAAAAATTTTATAGATAAAGAAAATCAGGTCTTGAGAGATTAATTGGGGTACTTCTAATTATTACACATCTATGAGGTTGGATTTGAACCCAGGTCTTCTGTCCAGTACTTTCTTTTCAAATGAGGTGTCTCATATTTTTGCCTCTTTGTTATTTCAACCACTCTTGTTGTGTAAGAAAGTATACTTCTGCCTTCTGATCCTAGAGAAATACTTAAGGGTAATTTTCATGTTTAGTTGTTAGATTTCAAGCTCCTTGAGGACAGGAACAATATCTTATTCCATACCTGATTCCCAATTGCTTAGAACAATACTTACCATGTAACAGTTAGTAAGTGTAATTGAAATTACTTTTGCAATTTATTTAATAAATCTTCTAACTCTACTACCTTGGGGGTCATTTAACCTTAGCTGAAGTTATTTATGAAGAATGAAGAAAAGGAGGAAAAAAGTCACTGACAAAATTTTTGCTTAGAACTTTTACCATAGCTTTTGCCTGTGTATTTACAGTATAACTCAACTAAAGACACAGTTTATTGCAGAGAAGTTGTCCTTATCTTTGAATGATCATATGTGATCTTAATCTCAGTTAGTGTTCCCTAGGTGTGGTCAGCCAAATCCATTAAAAACAATAAGCCAACTTATTGAAAATAAATTTTCAAACAAGTGAAAAGTAAAGGACAAAACAATTCTGACCTGAGATAAAGAGAATAAACAACCAAACAACCCTTTACAATGTTTTCTGCATGTAATATATACACACGCACACACACACATTTATATTTGGTTCTTAGCTTAGGGTGACTTCTATTGTTATTAATATTTTTGAGCCTATATCTCTCAGCCATGACCTTAGTCTCCATTTCCATCTCTATGTCCACTCCACCAGAAACAGGAAATAATACCAGGTTTGATAGGTGTAATTTTTTTTTGGCCTTATTTAACACAAAACCACTTCATCAGGCTACTTCCTGTTATTTTCCAGTCATGCCCTGATTCAGGCACCCCTTCACCTTTATATTTAACCCTTTATGTATTCATGCAGTATTTCTCCCCCATTATAATGTAACCTCCTTGAGGACCATTTCATTTGCTTTGTGTATATTCCCACCTAAAAACATCCCTCATTCCTTATTGTTCAGTATTATCTGCCCACATGACCCTATATATTTTGTCTGTGGAGTTTTCTTGGCAAAGATGCTGAAGTGGTTTACTATTTCCTTCCAATAGATTCTCTCTGTTTTCTTCCTCTCCCTCCACATGCTCTCTTGATGAGTGTCTTAAAAAAGTCATATCTATTTCTCAATCACACCGAGCCGTCTAATTTTGCCTGCCATTGGTGAAAACAAAACTACACATAAAGTGAATGATGATTTTATTTAAAGGCTAGATAGTCTTTCTCTGAACAATTATAGATGTTATAATAGAAACAAAGCAATTGTTGTTGTTTTCTCTGGTCAAGCTCCCCCCAAAGCACTCTGTCCCTCAAGCTCTCAGTCAAGGAACTTGTCTTACTTCATTAAAAAAAAAGAGGCCATTTATGAAGAGCTTTCACTTCTGTTATCATCCTTATCTCACTTCAGACACTCCATCTACTAACTCTTACTTTATTCCTTCATTTTCATCCTACCCCACACAAATTACCTCCTCTCTCATTCCAATGCTTTCTCTCCCTTTCTACTAGCTCCTTCTCCTTAGCTTACAAAACAAGCCTGTGTGTTCCCCATATTTAAAATAAAACTTCCACATACACCTCTCCACTCCAGTTGGCTATCATTCTGTATCTCTACTCTCTTTCACAGCTAAGATCCTTGAAAAAGCCCTCTGTGTGTTGTACTAGGTACTACTACTACTACTTCTCCATTGCTTAAAAATTTTCTGCAATCCAAATCCTGACACCATCATTCATATGAAATTTCTATTTCCAAAGTTACCAATGTTCTCCAAAATTGCAGTAGCTGATACTTTCTCAATCCTCATAATTCTTGATCTCTCTCTTTAGCATTTGACACTTGATCACCATCTATTTCTGGATCCTTTTTCTTCATAAGGTCTTTGTGAACTCTTCTGATTCTCTGATCACTTCAGTCTCTTTTGCTAATTTTTCCTGTAAATCACATTCAGTATTCATGGCTGTCTCCAAGAGTCTTTTCATCTCCTCTCCTCTCCTCTCCTCTCCTCTCCTCTCCTCTCCTCTCCTCTCCTCTCCTCTCCTCTCTTCTTCTCTCCCCTCCACTCCCCTCTCCTGTCCCCTTCCCCCCTTCCCCTCCTCCTCCCACATCCAAAGTCCCCTCACTGCCCCTCTCCCTACTACTACTACTACTACTACTATTACTACTACTACTACTACTACTACTACTACTACTACTACTACTACTACTACTACTACTACTATTACTACCACTACTATTTTCACATTTAAAGTTCTTCCCATACAGACCCCTTCAAACCTTTCCAGTTTTCTTAAAACTTGGTTTACTTTACCTATTTTACATTGCAATAACACAAGCCTACCTATAGTTCCCTTAACAAGACACTATCCCCTGTCTTTTTTATTTTGCACTAACTATACCTCAGTATTAGATTGCTCACTTCTCACTCTTTGATTCCATGAATTTCTTCAAGACTCAGCATCTTGAAGGAAGTCTATCATGACATTTTGAGAGCAGAGCACAATCCAGTGGGGGCCATGCTAGCATAGATGGGACCTGAGCAGACCAGAGGGAGGACTGATTCTCTGCACCAGTGGTGTTTTCCAGACTTCACAACCCCAAAATACTGAGGAAAAATTGGAAGGTCAGTGGAAATAAATCTGCCTGACCTGTGTGAGAGAGTGCTGCGGCCTCATTCTCAGCAGGGGTGGGGTTGCCCTCAGCAGTCACAGCAGCAGCAGGGGCAAAGGCAGCAGCTGATTCTGGAGCTCTAGGTCCACAGATTTGGGGGGGATCTAGTAGCAGACAGTACACCCCTAATCCCACTGATAGGAGAGAACTATCTTGACAAAGAGTTCAAAAGTGAAGTAAATGAATGGGAAAATGAACAAAAACCAGAAAAAGAATCAGACTATAGAAACTTACTTTGGTGACAAGGAAGACCAAAATACACAAATAGAAGATGACAAGTAAGTTCCTACATCCAGAGCCTCCAAGAAAAATTTGAATTGGTCTCAGATGATAGAAGAGCTAAAAAAGGATTTTGAAAATCAAATAACAGAAGTAGAGGAAAAATTGGGAAGAGAAATGAGAGCAATACAAGACAATCATGACAAATGAGCCAACTGCTTGCTAAAGGGTATCCCCCAAAATGCTGAAGAAAATATCTTCAAAAATAGACTAACCCAAACGGCAAAAGAAATCCAAAAAGCCAATGAGAAGAAGAATCACTTAAAAAAAGCAGAATTGGCCAGATGGAAAAGGAGGTTCAAAAGGTCACTGAAGAGAATCTTAAAGATTAGAATGGAAGGTATAGAAACTAATGACTTTATGAAAAATCAAAAAAATGATAAAACAAAGCCAAAGGAATGAAAACATGAAGTATCTCATTGGAAAATCAGCTGACCTGGAAAACAGATCCAGGAGAGACAATTTAAAAACTATTGGATTTCCTGAAATTCATGATCAATAAAAGAGCCTAGATATCATCTTTCAGGAAATTGTCAAGGAAAACTGCCCTGATATTCCAGCAGCAGAGGCTAAAATACATATTGAAAGAATCCATCAATCACCTGATGAAAGAGATCCCAAAAGGAAAACTCCTACAAATATTGTAGCTAAATTCCAGAGCTCCCCAGTCAAGGAGAAAATATTGCAAGCAGTGGGAAAGAAACAATTGGACTGTTGTGGAAACACAATTAGGATAACATAAGATCTAGTAGCTTCTATACTAAGGAATTGAAGGGCTTGGGATATAATATTCAAGAGGTCAAAGGAACTAGGATTAAAACCAAGAGTCCCTTACCCATCAAAACTGAGTATAATACTTCAAGGAGAAAAAAATGGTTATTCAATGAAATAGATGACTTTCAAGCATTCTTTTTTAAAAAATTATTTTAAGTTTCCAACATTCATTTCCACAAAATATTGAGTTCCAAATTTTTCCCCATCTCTGCACCTCCCACTACCAAAATGCCACGCATTCTCATTGCCCCTTCCACCAGTGTGCCCTTCTTTCTAACACCCCTCCTTTCCCTCATCCCCATATTATCTCTTGTCCTGTAGGGCAAGATAAATTTCTATACCCCATCAACTGTATTTCTTATTTCCCAGTTGTATGCAAAAACATTTGGTCCTAAAACTTTGAGTTCCAACTTCTCTTCTTTTATCCCTCCCCACCCATGCCCACTGAGAAGGCAAGCAATTCCGTATAGGCTATATATGTGTAGTTTTGCTAAAGATTTTCATAATACTCATGTTGTGAAAGACTAACTATATTTCCCTCCATCCTATCCTGTCCCCCATTTCTTCTATTCTCTCTTTGCACCTTGTCCCTCTCCAAGAGTGTTTGCTTCTAATTGCTCCTCCTCCCATTTGCTATCCCTTCCGTCATTCCCTCCACCCGGCTTATCTCCTTCTCCCTTACTTTCCTGTAGTGTAAGATAGATTTTCATACCAAATTGAGTGTACACATTTTTCCTTCCTTGAGCCAAATGTGATGAGAGTAAGCTTTACTTTTCCCCTCTCACCTCCCCCCTTTTCCCCTCCATTGGAAAAACTTTTTCTTGCCTCTACTATGAGAGATAATTTGTCCCATTCCATTTCTCCCTTTCTCCTCCTAATATATTCCTCTCTCACCTCTTAATTTTATTTTTTTAGATATAATCCCTTCCTATTCAACTCACCCTGTGCTGTCTCTGTCTATCTGTCTGTCTGTCTGTCTGTCTGTCTGTCTCTCTCTCTCTCTCTCTCTCTCTCTCTCTCTCTGTGTGTGTGTGTGTGTGTGTGTGTATATAATCACTGCAACTACCCAGATACTGAGAAAAGTTTCAAGAGTTACAAATATTATCATTCTATGTAGGCATTTAAATAGTTCAACTTTAGTAATTCCCTTGTGATTTCTCTTTCCTGTTTACCTTTTCATACTTCTCTTGATTCTTGTGTTTGAAAGTCAAATTTTCTTTTCAGCTCTGATATTTTCATCAAGAATGTTTGAAAGCCCTCTGTTTCATTGAATGACCATGTTTTTCCCCTGAAAAACTAAATACTTAGTTTTTCTGGGTAGGTGATTCTTGGTTTTAATCCTAGTTCCTTTGATTTCTGGAATATCATAGTCCAAGCCCTTTCATCCCTTAATGTAGAAGCTGCTAGATCTTGTGTTATTCTGATTGTATTTCTACATTACTAGAACTGTTTCATTCTAGCTGCTTGCAATATTTTCTCCTTGACCTGGGAACTCTAGAATTTGGTACTATATTGCTAGGAGTTTCTCTTTTTGGATCTCTTTCAGGAGGTTATCAGGGAATTTCTTCAATATTTATTTTGTCTTCTGGTTCTAGAATATCAGGGCAGTTTTTCTTGATAATTTCATGAAAGATGATGTCTAGGCACTTTTTTTTTTGATCATGGCTTTCAGGTAGTTCCATAATTTTTAAATTATCTCTCCTGGATCTGTTTTCCATGTCAGTTGTTTTTCCAATGAGATATTTCACATTATCTTCCAATTTTTCGTTCTTTCGGTTTTATTTTGTAATTTCTTGGTTTCTCATAAAGTCATTAGCCTCCATCTGTTCCATTCTAATTTTTAAAGAACTGCTTTCTTCAGTGAGCTTTTGAACCTCCTCTTTGGCTAATTCTGCTTTTTAAAGCATTCTTCTCCTCATTGGCTTTTTGGACCTATTTTGCCAATTGAGTTAGCCTATTTTTAAAGGTGTTATTTTCTTCATCATTTTTTTGAGTCTCCTTTTGCAAATTGTTGATTTGTTTTTCATGATTTTCTTGCATTCTTCTCGTTTCTCTTCCCAATTTTTCCTCCACCTCTCTTACTTGATTTTTAAAATTCTTTTTGAGCTCTGCCATGGACTGGAACTGTTGCATATTTGTTTTCTAGGTTTTGGATGCAGAAGCCTTGACTTTTATATCTTTCCCTGATGGTAAACATTGTTGTTCCTCACCCAAAAGAATGGGAGAGAATACTTGGTCACCAAGAAAGTGATCTTCTGTAGTCTTAATTTTTTTCCTTTTTTGGGAGCATTTTTCTAACCAGTCACTTGGCTTTTGTGTCCTTTGTCAAGAGTATGGTATACTCTGGGGACCTGTAAGATCTCAGTTCCTCCAAGGTGGCAAGAGAGAGGAATTACTCCTTGGCCAGGGTTGAGGCTGAGATTCAGATCAGCTGCTCAGTTCCCCCAGGGCCTTTAAGCTGAGGCTCCTACAATGGAAGTTAGCTGCTGCCTTTCAAGGTCACCTCCACAGCTGCTCCTGCTGCCACCTCCTGGGGCCAGGGCTAGGGGAGGAACCTGTTTCCTTGTCAAGGAGGTGAAAAAGCCCTCTCACTGACCTTTGAAGTGTCTTTTTCACCTGTTTGTTGAGTGATCTGTGAACCTCCAGTGCTGCTGGGGATTCTGCTCCCCAGGCCTGATCCAGTCGTGTTCCTCCATGCAGCCAAGGTTGGGCTGCACTTTGCTCTACATCCAGTGTGACAGACTTTTCCTATCAGCCTTCCAGGTCACCCTGGGCTAGAAATCTCATCCACTCTGTCTTTCTATGGCTTTTGCTTCTCCAGAATTTGTTGAGAGTCTTTTTTTACAGGTATTTTATGGGCTATGGGGGAAGAGGTAGAGTATGTGCATCTCTCTACTCTGCCATCTTAGCTCTGCTCCCAACTTTCAAGCATTCTTGATGAGAAGATCAGAGCTGAGTAAAAAATTTGACTTGCAAATACAAGAATCAAGAGAAGAATGAAAAGGTAAACAGGAAAGTGAAATCCTAATGGACTTACTAAAGTTGAACTATTTATATTCCAACATGGGGGCACAGAGTAAATGTAATATGAAGGGATGATATCTAAAAATATAAAATTAAGGAATCAGAGAGGAGTATGTTGGGAGAAGTCGAAAGGGAGAAATAGAATGAAATAAATTATCTCTCATATAAAAGAGGCAAAGAAAAAAGCTTTTTCAATGGAGAAAAGGAATGAGTGGAAAGGGAAAGAGCAAACCTTACTTTCCTCGGATTTGGCATAAGGAGGGGATAACATACACACTTAATTGTGTATGAAAATCTATCTTATCTACAGCAAAGTAGGGGGGAAGGAGTTAAGTAAGGGACAGGGAGCATGTTAGAAGGGAGGGAGAAAGGAAGGAGGGCATAATTACAAGTAAACATTTTTGAGGAGGGACAATGTCAAAAGAGGGAATTTGAATAAATGGGACGCAGGATAGGATCAAGGGAAATACAGGCTTTCAAATATGACTGTTATGAAAGTGTTTTGCATGAATCTACATGTGCAACCTATATTGAATTGCTTGCCTTCCCAATGGAGATGGGTGGGGAGGGAAGAGGGGAGAAAAGTTAGAACTCAAAGTTTTAAAAATGAATATTAAAAATAGTTTATACATGCAATTGGGAAATAAGACATACAGGGAAAGGGTATAGAAATCTTTCTTTCTCTACAAGAAAATAGAGGGGTAGGGGATTAGAGAAGGGAGGAGTGTGATAGAAGGGATTGCAGATTGGGGAAAGGGGTAATCAGAATGCATGGTGTCTTGGTGTGGGTGGAGGGGAGAGATGGCAGGAAAATTTGAAACTCAAAATCTTGTGGAAGTAAATGTTGAAAACTCAGAAAATTAATTAATTGATAAAAAAAAGCTAAAATAATACCATGATTTTAGAAAGCTCTTCAAAGTTTCCCAAATGCTTTACCATCTTACTTCATGCTTACTTACATACACCATCTTACTTCATCTTTATAGTATCCATGTGAGGTAAATACTACAAATATTTCAGATACGGTAACTGACCATGAAAGATCAAGTAGATCCCAACCTATACCTCTCTTTCCCCCATGCCACTGCAACCCCTCCCCCCCCATCCCGACTCATGATCACATAACTAGTAGGTTTAAGAGATGAGATTTGAATCCAGGTCTTACTTGAGACCAAGTTCAACACTATATGCATTATAGTGAGCTACTGAAGCTACTGAAGTTCCTTGACTGCTTGGACAGAAATTTTCTGTCTGGTTGCAAGTGTTCTAATTCAACCCTTTCATTTGTTTTTAATTTCTCTTATTTTAATTTCCTCATAATGGAACTTAAAACTGAAGTCCTTCTTCAGTGGGTTTCTTGAATGATTTATACATATGACCAATGTACTAACAAATAGCTCTCTTATGGTACATGAAAAAAAGCATATCACCAATATTTGCTCATACTTAGCTTTGGATATGCACACTGAAGAACTGTGAGCTGATTGGTAGAATCACTTGTCTCATATTGCCTTGGAAGTTCCATAAGATGAATTATATGAAAAGAATAAACATAAAGTATCTATCATTTGAGATGGTGCAAGAAAGAATGTTATTCAACACTTAATGAATAAGAATGCCATTGGAAACAAGTATAATTCTATTATGCTGCTAAATAAAGATAAAAGAAAAATCTTACCAAATAATTTTTGGATGACAGCTGGATAAATTAAACGTTTGAATCAGGAGGAAGATCAAATTTCTCAATATATGTTCATAGTGAAACCAATATCAAACTGGGAGAATAGCCATCTAGGTGGTGTGGTCTCAGTTGTATTGTCAGTGCCAATTTGCTACTTGTATAATGAGAGTTTCTTTTTCAGCCTGTTTGTATAACTTGGTAGTATTAGTAGACAAGTCTGGAGTTAGGAGTACATCGGTTGCAACTGGAGGATGACAAAACATAGTATGGTCTATAACTATAACAGAATTTTATTGTACCATAAAAATTATGAATATGGAAAATTTAGAGAACCATGCAGAGAAAAAGCTATGATCTTAATCTATTCTGGAATTAATGAGCCAAAACTGGGAAAAATATTCAAATGATAATAATAATAGAAAGAAAAAGAATACTAAAATAAAGCTGAATATTATGTAATTGCAATGACTGGGCTTATTTTAAGAGCAGTGATTAAAAATGCACCTCTTGATTTTTTTATTGTAGGAGAGATGTGGGGATATAGTTGAACAATGCTGTATACCTTGTTTGATATGGTCACTGTGTTGGTTGGTTTTAACATTTTTTTTCTTGTTGTTGTTGCTACAAGAGACTTGGGGAAAAGAGAGGGGAATGGAAGATATTCAGAAACAATTGTGATGTAAAAACAAATGACATTAAAACCATAAAAAGGATGTGGCTCACACATACAGCACCTTAAATAAATCAAGTGCACATAAAGGAAAAAAAAAAACAGTAAATCTAAGAAGAGTTCATTGTATTTTGTTTCTTTCCTATTATTGATTAATTTGGTTTAAATGAGGATCTTTTTTCCGGGGCAATCAGAATATTTGCTTCAATGAAATATTTGTGTTGTCTGAACTTTATTGCAAATATCATCTAATTTCATGTCTCCATAACATGGAATTGGGGAAAGGTAAGCAAAGTGTTAGGTTGTTTCACACAAATATTGAAGGTGATTCCCCTTAATTGTAGCTGTGTGTTCCTTTCCTCTGCCAGAAGGGGAAAAAAAATATGAAGAAGTTAATAAAATCTTAATGAGAGAGTAAGTATATTTTGTAATGTGTCATTTGGAATTAGACAGTAGGATATTTGACATATATTAAATACTATACAGGCGTCTGTCCTGAAGATTGAGATAGATGACGCCTAAAGTCCCTTCTAAATGTAAATATATAATCCTATGATTCTAATCTCAAAGTCTAAAAATGGAGAAAGAAAATCACCATAAACATATTCAGTGATAATAAGGGAGCATTAAAGCAAATGTGTCTAATATATCTGACAATGGGCATGATTAATTAGGAAAAATCTAATTCAAGAAGTGATTACAGACCACAGTTTAAAAGAAAGAAATAATTTTATGTAGTAAGAAGAAGGTGAAGATAGGAGATGGAAGATTCAGTACCTGAACAGAAAGTATGAGTCAAATTCAAGCCTTTATAGTAATGGGAAGCAGGCTAGATAATATCTGAGCATGTGTTGATTATTACCCTAAGGTCTGAGAAACCCAGAGGACAATGACATGACCTTCAGCAACTGAAAAATTGTCCAGAATAGAAGACTTAGAGGAAAATGAAAGGCATTCTATCTTAGCTCAGTGTAATCTCAGGCTATGGCAGGACATCTGGGGACATAGAATTCCTCATTCTGCACTATAACTCAAAACAACTTCATATAGACAATATATTCTGTTCATTTTTTATTGTACATACAGTATTTCAGTATTTTTTTCTCTGTGCCTGTTGATTTGTGTACTTGATTGTGTGTATGCAGCCTGATATCCATGAAGGACAAACTCTAGCTCACATCTCTATGAACACTCCGAAAGGATAAAAATGCTTTATGTGGGACTGTCATCCAAGTATGATCTATAACTCTCAAGGCCCATGAAATAGCTTTTATCAGAGTTCCAAATGGGGAATGTTCATTTATATCCTTCTACCTTTCACCTCCCACTTCCCACATTGATTAAAAGATGTTCTGAATAACGTTTGCATTTCTTAGGTCCCAGAGCAACAGTTTGTGGAATGACTCAACACCCACAAATGGGTTAATTCCCCTCTCCCTTTTATTTCAGATTAAATTTAATCCATTGGCAGGTGGATTGTTTAAGTAGTAAGCTTTTGAGAGGTTAACATTCTCTGTTTTCATAATGAAATTATGAGGCAAAAAGATGTAAAGCATACTTTTCTAAGGAAACCAATTTAATCAAAACTACCAACTCAAGTAAAATTAAAGGCAGAATCTGGAGGCTTTGATATATGAAGATAAAGGAATGAGTTCACATCTCATGTCTTGAAGGCTGTATGGTACATCATTCAGATTACTAAAGCATGTGGGTAAGGTCATTATTTTTAGTCCACAAGTTCTCATGAAATCATTATTCTGTATTATATTTAAATTGGTTAAACACATTTCTAGAAGTGAAGCAATTCAGAATAGACAGATTCAGGGACTTTAAAATAACTCACTGTCAAGGAGATTTTATGAGGGAAATAGACCTGAGTTGAACTTTTTAAAGTCTATCAATAAATATCCTTAGAGTTTTCCCTAGGACATCAATTTTATTAAAAATAATGCAATGGTATTTCCCTTTTCAAATGTCCTAAGGATATTTGTCCTCAAAGAACTTTTGGGGACAGTATTCTAGATCAATATTGTTAAGCTTGAATAGAAGGAGGAGTACTAAACCATATGTAAAGATCCCTGAAGGTGCATGCTGACTTAGAAAATCACATATTGACATTATCTATGTTCTTTTATATTTTTGTTTGTAAAATTTTAATCTGTTTTGGAGAACACTCAATAGGTTCAATATTGCCCTTGAACTTGTGTTGGACACCTTTGCTCTATGTCTATGCTCTAAACTACCCTTGATCAAGAGTAGACCAGTGGGAGTACAGAATGGTGAAAGTAGTGGTTTAATCTGTGAATGGTGTGCTGGATTTCAAGGTAGGAAGATTTTGGTCCAAATACTGCCACCTTTTGACAGTATGACTGTAAGCAGCTTATTTAACCTCTCTAGAGTCATAGTCTCTTCATCACAAAATAGAGAAAATGGAATATGTGGAAGCTATTTCACAGGGTTATTGTGACGATCTGATGAAATAATGTACAAAAAGTGCTTTGCAGACTTCCTCCAAAATCACACAATTGTTTAATGATATTTCCAGGACTAGAATCCTAGCACAGTACTTTTTGCTACAACATGCTGCCTTGTAAGATCATAGCTTCTTTTAGTTCTTTTTTCTCTCTCCATGTATAGTATTTATCAATATCTATATATCTATTACATATCTTTATCTATATCCATACATAAATCATCTTTATCTGTAGATACATATATGCTGTGTAAGATACATATATATGTTTATATATGTATGTATGTGTAAATGTTATCATCTAAGAATTTGTTGACTTGATGCATCCCTATTTAATTCAGTGAAAGATGGTAAATTACTGGGCCAATTAATTTTGGCCATCTAGTTAATTAAATAAGAATGAATCCACATTATTAATTATTTTATGCTTTTTTACTGTACATACATCATCATGTATTAAGCTTTCCTGAGCTATCTCATTTGTGAGCAGTTCAGAAAATTTCTGCAATACAATCAGAAATATTCATTATATTCAACAAGAAATATGATCTGTTTGCTTGCATAAATGTTGATACTATTTTACATATGGAAGAACTGAGAGGGTATCAAGAGAATATGTATGCTTATCAAAGGTATATGTTTTTATCATATTCTAAATGTTATAAATTTCCTAAGTGAACATATAAGGAGTATGGTCAGAAAATTCCCAATTCTATGTTGTTTCCCCAATCTATGGAATGAGTAATAAAAACCCAATTTTTCATTTTTCTAGGGCTAACCAATTTTTTGAACTTGTTATTCGGGCTCTGTGCCTCCCTCAAAGGGTGCCTATATTCTAGTAAGTTTATTGTTCATTAATATCTATACTAGAGTTTGCAAGGAAAAGTGAATGTAATTCATTAAATGTGAATTGCTTGTTGGAAGCTTTGGTCCAGGTAGAAGAGGGAAAGGCTAACTCAAGGAAAACTGTGGCTTATTTGGCTCTATTGTATCTATATGCCCTTTCCACAATTTCCTGTAGTTGTTAAGACCTCTTAATTGGTCCCTGCACTCTGAATCTTTCATTCCATCAAAAAATGAAGTTAATACAAGGCCTTATGAGTAATTGAAACTCATTTTATAAAACTTATAAAACTTAGATATGATTTTACTTGATTAATTATACTTCTCTGTTTATTTGATATCCTTGATGAAAACAACTGAAAGTGTCAAGATTTTAAAAATAGTGTTTTCTATAGTAAACCACATATTAGTAGACATGTAAATGCCTGAGAGGGTAAGATGTATAAGATCTCTCTGTGCCTATGATATATTCACTAGACATCACTTTAACAATACATTCTATAATTTTACCAGGAATTGCTGTTTATCAAATTTTAGCTCATAAACCATCCCATACTTTGTTTTAATATTTCCTTAATTCAGCTGTATTTTTTCTCATTCCCTATGATCTTTCAGAAAATGGCTCAACAATCATATCTGACAGTTGTTTTGAAATATAGTGAGAGGAACTTGTCAAGGTCAGCAAGGGGTTCTCATGGCATTGTCATTGGCCATGTAATCATTATTATTTTCATTACCAATTATTACAATGTAAACAATATAATTAGAAGTATCTTACTAGTCCTTCTGAGGGATCATATGTGGGAAAAATATGGAAAGATATGAAGAGGAAGTGCATGATTTGGAAAGGAATAGAACGGTTATGTCTAAGACCAGGTGATACAATTAAATATTCATTCATTCATTCATTCATTCATTCATTCATTCATTCATGTGTTCAAAACATTAAGAAGCACTTACTATATGCGAAGAATTCTACTGGTTCCTAGAGATGTAAATATAAAATATTAAGACTTGCTTTCTGTCAGGACTTGTGCTGAACACTGAAGATCCAAAGAGAAAAAAAAGGGGGGGAAGGGAGAGGGAAGGGATCAAGCTTTTATTAAGCATTTAGTCTGTAGCCAATCTTGTACTAAGCACTTATAATGTTATTTTATTTGATGCTTATAACAATCATGTGAGGCAAGTACTATTATAACCCAGTTTCACAGTTGAGGAAATTGAGGCAGAGATTAAATACTTTGTCCAAGGGAACACATTAGCAAGTATCTGAGGACAAATTTGAGCTCAGGTCTTTCTCAAGACACAGAGCTCTATGCACCATGTCATGTAGCT
This sequence comes from Notamacropus eugenii, assembly GCF_028372415.1. Taxonomy (NCBI): domain Eukaryota; kingdom Metazoa; phylum Chordata; class Mammalia; order Diprotodontia; family Macropodidae; genus Notamacropus; species Notamacropus eugenii. Next base: position 315,649,763 of record NC_092875.1, on the reverse strand, counting down.
TCTTGCAAGGATTTCATATTCTATTGAATTTAAGTAAATATTTCACTTAAAACAATCTTTCCAGATATATTTCCATGTGATAGGGGAAATTCATCCCTTTTAATTAAAGGAATAACTAAGTGAATTTCAATGAAAATGGTAGTTTACTTTTTAAATGATGCCTGTTTTGGTGGCTGCCTATTCTTTATTTATGTAGGTAGATCTCCAGTGTCAGAAGAACAAGAAATGGATTTATTGAAAATAATAATCATAACTCACATTTACCTAGCACTTTGAGGTTTGCAAAGCCCTTTTCAGGAGTATAGACATTATTAGTGAGTTGCATCATCTGACTCTTGGAAAAAAAGGTATAATAGAATAATGGATCATAATTAAGTATAATAGAGTTGTTTATTGCATGGCCATTCCTTGCTGTATTTCAGAGCTCTTTAATACATTTCATTAATTGTAAGATAATTTAGATTGCTTTTCCAGTCTTCCTCAGTTTATGTTATCAACATTAAGCAAGGCACAGAGCAAGGAGATATACATTTACCCAAAGTGTTCAGGAGTTCAATGAAGATTTTCCTGTGTAAAGAACAAAGACACTTTACCTATGCTGATGTTCTCTCAATGCAAAAGAGATGTTGCAAAAATCTAAAAAAATTTAGTGAGACTTATCTCTTGCCCTTAGAAGGATACCAGCTTTTCTACACTGAGGGAAAAAAAGACACATGTTACTGTGAGGCAGACTAGAGCATAGTTATAAGCAATAGTTTTCAGGGTAGAAGTGGCATGACTAAAAAAAACAAAACATCATCAAGGATGTGGATGACTGAAAAAGGATGTGGAATGGTTGTGTGTCAGGACTGTGAGATGACAGAACAACATTCCAAGTATACTTATACTTCTGATATGTTTAAAAATTAATAGATAAAAGTCTCAGACACATTGAGGTGATCCTTTATGGAATAAAGGAAGAAGTTCACAAGTTGTGATGGTGGATGGGGTTCTGATCTGTAGCTATAGACAGAGCAAGCAAGTGAAGGGTTTGCTGAGTTTTCTCTCCTAGATATTTTCCTACCTGTCTGATCACTCCTTTTAAGTTTCCTTCCCTCTTTCATATAGTGCTAGACATTTCCACGGTTCTTCTTTGACTCCTTTGCTCCTTTTTCTACACTTTTTCTCTTGGTTATTTCATTAGCACCAATAGGTTTAGTTATGATACCAATGCAAATGATTGCCAATCAATATTTTCAGCCTCTTCTAAGTTCCAGTTCCACATCACCAACTGACTATGGTACATTTTAATCTGAATGCCCAACATTTAAATAAAAATTACAGGCATTTAAAGCCCAACATGTTCAATAGATAACTAGTCTTTTCCTCAAATCTAGCTTTCTTTTGAAATTCCCTATTTCAGTGAAGGGCACCACCATCATTTTGATCTCCTTTTCTCAACTTTGGTTTCATTCCTGACTGCTCAATCTCTCTCACACCATAGAATCAATAAGTCATCATGTCCTGTCATTTTTACCCCCACAATATCTCTGTATCAGATCCCTTCTTACTACGTCTTTGGTTCTCCTTTTAATTTGGGTCCTCATCATTGCTGGCTTCAAAAATTGCTATAATGGCCTATATTGTCTTCCAATTCCTCCTAGCACAATGTATGATACATAGTAGGCACATGATAAATGCTTGTTGTTTGAAGAATCCAGCTAAGTATAGGTCGGACAATATTCTATATACCTTAATAAAGACCTAGGAAAATAACCAATGTCAATTTTCTCTAATATAAAAGCCCTGAAACCCTCTTGCTCTTCAAAACATGTTGTGTAAGAAATGAATCTAAGGAGAGAAAGCAAGTATACAATTTCTGTGACTTTTTGTAGAAGGGCAGCTAGCAAGTGGATAGAATGCTAGGCCTGAAGTCAGGAAGACTCACTTTTGAGTTCAAATTTGGCTTCAGACATTTACTACCTGTGTTGTCCTACTCAAGTCACTTAACCCTTTTTGCCTCCGTTTGTCATCTGGAAAATGAGCTGAGGAAGGAAAGGGCAAACCACTCCAGTATCACTGTCAAGAAAATACCATATAGTGTCATGAAGAGTCAAACATAACTGAATGACAACAGAGTGGTTTACATATATAAGGGCAAGCTTTTTTCCCAGACTTAAATAGCCGCCTTCAAAGCCAGAGTGGTATAATGACTAAACACCACCACCTAAATACTGAATTATCTGAATCACTTGATTGATAAGAATTCACCATAATCACCATTGGTTAATTAAATGCCCCCAAACTGACTTTAATCATTTGTGTGAGGCACCTTACACTAGTAAGAACAAAAATTAAATAATAAATTAATACATGGATAAGTAAAGGAAACAAGTAAGGAAACAAACCAAAGCCTGGAGGAGAGATGTTAGAACATATATCCTGAATTAGCTAGGCCTTAAGACTTCATAACTTGAGGAACTAAATCTATATTAACAGCTTTATTTTTTTATTCTTCCTGTTGAAATGTTATTCAGACACTAAACATTTGTATTCTGATTTTCTTGGAAGCAAAATATATTTACATAGAAGGTTATAAAACTGACCTATCTAGGAGGCCTATCTCACCTAGCATGTGGAAAATAACCAATTAAGGTGATTGTAAAGAACTTTGTAAAATGTAAACAGACCTTAAAAATGCTAAATATCAGTGATGAAAATATGAATTGATTAACCAGGGAAAGGTCACTGTAATCTACTTCGCAGTTTTTAATATAAAGAAACCAAGATAAAATATTTAAAGGAATGATGGAGAGCCAAGCTAGCCCTTATTTAACTAAGGGTCAAAGTTCAGAGCACTTTCTTTCCTATGTTTTTTTTTATTTGATTTGTCTATCATTTTCTTTTTTACTAGATTTTAAATGTGCTCTCTTTTCAATTGTAAATTCCTTTAGAGCAAAGATCTAGCTTTATTCATTTTATCTCTTCTCTTTCATTCCTTCAGTGCCTGGAGTATACTACAAGATCACTATCTACTCAATTGAGAGGAATTAAAGGAGAATTAATCTCTAAAGCTCTAATGGTCTATAAGAAGACATAAATAGATGTAATTGAGATTTTGTTGGCTATAAGTTCCCAGAAAGTGCCAGTAGATCAAATAATCAATGTATTTAGAATGTAACATTACTCTGAAAATCATCTAGGTCACAGATATCAAGCTCTGAGTCTCACTCCTTCATTCTCCCCCACTATCTCCCCTTTTAGGTTTAAGATCCTATTAATTGGGCCCAAAGCAAAACCACCATTATTAAATATATTCTCTCCACAACTGCATATGAGTCATTCACTGTATTTAATGTAAACAAGTTCAGTCAACAAAAATAAGACTAACCAGAAGTTGCTCCAAGTGACAGTAATTTCAGTACAGCAATTATGTAATAAGGTTTGTGCGAAGAAAAATAAAGGGCCAGATTTGTATAAGAGATTATGAATCTAAAGACAAGCACCCTCTGTCATACTCACTATTAGTTAGTTTAGGCTCATGGTACAGCTGAGCAGCTAAAATAGCACAAACATAAAGGAGATGGTTTAAGTAGAGGGAATAGAGGGAAAAAAAAAAAGAGCCTCAATCCATGACATTTGATTCCCTATATTTATCGTTGGGATTCATAAGTGCTTTTAGCAATGGAGAGAGAAAACAAAACAAAACTTGTTTCCTTTGTATGAATGCTCCACTACAGATAGCATGAAAGCTAATAAACTAAAATATTTTGAATGTGTACATGAGGAATACATTGGCAAGATAACTTTTCAAAGGAAATTATATATTTTCAATAAATAAAAATAAACTGTTTCTAAAACTCCATTTTCAACCACAAAAGATTTAGTGCATTTTACAAGGTTATTTACAAAAATTGCTAAGTAAAAATTTAAAAATCTTATTCAGCAGGAGAAAAAATATTGATACCTGTAGGTATTTGATATTATGAAAATGATGATTGGTGAATTAATCATATGCAAAACAGTTTCAAGTATTTGCATTTGCAGATACTATAGTAGGGAAAAGCATTGCCTGCCTATCTAAAGACATTTGCAATCAATTAATAGATAAAATAAAATGTTGCTATTTTGCTTTGCAAATGGATAATGCAATACATATTAATCAATGAAAAAGCATTTATTAAATGCTTATTATTTTCGAGGCAGTGTGTTTAGCACTGGTGATGACAGAGCATAGAGGAAATTCCAGCTGTGGGCCCTGGAGGTTGTAGCAGTGACAACAGAAACAACAGTGACAACAGTTTGGGGAAGCCACCCAGAGGTAATAATGGGATTAGACAACTGGAAAGAAAAAGATTGCAGAGGATCCCTGTACTAGTACTAGGGTCAGGATCAGGCACAGTTTGGCAATTCCATTGCCCATAACCCAGTTCTGCAGGGGCCCTGGTCACAGTTCCAGGGCAGAAAAAGAGAAAGGGACCTAGTTTAAGGTTGAAGTTTCAGGGCAGAGAGGAGTACTAGCATTTGTATTTGCAAGGGAGAAGAGGTGTTTGATCAGTAACGACTTGAGCAAAGACCAGGACACCAGTGTAAACATACCTTATCACAGAACACACCACCTTGGAAGCACCAAAAACTCGCACACCTACAGAACTGGCTATGTAAAAATCATAGTGAAAGAGCCTAAAGCTTAGGAGAGACAACCCCATCCATCCAGGTAAGCTGTGCCCAACTCAAATATTAAGTTTGAAGTTAAGAAATAGGTTAGAAAATGAGCAAACAAAAAAAAAAAAAGAAAAATATCTGGACCATTAAAAATCTACTATTGTGAAAGAGAAGGCCTACACATAAAATCAGATAACAATCAAAACGTCAAAGAAAGATACAGATAGGAAGGAAGCCCAACATAAATTCCTGAAAGAGCTAAGCAAAAAAGAGCAAAAATGATTTTTAAAATCAAATAATAGTGATAGAGAAAAAAATTGGAAAAGAAATGAGAGTAATGCATGAAAAACATGAAAACAGAATTAACAGATGATTAAAAGAGGTACACACACACACACACGCACACACACACACAGAAGAAAATAATACCTAAAAACTATAATTGGTCAGATGGTAAGACGTACAAAATGTAACTAAAGAAAATGATGATTTTTTTAATTAATTTAATTTTAGTTTTCAACATTCACTTCCACAAGATTTTGAGTTCTGATTTTTCCCCATCTCTCCCCTTCCCCCACCACAAGATTACCCTTTCCCCCAATCTGCCCTCCCTTCCTTTACTCTGTCCTCTTCTCTTCTATTTCCCTGTAGGGCAAGATAGATTTCTATCTCCATTGTCTGTGTATCTTATTTCCCAGTTGCATGTAAAAACTATTCTAAACATTCATTTTTAAAACTTGGAGTTCCAAATTCTATCCCTCCCTCCCTCCCCATCCTAATTAAGAGGGCAAGCAATTCAATAAAGGTTATACATGTATAGTTATGCAAAAACACTTTCTAATAGTCCTGAAAGACTAGCTAGATTTCCCTCCCTCCTATCTTGCCCTCCCCATTTATTCTGTTCTCTCCATTGACCTTGTCCCTCCTCACAAGTGTTTGCTTCTGATTACTGCCTCCCCTCAATTTACCTTTCTTTCTATTATTCCCCCTCTCTTCTCCCTTTCTCCCTCTGCTTTCCTGTAGAGTAAGATGGATTTCTATACATTTCTATAAATGTCTATTCTACACACATTTTATTGAATGTGTACGTTATTAGCTGCTTAAGCCAAATCTGATGGGAGTAAGGTTCACTCATTCTGTCTCAGCTCTTCCCCACCTCTTTCCCCTCCACTGTAAAAGCTTTTTCTTGCCTCTTTTATGAGAGATAATTTCCCCCACTCCACCTCTCCCTTTCTCCTTTTCCCAACACATTCCTCTTAATTTTATTTTTTAGATATCATGCCCTCATATTCAACTCACTCTGAGCCTGCCCCCCCTCTCCACACACACACACACACACACACACACACACACACACACACACACATACACATATTCCCTCCCACTAACATAATACTGAGAAAGGTCTCATGAGTTACAAATATCATTTTTTTTTTCCCATAGAGAAATGTAAACATCTCAACTCTGATAAATCCCTTATGATCTCTCTTTCCTATTTACCTTTTCAGGCTTCTCTGGAGTCTTGTATTTGAGATACAAATTTTCTATTCAGATCTAGTCTTTTCATCAAGAATTCTTTCAGGAGGTGATTGGTGGATTCTTTCCATTTCTGTTTTGCCCTCTACTTCTAGAATATCAGGATAGTTTTCCTAGATAATTTCCTAAAAGATAATGCCTAGATTCTTTTTTTTTAATCATGACTTCCAGGGAGTCCAATCATTTCAAAATTATCTCTCCTGGATCTATTTTCCAGGTCAGTGGTTTTTCCAATGAGTCATATCACATTTTCTTCTATCTTTTTTCATTCTTTTGGTTTTGTTTGATAATTTCTTGATTTCTCATAAATTCATTAGCTTCCATTTACTCCATTCTAATTTTAAAGGAATTATTTTCTTCAATGAGCTTTGGGATCTCCTTCGCCATTTGACCAGTTCTGCTTTTTAAGGTATGTTTCTCCTCATTGGATTTTTGGACCTCTTTTGCCATTTGTGCTAATCTTTTTTTTTTTCTTTTCTTTTTTCCTTTTTTCCCCCTCATTTTTATTTTATTTTTTAAATTAATTTATTTAACTTTAACATTCATTTTCACAAAATTTTGGGTTCCAAATTTTCTCCCCATTTATCCCCTTCCCCCACCCCAAAATACCGAGCATTTTGATTGCCCCTATCACCAATCTGCCCTCTCTTCTATCATCCCTCCCTTCCCTTGTCCCCATCTTCTATTTTGTCCTGTAGGACCAGATAACTTTCTATACCCCATTACTTTTATTTCTTATTTCCTAGTAGGAAGAACAGAACTCAACAGTTGTTCCTAAAACTTTGAGTTCCAACTTCTCTTCATCCCTCCCTCCCCACCCATTCTTTTCGGGATGGCAAGCAATTCAATATAGGCCATATCTGTGTAGTTTTGCAAATGACTTCCATAATAGTCATGTTGTGTAAGACTAACTATATTTTCCTCCATCTTATCCTGTCCCCCATTGCTTCTGTTCTCTCCTTGGATCCTGTCCCTCCCCAAGAGTGTTGACTACAAATTACTCCCTCCTCCCATTGCCCCCCCTTTCATCATCCCCCCCCCTGCTTATCCCCTTCTCTCCCACGTTCCTGTATTGTAAGATGGGTTTTCATACCAAAACGAGTGTGCATTTTATTCCTTCCTTTAGTTGAATATGATGAGAGTAAACTTCTTGTTTTTCTCTCACCTCCCTTCTTTTTCCCTCCACTAAAGAGCCTTTTGCTTGCCTCTTTTATGAGAGATAATTTTCCCCATTCCATTTCTCCCTTTCTCCTCCCAATATATTTCTCTCTCACCACTTAATTTCATTTTTTTAAAGATATGATCCCATCCTACTCAATTCACTCTGTGCTCTCTGTCTCTGTGTGTACGTGTGTGTGTGTAATCCCACCAACTACCCAGATACTGAAAAGTTTCAAGAGTTACAAATATTGTCTTTTCATGTAGGAATGTAAACAGTTCAACTTTAGTAAGTCCCTTATGACTTCTCTTTGCTGTTTACCTTTTCATACTTCTCTTCATTCTTGTGTTTGAAAGTCAAATTTTCTTTTCAGCTCTGGTCTTTTCATCAAGAATGCTTGAAAGTCCTCTATTTCACTGAAAGACCATTTTTTCCCCTGAAGTATTATACTCAGTTTTGCTGGGTAGGTGATTCTTGGTTTTAGTCCTAGTTCCTTTGAATTCTGGAATATGATATTCCACGCCCTTTGATCCCTTAATGTAGAAGCTGCAAGATCTTGTGTTATCCTGATTGTATTTCCACAATACTTGAATTGCTTCTTTCTAGCTGCTTGCAATATTTTCTCCTTGACCAGGGAACTCTGGAATTTGGCCACAATGTTCCTAGGAGTTTCTCTTTTTGCATCTGTTTCAGGCGGTAATTGGTGCATTCCCTGAATACTTATTTTGCCCTCTGGTTCTAGAATATCAGGGCAATTTTCCTTAATCCTTTCATGAAAGATGATGTCTAGGTTCTTTTTTTAATCATGGCTTTCAGGTAGTTTCAAAATTTTTAAGTTGTCTCTCCTGAATCTATTTTCCAGGTTAGTTGTTTTTCCATTGAGATATTTCACATTATCTTCCATTTTTTTCATTCTTTTAGTTTTGTTCTGTGATTTCTCAGTTTCTCATAAAGTCATTAGCCTCCATCTGTTCCATTCTAATTTTGAAAAAACTATTTTCTTCAGTGAGCTTTTGAACCTCCTTTTCCATTTGGCTCATTCTGCTTTTGAAAGCATTCTTCTCCTCATTGGCTTTTTGCACCTCTTTTGCCACTTGAGTTAGCCTATTTTTCAAGGTGTTATTTTCTTCAGCATTTTTTTGGGTCTCCTTTAGCAAGGTGTTGATCTGCTTTTCATGCTTTTCTTTCATCTCTCTCATTTCTCTTCCCAGTTTTTCCTGCACCTCTCTTACTTGATTTTCAAAATCCTTTTTGAGCTCCATGGCCTCAGATCATCTCATATTTTTCTTGGAAGCTTTGAATGTAGGAGCTTTAGCTTTGTTGTCTCTGGTTTTGATCTTCTTTGTCAGCAAAGTAAGATCCTATAGTCTGAGATTTTTCCCACTGTTTGCTCATGTCCACATTCAGTTACTTGACTTTTTCGCTATTTGTTAAGGTGGGGCTCTGCTTCCTTTGTGGAAGGTGTACTATTCTGGGTTTTAGGTGTTTTGTGCCGCTGTTTTCAGAGATATTTCTAGGACCTTGTAGATTTTTCAGTTCTTCCAAGGTGGCATGATCAAAGAAGTGTTTACTACTCTTGTGGCCTGTTCCCTGGTCTGTGAATGACCACAGGCACTCTTTTCTGCCTTGGAGCTATGAAGAGCATTCCCTCTTCACTGGTACCACAAGCTCCACCATGCCAGCACGCCTCCTCTCCCCAGCACTGCAATCCAGGACTGCTACCTAGATTGAATCACAGGCAAAATAAGAGAGTCCTAATTCATCACCAGCAAAGAGGTCCCTGCAATCCCTCTCTTATCAGCTACTTGATTTCCTTTCTGTCTGTGACTAAGAGTTCCAGAAACATCACCAGTACCGCCCCATGTCTGGGGCTGGACTGTGCTCCTCTTTCACAAAGATGTGACAGACTTTTACTACTGGCCTTCTAAGTTGTCTTTGGTACTTGTGGATTGAGAAGTCTGGAAACTGCCACAGTTGCCATGTCCCATGAGGCCTGTTCTGTGTTTGCTGGTGTGATCGGTGTTGGTCTATTCTCCTCTCCCTGCCCAGGGCAACAAACCTTTTCTATTGATCTTCCAGGTTGTCTTTGCTGGAAATTTGTTTCACTCTGTCGTTTTGTGGATTCTGCTGCTCTAGAATTTGTTTAGAGTCATTTCTTACAAGAATTTGGAGGGCTTTTGTGGAGAGCTCAAGCAAATCCTTGCTTTTACTCTGCTAACTTGGCTCTGCCCCTTGAAATTAATTCTTGAACATTAGAATTGGTCAAGCAGAAGCTGTTGATTCTAAGAGGCATCAAGAAACAATAAAAAATGTTTGGAATGAAAAAATAGAAGAAAATGTGAACTATCTCATAAGAAAAAGCAACTAACCTGGATGAGAGATAAAGGAGAAATAATTTAAGGATTATTTGACCACCTGAAAGCCATGATCAAAAGAGAGCCTAGGTGTATTTCAAGAAATTATAAAAGAAAACTGCCCTGATATCCTAGAACCAGAAAGCAAAATAGAAATTGAAAGAAGCCACTGTTCACCTCCTAAAAGAGGAACCAAAATGAAAACTTTCAGGAACAGTGTAGCCAATTTCCAGAGCTCCCAGGTCAAGTTGAAAATATTTCTAGAAACCAGAATAAAACCATTGCAATATTATGGTTCCTTAGTCAAGATCAAATAAACTTTAGTAGTTACTACTGTAAAAGGATTGATGGCTTTGAATAGGATATTCCAGAAGGAAAGGGAACTGGGATTACAACCATGAATAATCTGCCTAGAAAAAACTGAGTATAATCCTTCATGGCAAAAAAACAAAACAAAACAAACAAAGAAAAAAAACATGCACATTTAATGAAATAGAGGGCTTTTAAATATTCCTGATGAAAAGACCAGAGCTCACTTAAAAAATCGACATTCAAATAAAAAACTCAAGCATAAAAAGGAAAATATAAAAGAAAAGCATAAAAAGGAAAATATAAAAGAAAAAGAACAAAGTTTAACTATTTATATTCCTAGATGGTTAGATGATACATGTAACTCCTAAGATCTTTATCATTATTGTGGTAGTTAAAAGGGTGCTATGGACATAGATAGGATGAGTTTTATACATGGGATGAACTAAAAAAAATAGAGGAGTGAGAAAGAGGGATGTACTAGAAGAAGCAGAAAATGAGAAAAATGGGGGAAATTATTTCACATAAAAGAGTCATGCAAAGAAGAGTTTTTAAAGTGCATGGGAAAATGGAGGCAGTGGGCAACACTTGAACAGTATTCTTATCTGAGCAGTTTTAAACAGGGAAGAATAAACACACATATATGTATATTTTTTTTTAAAGTGTATAGGCAGAAACACACTCAGTTGAGTATAAAATCTATCTAATGGAACAGGAGAGTAGGAAGGGAAGGGCATAATGGGGGGGTGATAAGAAAATGAGTGGATTAAGAGAGAGTGGTCAGAAGCAAAACAAACTTTTAAGGAGGGAGGGGGGTTACAAAAGAAGAAAGAAGGATAAATAGAAGAAAATAGAATGAAGGGAAATACATAGTAATGTGAATGTGAATATAAACTGACCAATAAAATAGAAACTGATAATAGAATGGCTTAGAAATCAGAATCTAGCAATCTATTGTTTACAAGAAACACGTTTGAAAACAAAAGACACAGAGCTCAAATGAGTGGCTGGAGCTTAATCTATTATGCTTCAGCTGAAGTAAAAAAGGTAGGGGTTAATCCTGATCTCAGTGGAAAAGCAAAACTAGATTTAATTAAGAGATGATCAGGGAAACTACATCTATGTAAACCATAGACAGTATAGTAATAGCAATATTAAACACGCATGTACCAAATGGCATAGCATCTGAATTTTTAAAGGAAAAGTTAAATGAGTTACCATAGGAAATTTAATGGGAACCTAAAAGAATATACTTTTATCTCAGCTGTACATTGCACTTTCCCCCCAGAAAATGACCATATATTAGGGCATAAATAACTCACAAACAAATACGGAAAAGCTGAACAGATAATGAACTCATTTCAAACCATAATTGAATTAAAAAATATATTCAATAAAGAGCCATAGACCTGCTTTCACGAAATTTTTTAAAAATTTTTTAATTTTTTAAAAAGCAAGAAAACCAAGTTAAAGCAATTATTCGGAAATATTTTGTCAAATTACATGCCACTAATACTGACAATTTAAAATGAATGGGAGAAGATTTATGAAAAACATAAATTGTCCAAATTAACCTAAGAGGAAATAGAATACATATATGACCCTATATAAGAAGAAAAATTGAACAATCCACAAATGAGGATGTAGTGCCAATGCCATATTCACAGCACCTACAGCAGCCATGGTGCAATTCAGAATCATGAAATACCACAAACTTTCCACATGGAAGGCAGAACCAAAACAATTATTCAGACCCAAATCCATCACGGCAACAAAAATTTATACACAATAACAACGCAGAGGACAACACCATCCCCAAGCCTTCCCCCTGCTAGACTTCCCACAAACCAGTTCTATTATACTCATCACAAGTAGGCTCTCTTAAACAAAATCACAATCACAAAATCTCTCACACTATCTAGGAGCCAGCATTCTTCCTAGCTCTGACGGTTTTCAGGACTAACTTCCTCTCAGCCCTGCTCTAGCTTTGCCTCTTTCTGCTCCAAACATTCAGCAAATGCCTCCCACCACAGGCTCCATGTTACTTAATGGGCATATTAATAGGAAAGGTTTTCCAATTCAAATTACCACTACACTCAACCCCAAGATCCTTCATATTCATTACATATGTCTGTGGGGAAACTGGTGTCAACAGAACTTTACAACAATATAACAGGGACCACAGAAAATGAGTACATAAAAATAATATCTTAGGGTGGAGTTCAAGCCCAAGCACCCCGTCATTCCCCCCTCGAAAAAATGGGGCCCCAAATCTTGAGATAATGAGCGAAGTTTTCTTCTTCCATATCTCATTTCTGCTGAGATTGGATGTAGAGCTGGCCCTGCCCCAACAGGCCCCATTTGAGAAATCATTTCTTTAGATGACATCCAGAGTTTGGTCAACTTCAGGTCCAGAGATGACACAGCACAGTTATGGATACAGGGCGACATCCAGCTTAAGTGATCAGGCATCTGCAGGTAGAGGATATAGAAAAAAAAGTAAAAAAGAAACAAGGATACAATAACCAGCAGAAGGTTAGATAAAAGGTCAGCCATGCTTCTGGAGTCCATGAATCATAGCCTCAATCACTATTGTTTACTGATTTCCAATTTGTGGTCTCAGGGTCATCATTCTGGCTAGAGAGGTACACCCTCTTCAATATGAGCTGGGGCCTGGCCAACCCCCCCCCCCCCCCGACCCCGTTCTCCCTGCAAGTGTGATGAACCTGGATATAATGTTTTAGAATGATCTGCAAGGGCAACTATTACCTTCCTGCTCAGTCTAAAATCAAGCCTCTTTCCTCAATACATTTTATATAGTACATTAGTTGGAATGCCATCTATTCTTCCAAAACCCTACCGCTGATGTCAAAAGAGCAGCAAAGGACTCTTTTCTTGTCAATCCATTCTGACCCTGAATCCAGTGGTTTTTCATTCTACTTGCCTGAGAAAACTTATCATTTTCATAAATTCTCACCATCCAAGGTACCAATGATTCTCCCATGTTTTGGGTGAACCAATGCAAAATATCTTTGACCTCCTGCTGAGCAAAATCCTCAATTACCTCCCCAAACACTGTGGGGGCCTTCTGATTCCTCTGCTTCATTCTAGGTATTGGCAGAACCTTAGCATCCTCACTTGTTTCATTTTCCTCCCACACATCCTCCTGGCCTGTGTTTAGGCACAACTCAAGCCCAGCCTGTGCGTGGGCTACATTCACTTTCATTTTGTTAACTGTTCACCTCCTGTGAGACAAACCAACAACAACCCTCTCTTCTACCATCCAAAATTCTGCAGATTCCTCTCCCAAAAGACAGCCCAAACACTGCAGGACAAAAAGCCTCTCCTTCAAACCAGTCAGCTCCCTTTCTGTCTGAGATTTCTCTTCCAGCAGTCTGTCTCCATATTTAAATGCCATTTGATAGCCTGTTTGCCAGCCCCAGTCACTTTTACATACCCCTGGTATTTTTTTCACTGGTTCCATTGTTATTCCCTGCAAACATCTTTCTAAGTCTCTGGGTTTTCCCTTCAGCAGGCTAGATTCCCAGTTGTTTTATTTTTTTTTAAGTTTATTTATTTAATCATTTTAAACATTTGTTTTTTTGTCTATTTATTTATTTTTAGTTTTCAACATTCATTTTCACAAAATTTTGAGTTCCAAATTTTCTCCCCAGCTCTCCCCTCCCCCCAACCCAAAACGCCATGCATTCTGATTACCCCTTCCCTCAATCTGCCCTCCCTTCTGTCACATCCCACCCTTCAATTATCCCCATCTTTTCTCTTTTTCTTATAGGACAAGATAGATTTCTATACCCCATTGGCTGTATTTCTTATTTCCCAGATGTATGCAAAAACAATCCTCAACATTCTTCCTAAAACTTTGAGTTCCTACTTCTCTCCCTTTCTCCCTCCCTACCTATCCCCACTGAGAAGGCAAGTAATTCAATATATGCCATATGTGTAGTTATGCAAAAGACTTCCATAATAGTCATGTTGTGTAAGACTAACTATATTTCCCTCCATCTTATCCTGCACCCATTTACTCTATTCTCTCTTTTGACCTGGTTGTTCCCCAAAAGTGTTTACTTGTAATTACTCCCTCCTCCCTTTTGCCCTCCCTTCTATCATCCCCTACCCCACTTATTCCCTTCTCCCCTACTTTGATGTAGTGTAAGACAGATTTTCATATCAAATTGAGTGAGCATATTATTCCCTCCTTAAGTCAAATGTGATGAGAGTAAGCTTCACTTTTTCCCTCTCACCTCCTCCCTTTTCTCTTCCATTGAAAAAGCTTTTTCTTGCCTCCTTTATGAGAGATGATTTGCCCCATTTCATTTCTCCTTTTCTCTTCCCAATATATTCCTCTCACACCCCTTAATTTTATTTTTTTTTAGAAATCATGCCTTCTTATTCAACTCACCCTGTGCTCTCTATGTATATATTTATAAATATATGTACTTGTGTGTATGTGAGTGTGTGTGTATATAATCCCTTCAACTACTCAAATACTGAGAAAACTTTCAAGAATTACAATTATCTTTCCATGTAGAAATGTAAACGGTTCAACTTTATGATATCTCTTTCCTCTTGATTCTTGTGTTTTGAAAGTCAAATTTTCTATTCAGTTCTGGTCTTTTCATGAAGAATGCTTGAAAGTCCTCTGTTTCATTGAATGACCATTTTTTCCCCTGAAGTATTATATTGAGTTTTGCTGGATAAGTGATTATTGATTTAATCCTATTTCCTTTGACTTCTGGAATATCATATTCTAAGCCCTTCAATCCCTTAGCTAGAAGCTGCTAGATCTTGTGTTATCCTGATTGTATTTCTACAGTATTCAAATTGTTTCTTTCTAGCTGCTTCCAATATTTTCTCCTTGATCTAGGAATTCTGAAATTTGGCTACAATATTCCTAGGAGTTTCTCTTTTCAGATCTCTTTCAGGAGGTGCTCAGGGGATTCTTTCAATATTTATTTTGCCCTCTGCTTCTAGAATATTAGAGCAGTTTTCCTTGATAATTTCATGAAAGATGATTTTTAGGCTCTTTTTTTATGATGGTTTTCAGGTAGACCCATAATTTTTAAATTATCTCTCCTAGATCTATTTTCCAGGTCAGTTGTTTTAGTGATGAGATATTTCACATTGTTTTGCATTTTTTCATTCTTTTGGTTTTGTTTTGAAATTTCTTGGCTTCTCATAAAGAGCTTCCATCTGCTCCTTTCTAATTTTTAAAGAACTATTTTCTTGAGTGAGCATTAGAACCTCCTTTTACATTTGGCTAATTCTGTTTTTTAAAGCATTCTTCTCCTCATTGACTTTTTGGACTTCTGTTGCCAATTGAGTTAGCCTATTTTTAAAGGTATTATTTTCTTCAGCATTTTTTTGGGTGTCCTTTAGCAAGCTGTTGACTCGCTTTTGATGATTGTCTTGCATTGCTCTCATTTCTCTTCCCAATTTTTCCTCCACCTCTCTTATTTGATTTTCAAAATCCTTTTTGAACTTTCCCATGGCCTGAGACCATTGCTTATTTATTTTGGAGGTTTTGGATGCAGAAGATTTGACTTTAAGTCTTCCTCTGATGGTATGCATTATTTCTCATCTGAAATGATAGAAGAAAATGCCTGTTCACCAAGAAAGTAGCCTTCTATAGTCTAATTTTTTCCCCTTTTTTGAGCATTTTCCCAACCAGCTGCTTAACTTTTGAGTTCTTTGTCAAGAGGAGCATATACTCTGGGAACCTGTAAGTTCTCAGTTCTTCCACAGTGGCACAATGAAGGGAGAGGTGTTTACTCCTCTCCTGGCTTGTGAGCAACCAGAAGCACTCTTTTCTGCCCAGGATCTGCCAGCAGGGTTCCCTCTCCTGGTCCACACCCGGCTCCACTGCCAGCAGTGTTCCTCAACTGAGAAGAGCCACTCAGGGTTGAGACCCAGAAAAGCCATTCAATTCCCTCAGGGTCTTTAAGGGTAGAGCTCCAAAAATGGACACTGACATTGCAGTGGCTTCTGCTGGTAATTCCAGACCACATTCTCTTCCCTAACAGGTGAAAGAGCTTTCTGACTGATCTTTGAAGCTGTCTTTGTCGTTTGTGAGTTGCTCAATCTGGGAACTGCTGCTACTGGTGGCTCCCTGAAGACTGTTCTGGGTCCTGTCCCTGCCATGTGGCATGGCCCACACTGAGCTGCACTCTGCTATGCACCTGATGTGATAGACTTTTCCTCTCCACCTCCCAAGCTATCTTGGGCTGGAAATCTTTTTCACTCTGTCATTTTGTGACTTCTGATGTTATAGAATTTGTTTAGAGTTATTTTTTACAGGTATTTTATGGGCTATGGGGGAAGCTTCTACAGGTTCATCTTTCTACTCCACCATCTTGGCTCCCTGGGGTAGGTTCCCAGTTTTCACAAAACCCTGTGACCTTAACCCATTCTCTTTCTAGAGAGGAACAAAAATTCTCCCACCTTGGGATGTCCATTTCTTCCTCAGTGTCCTCTGCCTTTCTGTCTCCAAATAGAGCTCTGATATTTCGTGATCCCAACTTTGTCACCATTTGTAGTGCCAATGCAATATTCACAGCACAGCTTTGTGTATCAGCCATGAATATCATGGCACAATTCAGAATTCTGAAATGCCGCAGACTCTCCATTTGGAAGGCAGAACCAAAGCATTTATTCAGACCCAAATCTATCACAGCAACAAAAATCTATACATAATAACAATGCAGAGCACAACACCATCCACAAACCTTCCCCCTGCTAGGCTTCCCACAAACCAGGTCCATTACACTCATCAAAAGAAGTCTCTCTTAAACAAAATCACAAATAATCACAAAATCACTCACGCTACCCAGGAGCCTGCATCCTTCCTACCTCTGACTGCTCTCAAGACTAATTTACACTGAGCTCTGCCTCTTTCTGCTCCACTCATTCAGCAAACTCCTACCCCAGCTTCCATGTGACTTAATGGGCCTATTAATGAATAAGAAAGATTTTTCAATTCCAATTACCATTACAGTGGACCAACACCACCGCAAAATAAATCATCTTGGCCACGTGGCCTTATAAGCAGATTTTACTATGCATTTAAAGAACAATTAATTACAGTAATATGGAAACTATTTGTGTGTATACCCATATATACATGTATTTGTATATATACATGTATATATGTGTGTTTGTGTGTGTGTGTATGTGTGTGTGGGTGTGTGTGTGTGAGAAAGTGAGATTGATGACTTTTCATAGCCCTCCTTCACTTAAATCTAACTCACTTACTAATCATGGCATCATCTTATTGATGTCATGGTCCTGTTTGCAAGCAAAGGACAAACAACTGTTCAAAGGCATCATGATGTCACTCTCAGCTCTTCATTGGAGTAAGCGGTAATGGTAATTTAAAAGGAAAATCTTTCACTTTCATTAGTAGGCCCATGTGACCTGCCTGGTTCACATGGAAACATAAGTTACATGACTTTGAGTCACATGGGGCCTGTGGTGGGTGGAGTTTGCTGAATGGTCAGAACAGGAAGAGGTGGAGCTGGAGAAGAGCTGAGAGGAAGTTAATCTTGAGAGTAGTCAGAGCTGCTGATTAGTGTGAGTGAAAGAAACTGTGATTTTACTTAAGAGAGCCTGCTTGTGATTTGTTTAATGGAGCTGGTTTATGGGAATTGTGTATAGATTTTTGTTGCTGTGATGGATTTGGCTTTCTGGTATCTGAATAAATGTTTTGGTTCTACTTTCCTTATAGAGAGTCTGTGTTATTTCACAATTCAGAATTGCACTGGAATATTCATGGCCACCGTAGGCACTATGAATAGTGCATTGGCACTATATAAGCACACTTCTCTTTGTAAAGCTCACCTCTATAAATTGTTAACCTGTCAGAGTTGATTGCCATGCTTTTGAACATTCCTCTCCCAAAAAGGCATACAAACCCTAAGCCTGCTCTTATAATTATCTTTGGTCTAAGTGAAATGGTCAAGAGACCATTTTAAAAAATAATTAAAATACTGTCATTATTAATTAAATGATTAAATTAATCAGAAGTTATGCCTCTTAAACCTTTTTAATCACTACAATATATCATCAGCATTTTTATATTTGGCCACAAAACCAAGAAATAGACAGAAAAATAAAAACATTTAAAATAACTGCAGACAGTATAAAATACTTGGGTGTCTACCTGCTAAGACACACCCAGGAAATATACAGATGCAATTACAAAACACTTTTCACACTAAGATAAACCTAAACATTTGAGGAAAAAGAATAGTTGCTAATGGGTAAGCCAATATAACAAAAATGATCATTCTGTCTAAATTAGTCTACTTACTCATTGCCATATCAGTTCAAACGACCCAAGAATTATTTTATAGAGGTAGAAAAAAATAACAAAGTTAATCTGGAAGAAAAAAGGGACAAGAATATCAAAGGAAGCAAAAGAAAACAAATACGAAGGAAGGGTGTTGAACAATATAAGATTTCAAACTATATTACAAAGTGATAATCATGAAAACAATCTGTTATTGGTTAAGTAATAGAGGGTTGAATTAGTGGAATATATTAGGTAGACAATACATAGTAGTAAATAACTATAGTAAGGTATTATTTAATGAATCCGAAGATCCAAAATTTGCTGACGAAAATTTAGTTTTTGACCAAAAATTGTTGGAAAAAAACTAGAAGGCAGTTTGGCAGAACTAGGATTTGACCAGTATCTTACAGCATATACCACAATACGGTCAATGAATAGATAATTTAGATATAAAGGTGATATCAAAAGTAAATTATGAAAACATGGAAAATGTGACTGTTAGATCTATGGACATGAAATGTTTATGACTA
Organism: Notamacropus eugenii; assembly: GCF_028372415.1. NCBI lineage: Eukaryota > Metazoa > Chordata > Mammalia > Diprotodontia > Macropodidae > Notamacropus > Notamacropus eugenii. The sequence continues at coordinate 315,630,923 of NC_092875.1, read as the reverse complement.
AAGGAGACATAGAAAATTGTAGGAGGTAAAATGGATAATTTAATTACATTAATTTGTGCAAACAAAACCAATACAGTCAAAATCAAAGGAAAGCAAGAAATAGGAAACAAATCTACATGTTCTCCTGATAAAGACCTCTCTGTAAAATATATAGGGAACCGAGCTATATTTTTAAGAGTAAAAGCCATTTCCCAGTTAATAAATGGTTAAAGGACATGAAAAGACAATTTTAAGAAGAAATTGAATATATCAATAACCATACAAAAATATACTTTAAATCACTAGTGATTAAAGAAATGTCGATTAAAACAACTCTGACATACCAATTCATAACTATGAGCTTGGCTAACATGGCAGTAAGGGAAAAAAATGACAAATGCTTTTAGAGATGTGAGAAAAAGGGACCCTAATACATTGTTGATGGAGCTGTGAATGTGTCCATCCATTCTAGAGAACAATTTGGAACTATGCTCATATTGCTATAAAATTTTATACCCTTTTGACTCAACAATGATCTTAAGAGATTGGTATTCCAAAGACAAAAAAAAAATGGACCTATATGCACAATATCTGTAGCAATTTTTTTTTTGTGGTGGCAACGAATTGCAAATTGAGAAGCTGCCCATCAGTTACCAAATGGTTGAATATATTTTGGTATGTAATTGTGATGGAATACTACTGTGCTTTAAGAATCCATGAGGGCCTGGTTTCACAAAAATCTGGAAAGGCTTATATGAATTGATGCTAAATGAAGTGAGTGGAACCAAAAGGACATTGAACAAAGTGACAGCATTCTTGGAACAATGGTCTATTCTGATCAAGACAATGATCCAAGAGAAATCCAAAGAACTTATGATGAACAATGGTGTACACCACCAGAATGAGAAATGAACTCTGATGGCAGACAGAAACTTATTGCTTTGTAATTTTTTTTTAATTTCTTGCTTTTTTGTATGATACCTAATACATAAATTTGTTTTGCATGACTTCATATGAATAAAGCTTATTATATTGCATGCTTTCTTAATGAGTGGAGGAAGGAGTCAAGGGAAGGAGAAAATTTGGAATGCAAAATAAAGAAAATAAATGATAAAAAATTTAAAAATAAAATTGTAGACCAATTTCCTTAATGAATATCAATGCAAAACTTTTAAATAAAATCTTTTCAAGGATATCAGAGTAATATGTCACAGAAGATCCTATGCTATGACAAGGCTGGAATTATACCAGGCATTCAGGATTGGTTGAATATTAGGAAAATTATAAACATAATTGACCACATTAACAACAAAAACAACAATAATATTATGAATGTCAATAACTTCAGAAAAAAACTTTTTGACAAAATACAATACCTATTTCTATTAAAAAAAACCACTGAAAAGCATAAGAATGAATGGAGAGTTCCTTAAAATAAGTATTATCTAAATAAAGCCAAGAGAAAATATGTGTGATGGGAACAAGTTAGAATCATTTCCAATAAGATCAGAGATTAATTAAGGATATCCATTATTATGATTACTTTTCAGTATTTTACTACAAATATTAATTATAATAATAAGACAAGAAAAAGAAATTGAAGGAATAAACAAACGTAGGTAATGATAACTATTTTGCAGATAATATGTTTTTCTTAGAAACATTAAAAAGTCAAATTTTAAAATCAAACAAATTCAGCAAATTTGCAGGGTATAAAATAACCATGTAAATCATTAAAATTTCTATAAATTACCAACAACATCTAGAAGGAAGAGATAGAGAAGTTTTATTTAAAATAACTAAGGGCAGTATAAAGTACTTAGGATTCTATATGCCAAGAAACACACAGGAACTATTTAAACACAATTTTTACCTATCTATCTATCTATCTATCTATCTATCTATCTATCTATCTATCTATCTATCTATCTATCTATCATCTATCTGTCTATCTATCTATAGATATAGATCAATATATCTACTTTTCTAAAAATAAATTGGGGAAATATTAATTGCTCATGGGTAGGCCAAGTCAATATTACAAAAATACAATCATACTTAAATTAATTTCTTACTTATACCATTCAAAATATCTAAGAATTACCTATAGATCTTGAAAAAATGCTAAATAAATTTACATAAAAGTTCACAAAATGGGAAGAAAGAGGGACTAGCATTACCAGATCTCTAATAGTACAAAACTGTAAAAGTTAAAACAATTTATTACTGAGTAAGAAATAGAAATTGAGCAGTAGAGCAAATTAGGTTAAAAATCAAAGAATATCTACAAAATATATTTGAGATAATAAAAAGAGACAAGATGCTATTATTAAGGGACATAAGGGACATCTGTTAGAAGGTGGGATTTTAGCTGAAGACAGAGATGAGTATGATATAGTTTTAGTTATGGGGAACAGTCAATGAAAATACTGAGGAGGAGTGTTTTTGTAAAAGGAATGGCAAGGAAGGAGGTGAGAGTCACTGAATTACAAAATATAGGGTTTTAAGGTGTAAGGTAACTGCAAATGTAGTAAGGAGTAAAATTATGAAGGACTTTGAATGTCAAACTGAGGATTTCATATTTGATCCTGTTAGCATTAGGAGTCACCAGAGTTTATTGAGGGTGGTGGTGAGTTGTCAGATTTGTGCTTTAGGAATTGATTTTTGTAGGCAGGCCAAACCAAAAGCTACTGCAGTGGTCCAGTTATGAATTGATGAAGTCCAGGAGCAGAGTGGTAGCAATGTCAAAAGAGAAAAGAAGACATATACAAGAGTGTTATTGACAACAGATTCAATAGTGAAGAGTCCAGAATGATTCTCGTTGAGAACTTGGGTGACTAGCAGCATAATGATATCATTTTTTTGGGGGGGGGGGAAGATAACAAGGTCAGTTTTTGTACTTTTGAAATTTGAGATATAATTAAGATGATCATTTGATTACATTTGTACATTATTGAAACTAGCATTATGGAAGATTTGCTATTTTGCCAACCAAAAAATTCCATATCAGAAAAAATTTTATTGTAATTGATTGGTTTTAAATGATTATGACATACGAGAAAATTATATTGGTCTCTGAATTTATGTAGATCATAACCATATCAGGACAAAATGAAAATGTGACCTTTTATGCAATATGGACCCTTTTTATATTTCAGAGAACATTGTGTGAGGGAGAAGGATGAACCTAAGTACTTTATGCCTTAGAAAACACCTCCCCAAATAAAGAAGCTTCACTGGTAATAGGTTCAGATTTATGTGGTTCTGTTATTAGAAAATTCTCAGGTTGTATTCTCTTCTTTACTGACAAAAATAGCATGGGGTAGAATGATTCTAACTTGACAGAGGTCTTCAGTATCTTAGAAATCACTAACTGCAGAGAAATTCATCTTCCTATAAGAAAATCCCACTGTGTTTTTTTTTATCAACTTCTGACACTCCAAGGTTTTCACAATTCCCCCTCTTCCCCACAAAATCCCCCCTCTTTCATCCACAAAAATACCAATAAATGTCTGTGTAACCTAAGCAAATCATAAAACTATTGGGAAAAATTCCATATATACCCTAAGAAGTTAAATCTGCTACCTGCCTGAGCAGTCTTTAGTCTGCTAGTACATATTTTTTTTCTTTTAATTTGCCTATTCAAGTTATTTAATTCCCCTCCTTTTGGTCATTCAGTCTAGTTGTTTAGATTCTCTCTATGCTCTACAGGAATTCAGGCTGAGAAAACTACCACCTCTATTGCTTGTATTAAACAATATGAACATGAAGTTACAAGATGTGTTTTGAGGCTGTTGTAGCAATAATCAACTTTAAAGTTTAAAAAAAAACAAAACAAATCGAAGGATTATTACAAAGTTAAGTGGTGATGGGGGGCAGAGTATAGTACAAAACTCTATTAATGTGACACTGTCTTGCTTATGTCAAAATACTTCAAAAAGAGATGGAATGAAAATAAGAAGCTCATTTTATTAGTATTAATAAAAAAATAAAGCAATTGATTTTATAACAAATCTTTAATTCTATTGTTTATTTGTCAGGATTTGAGAAAATGCTCTGAATCTGAAAATGTGAATATATTTTGAATTGATGTTCCTTTCTGAATGACCACAGATAAAACTGAGGAGACTGAAATATTACAGGGTCTGATATATGTCACAATATCATCCAAAATATTTGAAGACATTTACCAACTAGAGAAAATCTTTCTTACTTTTGGACTTTCTAACATTGGCTCATATGTTTTACAATTTGTTTGATGTTTATTTTTAGAGGATCATCAAAATTATCTCTATAGAAATATGGAATCTTTTATGAGCTTAATACGTTCATGGGACATTCCTGGGAGGAAAGTGCTTTAAGATGTGTTTTTCTTTATACAACCTTAAAGTAGATTGATTCTTTGTAATTAATTTAAAAAATGAATATAGTGGTTTAGTTCCTTGTGAGTAGGTATTTTTCATTTTTTGTATCTGTATTCCCAGAACCTAAGATGCCATCTATTACATAGCAGGACCTTAATGAATGCTTATTGATTGAGTAATATGGAGCACAAAATCAATCAATTGGGTGCCTGAAGCACCCAATAAATAAAGTAACCTGATAAAGTAAGATTTGAAAAATCATCTGTATTCCTGTCTCATGTTTTCATGAAAGATTTATGTTATGTTGTTGCATAGACTATTCTCATAAAGATTAAAAAGATGAAAAAGTAACCATATAACTCATTAGTTGCTTATGTCATCTGAGTTATTTGGGTCAGGGGGTGATTATATACATATACATAGGTGTGTACCCACATGCACATACACAGACATATACACAAACACACACTTTTGGAGTCTCCCTCTATTTTTTGTTGAAATTATTTTTTTCAAGTTTAGCTACTTTCAAATTTTAATACTTTCAACATAGATGATTTCTGTAGGTATTTGTGTAAGTCCGGTTCATCTTCCTTATTTCATCTTTTTATTAGTAAACTTCATTTCTTCAAATAACTAAGGACAATTGCCTGATTGAGCCCTGAAATGGAGATACAATCAACAGCTATACTTAGAATAAACATTTATTGAAATTTTGACAAATCTGTTTCATTGAAGTGTATTTGTTTTCCTTCAAATTTTAGCAATAAATTTGTAAGAGGAGTTGTCTTAGCTTGTCTCACCAAAAAAAAAAAAAAAAATTATTCAAGTTCATTAGCCCCTCCTTTTTTTTTCAGTTTTCGCAGTTTTGTTAGATTATGACATTTAACATTTTTTGACTTCTTATTCCACAGTCTTTTTCACTGAGCTTTTATTCTAAACCATACTTACCACCATATTTCTTCACTTGACAAGTCCAACTAGTATTTACTAATTGAAATGGTTTGGAATTATTTTGACCTCTTCGATGTGCTATTTTAATTTTCAAGTTATTCTACAAAACTAATCATGATCAAAGTTAATGTCTCTACTTGTTACTCTATTTCCAACATTATACACTTGTTTAGTAATTTTATTTTATTTTATTTTTTTGAGCTGGTGAATTTTCATTTAATGTCTTCTCATTTCTTCCAATTTGGCATTGATTTTTACCTTACTTTATTCAATCAATCATTATACTGAGTCAACTTATATGGGTGGCTAAGTGAGTAGAAATAAGTAATATGATCCTCTCAGAGTTCTGATGAGTGAATCAAACCTTCAAATGTATGCATAATTACATAAAGCTAAAATACTATCAATAATAAAAATAAAACCTAACTAGCTATCAGTTAATTATTGGCTTCTCAGTTTTTACACAACACTCTAAAATTGTGTGATTCCTACAATGTATCTCCCATTTTATATTAACAAGAACTATGATTTTATTTTACTTTTTCTGGAACGTTGGTTTGGCAGTTGATTTGATGAACTGGGGTTGTAGATGACTAAATGATCTTATTTTACATTTCTGTGAGGAAGAAACACATTTTTATGTGACAAAAATTCAGTTTTTTCAACAAATTAAAACTACTTAATGTAGAAAACAACCCCAGGTTGCCTTTTGTTGAGATACAGTACATGATAGTAAATTCAAGCTTGATTGAATTTATTCAGCAATACCTCTGCACAGTGCAGAGGTGTAATTCCCGATATCACAGTATGTTACAAATTCATTACTTCTCCACAGTGAGAGAGGAAGATTAAAAAAATATATATTATTTTGTTGTTGCGTTTTTTGCTGCAAAGTGGAGTCAGCAGCAAACTGTACAAGACCAGGTAACACAAAAGCATACTCCAGAATATGATAGTTGTACTATATAATAATTTTACATCGAAGGTACTACATATAAATATTCCTTGAATGCAGCCACTTGTGTCTAGCCAGAAAATCAGAGATAGGCAGAAAAAGAACAGGCTCATCTAAAATAAATACCAAATGGGATAAGGAATAATTCTATTTAATTATGGCACTGATGTCAAGGAAATGGAATCTAGATAGAAGAAACTTAATTCTTTTAGCGTTATTACAAACATGCAAGCACTATGCTGATTTCAGGGAATAGGTGTTACTTTGAGGTTGTAAAATGTTTTAGAAACATCATAAACATATTAAATATTTCATGTAGCATTTTATTTGAAAATGTAATCATTCCATAAAAGTTCTATGATAATCTTGAAGCAATGTACTAAATTATTACCGATGTGATAGTAAATGTTTACAAGTTCTTTCATTGCATGAGACCTTGACAGCAACATACAACTAATAAACTGACTGGGTAGAGCATCACACACACACACCATACACATACACACACACACACACTTGCTCACTCACGTATATCTCTGACAGTAGTTTAAAAAAAATGTCCTTTTGATCATTTTTATGACCAACTACCCTCTATGGACAGCAAGGAGTAGGGTACAATTAAAAATAAAATCTATGGAGAACCTTATAATTGCTCTTCTCCTGAATAATACTTGACGCAGTAGAAACACTGACATTTTGAAGTGGGAAATAACATGTTTTGTAGACCAGTGTTAAGGGTCATTATGCTAAGAAGATCTTCACCCTCTGCCCCATTAGAAAACATACAAGTAATTAAATGATGACCATCAACCTTCAGGAGGCTTTTGGATGACAGCTGAGTCAACCATGATATAGCTATCAGAGAATGTGTTTGCCAGAATTTCCAGGGAATTCTTTTGCATTGCTTTTGTATTAAAAAATTACTTGTTCAATTTAGAAGAGCCACTTTCATGATTCGCCCAAGGAGGGCCCTAGGAGATATAGTGGTGCCCTTTTAAAATTCAGTTTGTGCTTGTTCAATTATATGTATACATGTATATATGTATGTATGTGTAGGCATGTATATGTGTACATATATGTATGTGGGCATGTATGTGTCTGTGTGTGTATATCAATTATTACTGTACTTTTTAGACACATTTGCCCAAGGGAACATTTCTATCATGATAAAATTAGATTAATGTTTAAGATAAAACACTTAAACTCAGAGACTTTCATGTGCATAAATTTATTTTAAAAGAGTGACTATGTATTGATTTACTGATTTATTTTCAGGCCTAGCTGCTAAAACACTTTCCCTTCATATTTAAAATCTACTTTAAATCTTGATTTATAACAAAACCCTTCCTAATTCCTCTGGTATTGCATCTACACACACTGGCATATAGAATATCAGAATTGGAAATGACTTTTTTCTGACAACCTAGTCCAAGTTGTCTATGAAAACATGCTGTCAAATACATATATATATAATCACTTAACATCCCTCTAGCCATCACCTCCTTTGGTTTTCACATTTAAGCTTTATGTTAATGGAATTAACTCACTCACGTGACTATCCATATCTGTACAAGAGAAAAAATAAGTATTAATTTAACTCATTATTAACATTATATGTGACTTAATATGACAATTTTTGATACAAAATAAATCATAGACAAAACAAGGTTGCAGCTAAGTGAAAAGTTTGCCTGCATCTCTATCTAAAGGAAGAATACTTATTTGCTCATCTCATTACTGGGGAATAGATTTGATGTTATTGTTACATTCTGGTTTGACTGAGCATACTTTCTTTTGTCACAATTGTGAAATGATACCTGATTTCATTCCATCATTTTCTTCTCCTCGCCTTTTCTCTCTTCTCCCTTCTCTCCTCTCCTTTCTCCTCCTTTCTGTTTTCTACTGCTTATCTTGTTGGAATTTATTGTGGTGTAATGTGTAAAATATTGTTATAAATTTATTCTCTGCCAAGCTGCTTTCCAGCTCTCCTGAAAGATCGCGTCAAATTGCATGTCCTTCTCCACATAATTTATTTTCTTGTGATTAACTAAATACTAGTCCAAACCAGCAAAATTTGGCAGTAGATAGGGGCCAAAATTAAAATAGGCTCAATATCTTCAGGATCACAGATAGGTTAGACTAGAGCCAAACTGATGATAGTTGATTTTCTGGGTCACATGACAAATAGGAGATTGTGCAGTGACAACCCTACATTTTTCATGAACTACCCAAAATCCTGTTGTGCAAGTCTGTCCTAGTTTATTGAGTTCTTTTTTCTGCTTGTTTGTTTTTCTTTTTCTTGTAAAATTTTAACTTGTACCAAATAACAATGATAATTGTTTTCTTATGATATATCATGATGCCTGGAAGTACTATTCCTACTTTGTTTTACTTTTATTTTCATTATTTCATTAATATTCTAGTACATTTTCTTGTCCAAAAGAATTTTATCTTTATTTTGACTAGCTTTATAAGCCACATCTTTGGTGGTTTGGTATGCCAATAAATCTATAAATTAATTTATCTATGTAATCTATATATTTATCATCATTTTTATTTTATGGGCATGGTCTAGTTACAGACCTTCAAATAACTCTCTAATTGTTTAAGTCTACCTTTTTGTGTAAAGGGCTTTTGGTTAATTTTATCATTTATGGTTTTAGCATGTCTTCATAGATTGATCACAAGAAATTTATTTTTATGCATGCTGTAGTTATTTTGAATGAGATTTCTATTTCTGTCATTTCTTGCGAGCTTCTGTTATATACAAATGGCAACATAAAAGGCTTTTCTTTTAAGATGAATATTCTTTTGGTGGTGTTTTAGGGCAATGAGGCATGGAATATACAATTTCCAAAGAACTGAATAATAATGTAACACATTACAGAATAGAAATTATGGATCAGGAGAAAAGATGTCATGAGAGAAAACTCTGTTATAAAAAAATAGTCATGAAGTTTAAATGACATATAACCAGTGGACATTCTCTATATTCCTCCAGCATTTACTCAATATCAAGAGAATGACAAGAAAGCTTCCACGACCTGTGGTGAATTTCTAGAAGGAATGAACAAGAGTCTCCTGAGATTGGTGAATGTCAATAGGTTGTGATCTGCAATGTTGCAATGAATACCCGCATCAGTAAAATCAGAGTTCTATTAGAAGTTTATAGTATTGGCATGGAAACTTTGTGAATGTGTAGGATTTTATAACTATTGGTTTCCCTTTATCCACTGGTTTACTTACCACACATAGAACTAAAGTAAGATCCTTAGGTATGCCTTTCTTTTCAACAAAAAGAAATGTTCACTGGACCTTACTATCTCCAAAAGGATAAACTTATACTTTTCTCCCTTTCCTAAACTTCTGGGAAGGAGGAAGACTACTATTTACATCCATTACTTCCACTTCCTGTCCTGTAACTTCTCAACAGTCTTGCTTCTGACTCTATCAACTGAAACTGATCTTTGTAGATTTTCTAATGATCTCTCAGTTGGCAAATCTTATGGCTTTTTTCCAATTCTTATCCTTTTTTTTTTTTTTTAACATTTCTGCTGCATTTAACTCTTGGCTATCCTTTTATTTTTCTATTTATTCTTTCCCCTCTGAATTTCTCTCTCTCTCTCTCTCTCTCTCTCTCTCTCTCTCTCTCTCTCTCTCTCTCTCTCCCTCTCTCTCTCCCTCTCTCTCTCCCTCTTTTTCCCCTCCCTCCTTTCCCTTTCTCCCTCTCTCTTTCTTCCTTTTCTTTCTTCTGTTTCCCCTCCCTAACTCCTAAGTGTCTTTTGGTAATTCACCATCCAAATTGTTCTTTCTACATGCTCTTGCTTTGTTGCTTTGATCAGTATCTATGGGTTTAATTATCATCTCTATTCCAATGACTCAAAGACCTTAGTATTCAGCCCCAGTCATTCCCCTGAACTTTAATTCTATACTGTCAGGGACAGGTAGGTGGTGCAGTGGATAGAGCACCAGTGCAGGAGTCAGGAGGCCCTGAGTTCACATCTCACCTCAGAGACTTAACACTCACTACCTGGGTGACCTTGGGCAAGTCATTTAATCCCAAGTGCCTCATCCTGGGTCATTTCCAGTCATCCTGATGAATTTCTGGTCACTGGATTCAGATGGCTCTGGAGAAGAAGTGAGGCTGGTGACCTGCACAGCCCTCCCTCACTCAAAACAAAGTCAAGTGCAAGTCATGTCATCATTTCTCTGATGGCATGATCTTCTTCGGCAACAAAGGACACACACACACACACACACACACACACACACACACACACACACACACATACAATTCTATACCGTCAAGTGACTATTGAATATTTGAAACTAAATGTTCTATAGACATCTCAAGTCTATTATGTCCAAAGCAGAAGTCATATCTTATTTCCAACCTACCCCTTTTCTAAACTCCCCCATTTCTGTCAAAGACCTCTTTTTTAATTCCCTAGGTTCGTAATTTCTTTGTCATCTTTGACTTTTTTATCTCCCTCACTTCACATATCATTTGTGAAAGATCACCTCTTCTACCTCCATAGTTTACCCTATTTTTCTCTTCATACAGCTATGCTACCTTAGTTGAGATATATACATATATATATATATATACATATATATATATACATATATATGTACATATATACACATATAGTCTTTCATCAACTATCACCTGAAATATTCTAATGCTAATATCTCTGAGTCAGGGTCTCTAGGTACTCCAGTATATCTTCCACACTGCTGCCAAAGTGATATTTCTTAACTCCCATACTTAATCAGCTCCAGTGGTTAAACATTATCCCTAAAGAGAAACAATAAGCTCCTCTATTTAGGTTGAAAAGTCCTTTAACTATGTAATTCCAACCCATCTCTCTAGCCTCATTAGATATTATTCCCTCAGATGCTTATACTTTGTGATCCAACAAAACCATGCTTTTCTCTCATAAGGCATTCCTTTTACCATCTTTGCTCCTTTGTAATGGCTGTCCCCATATATGGAATGCAATCCCTGCTGATGTCTGCTTGATGGAACCTCTTCCTTTAAGTTGCAATTCAAGGAGGACCTTCTACATGAACTTTTCTTAATTCCCGCATTCTGTTCAAATGCTAGTGCCTTGATTCTCAAACTAATTTGTATTTATCTATTCTGTTCATTCATATCTGTTCACTTCATGTGCATACTCTAAATATTTACTTGTAAATATGTGCACTTATTGTCTCCTCATTTAGACTATTATTGTTTCATTCTATTTGCAACTCTAGTACCAAGAACAGTGCCTGAGACACAAACATATCCTTGTTGACTGATGGATATTGCCTTCCTTTCAATAGGAGATAATTACTAAAATTGTTTAAAAGCCTATTCTTCATGCAACTCACTGGCTTGTATCTGTTCCATGTAGATGCAACCCCAATCTATTGATTCCATTTTGGGGATGAAGGCATCAAAGATATTAAAAAAAACAATGAATTTCATTTCAGACTTCTAAAATTGTTATATTATATCTAGCTGTCATATCAATTTCTTTAATTAGAAATTAAAGAGCAAAGATAATCAGTGGAAAGTTTTCAGGTTTTGGTAGTCTTTAATTAAGCAGTAAAATAGTAGGAGCCAATATCTGATCTTCATGCTTTGTCTAAATTTATTTTGAACTTTTTTTTTTTTGGCAAATTATTGTTATGGATTTTTTTCTAAAGTTAGCTTATTTCTGTAATGAGGCATAGAAAAATCTCAAAGAAAATAATCTATACATGCCAAGAATAGTTAATTGATGAAGATCTGGTGACATCTGCCTCAGCAAGAGCATAAACAGTTAACAGAAATAACATTTTTTATCATGATTGGAAATAATTTTAAAATAACTGTCAGATTTTTCAAACACATCAGACAGGTGCATTAATCTGTCCAGGGAGTGACTATTAAAGAGTATTAAATTCCACTTTTAATGCACTGAATGATATCCTAGGGATCCAATAGAGCAAATTTAACAACCAATATGTTAACATAAAGGAAGACTCTAACCCTGGGAGAATTGTGTAGTCCTATTTGTGTGTGTATGTGTGTGTGTGTGTGTGTTTGTATGCATATGTGTGCATAAAATACTTAAAGATAACAAAAGGAATAGAAAATGGCCCAAGGAGAATAGCTATACATTGGAATGGATCAATACAGATATCTGTGCTAGTCAATAATGTGTGCGATGAGAGCAGGAGAACTTGGCTTTACTTCTTCTGTTGATTCTTAAAGACCTTGGGTGAATGATGTGGACTCTGCATCTCAATTTTAGCTGACTAGAACTTGGTAAAAATAATACCAGTTATTTATTTCTATGATCTGTGATGAGCATTCCTAGTCTAATAATTAAATTAAGATATTTGAGATACTATTAAATCTTATTTGCCATTAGCACAAAAATCTTAATTTTTAATTTGCACAGTTAATTAACACAAGTAACAATGTCCTACATTGTATATTGATTTATTTTTTTTTAATTTTTAATAACAAAGCATTTATAAAATGTTTTACATGATCCTCACAAAATGACTTGTTACCACACATGTATATTATTTTCTTCCCTACTGCCTATAAATATGCTCATGTCTCTCTGTATTCCTAAAAACAAAGCAAAACAAACAAAAAGCCATCATTTCATCCTTCCATCCCCACTATGTCATACATCCCTTCTGCTTTTCGTGGCTAAACTCCTTGAAAAGATGTTTACGCCTTTTCTACTTTTTCTCCTCTCGCCCATCCTCATATTCCTTTACTAACTGACTTCTTACCTCACCATTCCACTGAAATTCTTCTGCAGTTACCAAAGCTCTCTTAGTTGCCAAACAATACACTTTTCTCATTGTTATTTTTCTTGATCTTTTTTGAGCCTTTGACACCATTGATTTCCTTTTTCTCCTTGATACTCTCTTTTTTGTGGGTTTTCAGAATAATATTCTCTTCTGGTTCTCCTTGTACCCTAAAGACTCCTCCTTTTCAGTCTCATTTGCTGTCCACATCAAGGTCATAACTTCTAACCAACTCTAAGTGTCCCATAGTGTTCTGCAATGGACCTGGTGTTATGTCCCGGGCTTTCTCCTCTTCTTCCTCTATACTATTTCACTATCAGTTCACAATCAGTACCTGTTGATTTAATTACAATGTCCATGATATGATGTTGATTTTCAAAACTACCTGTCCAGCACTAACTTTTCCACTGACTTCCAGCCTCACATTTCCAACTACCTTACAGACATCTCAAACTGGATACCCAGACTCAACCAGATGAATTGAATTTGGAGTCAGAGACTTGGGTTTAAATCCCAACTCTGCCACTTTCTACTTGTATGACCTAAGACAATTTAATTACCTCTCTGATATTTAGTTTTTTCAACTATGGAATGAGTGAGATGGCATAGATCGCCTCTAAGATTCCTTCTAAAACTAGAATCCTATGGTCAAATTCCCTTGTCCTAGAACTCTAACATTCTAAGAATATATGATGCCATTTGACAGAAAAGTGAAATTACACTTATATATGGGATAAAATTATATTGCTAATATTTTCAGTGTTTCACTTCAGATTTTTTTTGGGGGGGCAGATCCAGCTGCTAGGCTGGATTCTTTACTTTCTACCCCTTTCTTTTGTTCTTTAACTATTTCAGAGAGTATTGAATGCAATTGAAACCAGATAGATTTCAGTCCCAAATTGGGATGTCTGCCCCTTTGACCCATTTTATCTACATTAATCTATGTGAGAATTTTGATTTGGAGGTCTCTCCTTGCTATGAACAGACACCCAGCACAAACTATAACTTCATAGTTAACTCCCAACTGGCTAAAGTAGAATGATGGACTTAGGCCTTTGCAAATGCTATCTGAGTAGGAGAGGAGCATAGACACAGTTCAGTGAGCTATTCAAAAGAAAGGGATCCCAATTTCAAGTAATCTGGATATCCAAATATCCAAATTTGAAAGAACCTTATTGGCTAACTGGTCCTAGCTTGACTTGAACAAGAATCTCCTCTAAAGTATCCCTGACAAGTCATTATATATTCTTCACTGAATTCATATATTTTTTTTAGTGTATTAGTATTTAAAAAGTACCTCTTTTAAGTCATTGTATCTAAATTACCTGAGTGTGTTTTAGTCAGTTACCAGGTGAATCATAAGATGAGATGCCCTGTCCAACTTGCACCTCAGCTTCAGAATGAATATCATTGTGTGTCCCTAAAATAGGGAAAACGGAGAAAGAGGGGGGGAAGTGTGTGTGTGTGTGTGTGTGTGTGTGTGTGTGTGTGTGTGTGTGTGTGTGGAGAAGAGATAGGGATGGAGAAATAGGAAAAGATATGGAGAATTTTAACTGAAACTTCAGGGAAAACAGGAATTGGAGGTGAAGCACTCCATGGATGTAGGACAGCCAGGGTAAATGTATGGAGCAAAGCCAGTGTCACTGCATTGTAGAGTTCACAGAGGGGGATAAAGAGAATAAGACCTGAAAGGTGGGAGGTGGTCAAATGATGAAGGGCTTTAAGACCTGCATCATGTGGTCTCCTCAAGAGACTTGAGACTTGTTTGATGAAAGCTTAATGATAATCGTAATGATGATGATTACTAACATTTATCTAGTGCTTTAATGTTTGCAAAGTGCTTTGTAAATATTAGATCATTTAATTTTCACAAGGTTGTAAGGTAGAGCATATTATTAACCCTGTTTTCAGATGAAAAAAGTGAGGCAAAGGAAGGTTCAAAGATTTGCCCAAGGTCAAACAAATAGTAAATGTCTGAGGCAAACTTAGGACTCAGGTCTTCCTGATTCCAGCTCTGGTGCTCCATTCACTATCTCACCTTGCTATTCCCTACATGTCTCTGCCTAATGTAAAAAAAAAAAGCAAAATAAAAAAACCTAAAAAATACCCCAAATCAGAATTGGCACATTGTGAAATAGGTTGCCTCAAGAAGTGATGAGTTTGCCTTTACTGAAAATCCTTCAAATGGAGACTGGATAACCCTTTGCTGGGATGTTCTAAAGTCCTTGTGCTTATTAGGCTTTACTAACAGAAGGTTATCTTTTTAAGTTAGAAAGTTAAATCTTTTAACTCTGAATTTCAATGGGTTTATGCTATTTCAAGTCAGTACTGTCTACCTGTTCCCCAGCAATCACTGCCTGCATAGGCTCTTCCATATCCATCATTCAGGTTGGGAAAGCTGGGACTTTTGGGACCCCTACCCTCTGAAATTGACAGGAAGTGGGCAAAATTGAGGGAAAAGAGCTAGTGGACACTAGGGAAAATGAATTGGGATGTTGTTTCAAAAGACAAAGTGTTTTAGGTACAATATGCTTAATTACCCTGTAACACAGGAATTTACTTTAAATAAAGCTCTCCTTAGAACTACTGGTGCAGCAATCTTATAAATTTACAGGGGAAAGTAGAAGAAACATTTCTATCATTTGAACATAGCTTGGTTGTCCTCATAATTTGTAATTTCATTGCTTGTAGTGATTCTCAGGAGTATGTCAATTACAAATAATGAGGACTGAATGTACATATGTGGGGAATAAAATGAATTAAGACCATGGAACTGAGTCAGTTCAATCCAGTATACGTGATCTCTGGGGGAATCATTTAAAATTTGGATGCTGAATTGTGGGTTGTGCCACAAGGATGGGATGAGCCACTAGGACTTTGACTGCCTGGATTCTGTTACCCTATTTGACTTTGTTTTTGTTTGGTTTTGTTTTTGCAGCCAAGTGCATAAGGATATCCACAGAAATGCCCTAGCAGTAGGAAAATAAGACTGAGGCCAGGGAATATTTACCTTTTTCATCTACTATGAACTGTCCCTTTGCTTTTTTAATATTAGTAATTAAAGCTGCAAAATCTCAATGTTAAATTTATGGAATCTATAAAAAATAATGTTATTTCTCCAAAGAATTCACTGATTTACATGAGTCGTCATTTCAAATGATTCAAAATTCATCATAATTCGGAAGCAGATGAAAGGGAGCAGGACAAGACTGTTTTCTTATCCATGATTATATTCATTTCTGATGCATAAATCTCCATATACTTATAGTCTGCCTGTTCAGTGAAATACTTTTTTTCCTCATATTTTGTTGTTGTTGTTGTTTTGATCTTATAGAATACTCAGAATTGGAGACTCAATTTCAATAGGAAAATTCCATGTCTTGCTAAATGTGTCCCATGATCTATATGCATACTTTGTCTTTTTCAGAATAAGGCCTCAAAAATCAGAGTTCACTGATTAATTTTTACGTATTATGAATTATTCATCATTTATTCATTATGAGTCAAATAGAATGATATTACAGAACTCATAAAACGAGGCAGTAATGTAATACTGAATCAAAGCCAGCCAGTTCAAGAAGCAGAGCTACCTGGTTTTCATGTGTTTCTCATTCTAAGGAGCATGTCAGATGGCACCGTAACATTTTTATCAAATCAAAAGAGCAAATAGAAAATGACTATATTATTTTTGTTGTTCTGGTTTACAGAGCTGTAACTCATATATTCATATGTTGTGAATTTCATGTCACAAACACACAGAGCACAGAGCCAAATAGAAATTACAAGATGGAATTTTAAGTTACCTGTTTATTTTTAATTCTTTTTAATCAATTTTTCATTTATCTCTTTTTTACGCCCAAGGGAGATTACTGCCTTTTATTTTCATCTGACCAATATATTTCAGTTATGTTACTAGTAGGCTTAATAAATTTGCCTGTCTCTTCCTATCTTCCTTTTCTCCTTTCTTCCCTTCCCTCCTATCCTCTTTTCTCCTTCCCTCTTGTCTTTTTTCTTAATCCCCTTCCTTCACTCCTTCCTTTCTTCCTGATGTAGTGGAAGAAACTCAGAATTTAGAGTCAGGAATATCAGTTTAAATACTGACTCTACTGCTGACTATTGATGTGACCTTGTACTTCTTGTTACTTTATAACTTGTACCTTGTTACCTCTTTGGGTCTCATCTATCAAATGAGGGGGTTGAACTAGATAACTTCTAAGGTTTCTTTTCATTCTAAATTCAATGTTATACTTTGTTTTCCAAAATTATGGAGACAGTTTACGCTATAGATTTTGCCAAGGTAAAGCAGATATAGTACTAATGAGATGCTAGTGTGGAAGCAATTGTAAAAAAACAAAACAAAACAAAGTGCTTGAATTCCTTCAGTTTGAGAGGGAAAGCATTCATATCTGGATCTTTTTCTATCTGACCCTATGACTTCATCTAAATAGAAAAGTTCTGGTTAGCAAATTCCTACATTGCCTATCAGTAACTTAATAGCCATCTTTTCCAGGCTTATTACAAACCTCTTCCTCACAGATAACAGTGGATTTCCCACTTCTGAACCTTTATATTAGCTGTACTTCATGCCTGAAACTGCACTCCGGCTTCTTAAAATCCCTATTTTCTTTCAATGTTCAGCTCAAGAAACCCTTTATCTACAACTTATAGTGTTGAAGAACTGTCTGGTTACTGAGAACTTAGGTGACTTAGCTATGGTTACAGAGCTGGTATGTGTCAGAGAACAGGGAAACCTATGCCTTTCAGACTTTCAGACTGGTCCTCTACTCACTGTTCAAGTATTCATCCCTATACTTGGATTAATATATTTCTGGATGAAGGATCCAATTTGAGTATGATGGATGTAGTAGGATTAACATTTAGTAAGGTCCCTGTCATAATTGCAAGTTTTGTACACACGCACACACACACACACACACGCACACATACACATACACACACACTTATCCAAAGGTAATGAAAATATTCTTGTTACTTAATTGTTCTAGGAGACCAAGACTTGAACCTTTGACTTAGCTCTTTGGTCACCGAACAATAAAGACCTATTGTATAGCAGATGGATTTCCTCAAGCTTCAAGAGATGCCACAATGGCAAATGCAAGTCAGGGGAGCCATGCCCAAAAGAATCCAAGTCTTATTCTTACTATAACGATATTTATAAAAACAATAATAACAATAATAACTAGCATTAATGCTTTTGGTTACAAAAACTTTATAAATACTTTCTCATCTGATCCTCATAGCAATCTCAAAAGGTAGGTCTTAATATTATACTTATTTTACAGATGAGGAAACTGAAGTAAATAGTTAAATGATTTGTCCAGTCACACAGCTAGAAAGTGTGTGAAACAGG
This sequence comes from Notamacropus eugenii, assembly GCF_028372415.1. Classification (NCBI taxonomy): domain Eukaryota; kingdom Metazoa; phylum Chordata; class Mammalia; order Diprotodontia; family Macropodidae; genus Notamacropus; species Notamacropus eugenii. Next base: position 315,612,505 of record NC_092875.1, on the reverse strand, counting down.
TTTAAAAGTCATGTATTCCTGACGATCCAAGACAGTTCTGTAGGACTTTCGATGAAAGGTGTTGTCCATTTCCAGAGAAAGAACTGGTAGAATCTGAATGAAGATCAAAAGACTTTTTCTTTACTTTCTGTGTTTTGCATGATTACACATATATAACCTACATCAAATTGATTACCTTCTGTGTGGGAGGGGAGAGAAGGAAAGAATTTGGAATTCAAAACTTGAAAAAAATATTAAATTTGTTTTATATGTAATTAGGAAAAATAAAATATTAAATAAAATTAAAACAAAAAATAATGTCAAGTGTTCCTGATTCCAAGACCATCTGCCTAGCCTCTTAGGTGACTGAATATCCTTTCCATACTGTTGTTAAATAAACCTCCTTTTATTAAATGTAAGATGGTGTACATGAGTCTCCTTTTACTTTAATGTGAACTAGAACTCCTGGACTAACCATACATGTACCTAGACCAGAACAGTGGTAAATGGTATAGTACAATAAAATTGGTTTATTGTGGTAATTAATAAGAATAACACCAACAAGAAGAATATCAGCATAGTATCTACAAAGTTCTAGGTACTTTACTAAGTGCTTTACAAATATTACCTCATTTCATCATCAAAAACAACTCTGGGAGGTAGGTGTTATTATTTTCCTCATTTCCAAATGAAATGAGGCAAAGAGGTTAAATGGCTTGTCAAAGGTCACACAATAAGTGTCAAGATAGGATGTGAGCTCAGATCTTCTTGATTCCAGGCTCAGCACTCTATCCACTTTACCACCTATCTGCCTCGAGAGAAAGCTACTATATCATAGAACTGTAAAAATAATAGAGCAATGCTAATTGTAATAATAGGAAGGAAACTTTTTAATTTCTCTTGGTTCATTTCCAATGGAGTTTGTACAACTAGAAATAATGCTTGTCATTACCATCACTTCTTGTAACTTTCTTGGATTCCTAGGGTTCATTAAAGGACAATTATATACTAACATGAAAATGATAAAACTTCTTTACACATTTGAAAAATTTTCTAATTTAATCCTTGTCTTAAGCACCTGCTACAGGGCATTGGACATCTTCTAAGCTCCCTCTTCTCTCTTGCCTGACCTACCAAATGTTGGCTTTGACATTAGTTCAGTTCTAACTCAGGAGAGTGCATTTGACTACCTATGCTGGTGCTTCTTAGCCCTACAAAATCTTTTTTTCCCCTAGTAGTTACCCTTTTGCTCAGTCATTTCTCAGGATATTTCACCCTGTCTCTATTAGCCAAAACCTAGAAAAGTCATTTCTGCCCTCTCACCCCATGACTTCAAGAATAGGATCCTCTTGCTTAAACCGAGCCCCAAACTCTCTTCCCTATTGAATTTCAATTCTTAGAACTCAGCATCAGCACGGTGGTTCAGTGACAAGAGAACTTGACTTGGATTCAAGGAAGACCTGTGTTTGCATCTTGCTCAAATACTTACTAGTTATGAAAGCTAAATCCTCCATCTGCTTCAGTTTCCTCATCTGTAAAATGGCATCACAGCACTACTTCGTTGAGTTGTTGTGAGGATAAAATTAGATAATTTTTAAAATGCCTTGTAAATCTTAAAGTCTTGACAAATGTTTACTGCTAGTATAACAATAATTATCCCACCATATCTGGTGATCTCTATGTGCTGGACCTTTAAAAACTGCTCTCTCTCACTCTCTCTCTCTTTCTCTTTTATCCCCTCATTCCTATTCTGATCAGTCCTCCTGAGTCAGATTGCATTAGCTAAATATTTATTGACTTGTCAGGTTTTTGCATAGTAACACATTTAAATTGATATACTGATTTTTTTTTGTTACAAAACATCTCAAATACAATATCATATTGTATCTTTCAAATGTACCCAATCCTTATCTCAGTGGCCTGGAGTTCCAGGCTCATTCTAGATACGTCTTTGTAATTGTTCTCCCAATCAACTGACTTCTTTTGTCTGATTTCTGGTGTGTTTTCCTGTCCTTCAAACATCTGTCTTTCTTCCAGACCATTGGTCACTCCTAAGGCGTTGCTCTCATTCTTTATTGACCATGTATCTTAATAACACAGATGCTTTAAAGTAGAAAAACTCATTGTCTAGAGACAGTACTGTAAGACATTTAGAGTATACTCAGAATCTTCTTACAATTCTCAGAGGGTCTTCCAACATGAATTTAACTATTGGAACTTGGAAGGAATTTTCAATCATTGTCTAACAGACAACAAGTTTACCTATTAATGGAGAAAGTAACCCATATCAATATTGATATCTCACTGTCAAAGACAAGAGAGGACATAAAGAAATTTAAGTTAAATGGAATGACAATTCATGGGTATCCTGGTAGTAGGAAGTAACAAGCATATTGGAACCATCGTTTTATGGTGAATTTGATCATTGCACTTTGCAATGTTTATGATGAAACTAGGGAAAGAGACTTCTATACAGAGAGATGGAGTGAATGCAACTACATGTATTTCAGAGAATGCAGAAATTAAGGAATTCTTTGAAATATCTGATAGCATTTTATAAACTAAATAAACATGTGCCTATTTATCCAACCACATTTTTTGGAAGACTAAGCAGTAAAGCAGATGGCCAAAAAAGGTTGGAATATAGAGTTTGTGATGATAAAATGAAATATTTTTAAAAAACTTGTATCCTTCTTAGAAACTTTATATTTGTAACTTATGAATCTTTCTTTTTAGAAAAGTCAGAAAGTGCTCTGTGTCAGGTAATGAAAAAAAATCAACAAAAAATTGACTGGTTAGTCATCTGAAAATGACTACTTGAAGGAAAAGGTCAAAACCAATAGCAAATTAGAAGAAAGGATAATGATGAGAAATAAAAATGGATACCATTGTAGCATCTTCAACTTATTCCATTTAAGCAAGCTCAATTTTTTTTTTCAAAAAAATGACTTTAATTATTATTACCTGTTGGGAAAAAAATGAACAGATGTACAATATTTGGCACAATGAGAAGGTAAAAAAAAAACCAACAACTAAAATCACCTCACTCAATAAACACAAACGCATATCTTACTACTCTCATATTGCAGACAATGAAAGAAATGCCACAGAAAGCTATATTTATTCGACTTAAATTTATTTAGTTAACATGATTTGCATTTGGTTACAGCCAGTAGTTTTCAGTGGTAAGATTTGATTCGAACAAAGGTATCTTCTGACTCTTTCCTCAATATCAAATTGCCTATGTAAATACATGAAAGTCTCACACAGAGAATTAAGATATGGCTACTAGAATGAACCCAACAATCTTAGAATAAAAAAATTCTGGATTTGGGACTTGAAAGGTCATTTATCTTAATATTCACTTGAAAAATCTCTTTTGTGATATCCTAGACAAATGATTATCTAGCCTCTTCTTGAACTATCTTCAAATAAAAGAAAATACATATATCTTATTTGCCAATCTTTTCCATTTTTCATCAGCTGTTACTTTTAGTGATGTTTTCATAATAATTTACTTAATTTTAGTGATTTCTTAATAACATGAAATTTAGATCCTTGTATGTTCCACCCATTTGTCCCAGTCTGCCCTATGTAACCAAGCAGCTCAAGCCTAATTCTAATTCCATATCATAGTTATCAACAAATTTGATGACTCTTTATGTTTCACCTTAAATCTTTCCTTCTACATTTCCATTTCCTTTAAAATAAGTTAAAGGTATGGTTTTTAGCACGCTTGCCATCTGGGTTTTTCTCTGAATGTATGGTATACCCGCCTGTCAATATTCTGCAGAAGTGCTGTGCTTGGAAGTGAACATAATATTTTCAGATGTGATCTGACCAAGGCAGAGTAAATAACATCTTGAATTAATTATGAAATTCCTTTTTTCCCTTTTCTTGTTAATTAATTTATACAGTTAGAAGTGATAGTGTTGTGGTCAAGGGGACATATTAAATATTTATTTGGCATGTCTCAATAGGGACAAGTGGAGCTCTGGGAACACTAAATAAATAATCAGTGAAATCTCAATTTATTGTTATGTGTTTCATTCCTTGAAAGTTATTCTTAGAAACATAGAATCTTTGAACTAGAGTTGCAAGGGACCTCAGAGGTCATCTAATTCAATGTCCTCCTTTCATGGATGAAGAATTCAAGACATAAGGCTAGCCCCAAATAATTTTCTTTAATGTTCTTAATCTGAAAATATTTTGTTGTTGTTGTTTACTTACTTTAACTGTATAGTAGGCTCCTTCTCCATGACCACAACTCTCAGGATGCCCAACTAAAATGAGCTGTAGGCGAGTCCAAGTAGTATAGTGAGTACACTCAAGGTCTTCAGGCAACATGAGTCCCCAAAATCTTGAACCAGATGAAAATGTAATTGAGAAATGTTTAACAAAATAAAAAAAATGCCACACAGATAATGTTAATTGATGATTTCTTTAAGTCAGCATTTGCCATATCCCTAACTCATACATCCATTTCTTTTTGAGATCAAGGCTATTGGTATAAACAACGTATAAGGAGCTAGCCCTCAGTGTCAGGAAGCCTTGCCTTCAAATTCTCTCTCTGACTTTTATTGGCTGTGTGACTCTGAGTAAGTCACCTGTCCTTTCAGTATCCTAAGGACCTTCCTAAGATAATAAGATGCATGGTTTTGCCTATCTATACTAGAGGATGAAATTTCCACAGTAAGACTTCCATGTATGAAGGAAATCAATGGGTCTATGCATAACAATCCCATTCCATCCCATTCCCCCCCCCCCAAAAAAAAAGGAAAAGAAAAGAAAGCTGCAGCATATTATGGCGCTTGTTTGTAAAGTTAAGCTTTTCACACATTTTTCTATATTCATCACTGGCAGTGTATGTTCCTGAAAAAAAATATTGGCAAGGTTACAAATGACTGATTAGGTCAGTTACATTGTTAGATTTCTTCTTTTATTACAATAAACACATGCTTGTTGGTAGTTAAAAAACAAGCATCACAACTGATGAATGGCATTAATGACAGAGAACAACAGAGGAATTGCAATTTGAGGTAAGTATTCTCAAGAAATCCCTGAATAGACTATACTTTTTTAAACAAAGAGAACCTGGGGATATTCATTTGCTCAAAGGGACAGTTGTTTCCTCATTTTCTTGCTCAGATTTTAAATCAATAGTGGTAAGCTTCTTTTGTCAGTGATACCTTCCTAGTAATGGTGATGGATGATGTCAAGGACAATTTGGGGATTTTTCTTTAACTCTCTAAAAGCATCTAAGTGCAGAGTGAAAAATCTGCTGAAGCAGTACTTCAGAAATGACTTAAAGGGTGACTCTGTGTGCCATTCTTTTAAGATAACACTCTTGAAACAACAAGTCCATCTGAAAAATCTAGAAGCAAAGATATATGAGAACAATCAGACTTTTTATTATTATAAAAATTAAAATATTTTGTAGCCTTTGGGGAAAATATTTTAAGATATAGTAATGTGTGTGCCAAAACCAAGGAGATATGAAATATTTTCCTATAGCTGCTAAGGTCAAATTGTAATTGACTGGGAGATAAACAGCATATTAAAAAGTCACTACTTATAAAATTACTGTTCTAGGAGTTTGTTGGGGGAAAAAACATCTCTGCTCTCAAGAAGCTTAAACTCTAATGGGAGGGGACATAGTGAGAGATAAAACAAAACACAAATAATTTTGATACCAGATATGACTATATAAGTGCAGAGGAGAGATCCAGATGCACTGCTCTAAACAAATTTCAAAAAAAGGAGATATCATTTTAACCACAGAATTTTAGGAAATTCTGAGTTGAGCTATAAAAGAAATGGAGACCTGTAGCAGGAAAAGTCATGAGTTTTTCTGCATTTCATAGCATAGGACTTTACACATAATTTGTGATAACTGACATTTATATACAGTGTTTTCCTATACAAAACTCCTTCCTCAAAACAAAGATAACAAAACAGAATTAGAGAAGAAAAGTTAGTTTTCCAGAGTCATGTAATTATCAAGCATCAAAACATGGAGAGGTGCTGACATTATGCCTATAAGAGAAAGGACACTCAATTGGAAGCCAGAAATGGACACTTGTCTTGGAGATTTCATTAACTAACTGTGTAATCTTGAGCAAATTGCCTCAGTCCTCTGGCCCTCATCTTTCAGTATCCATACAATGAGGGTGTTGTATGAGATAATTTCTGAAGTCCCTTCCAATTCCAGCATTGTGTGGGTCTATGGTTCATGTTCTGTTGGGCATAGAAATGAAAAATGCTTGGATAAACTAGAAAAAATGACCTGGGTACTTCATTTCCTTCTAATGAAAAAGAAAAAAAAATGATTTTAGAATTTTAATATGAGATATTATAAATCTTTAAAGAAATTTTTGATTCAGTTCTATTGTATTTCCACTTAGATGTCTAAATTTTCTTTGGGTACAGCATGGACAAATTATGAACATGAATATGCTTTGCTTCGAAGTTGGGGAAGTTTTCATTCATCACTTCTGAATCAGCATAAAAAGACATTCTATAACCACAAAAGATATTTAAGACAGATTCTAGTTTCATGAAAGACATTAAAGTTGAATCTTTTGTGTATGTGCTGGAAGTGATTTTTACCTCTCTTCTTCCTGATGCTTGTACTTCCTTGGTGAAAGTGTGTACAGAAAGCTCACCACTTCCTTAAACCCTTCCTCCTCCCACACACATAGGCACATTTACAAAATATAAGCATTAATGAGATTCTTTTTTTTCTGTGATGTGGAAAACAATTGAGCTGCCTATAGCGAGAAATAGTCATCAGATTTATATGGTAAATGGAAATATATGAAAACAAAAGTAATATAGAGTCCATTGCTTTGTGAAACAAAAAAATTAAAATGTAGGCAAGGTAATACAATTTCACAGCCAAAGATGATGGCGATATTAAATTATCTAAATGCTTATTTTTCGGCCAAGGCAACATTGATATTTTAGTGGATGCAATTCAATATTCAATGATATTATATCCATCTCAAAAGTTGGCCATGTGTAACTGATGTGGCAGGACAAATTTCAAATTAACATAGGATAAAATTTATAACCTGGAACTATATTTGATTTTCAGGCATGACAAAATGTGGCTTTTAGTTTCCCTGAAACATGCCAAATATGAAAATATTTTAGTTGTCATCTATCTGTTTTATATTTCTATTTATTTATAAAAACATAAAAGGAGAGTATCTTATATGTCAATTTCTGACTGAAGATATAATATCAGCTAGATAACTTCTTCAGGTCCTTTCTAGTCTGATAATTCTATGTAGTGTTTTTGAGCTTAGTTTTTTTTTTCCAGTGCTTACAAAAATAAGATGTGGTTTGTTGTGAAGAAAGTGTTTCATAAATCTTCAAGTACTACAAAAATGTGAACTCATAGCAGCAGCAGCAGTGCATAATAGCAAGAACAATTATTATTATTAATTATTATTTTTATTATTTGTACTTCTGACTAGGAGAAAATAATATATAACATCTAGGACAGAGGGAATATCTTGGAAACCTACTTCAGGTGGACTTTACTGTGTAAACAGTTTTATAGAGACAGTATAAAATGTCATGCCTTACTAATTTAGATTTTGTGATTGCTGTATTCTTTCTCCTAAGCTCTTTTTTTTATCACCAATTGCCCTTTAGTCATCTCAAACCAGATATCTTGCAAGCATCTAGACCTCAACATCACCTAAGCAGAACATGTTATCTTTCTCTCAAACCTTCCTCTTTTCCCAGCTTCTTGTTACTGTCAAGAACACCACAATTCTCCCAAATACCCAAGGTCATATCCTCAGTGTAATCCTTGACTCCTGGATATTCTCACTGACATTACATTTCCAGACTGCTGTCATCTTATTATTTCTTTCTTACCAGCATATCTCTATACATCCTCTTATCTCTACTCAGACAGACATTGCCCTAGTGCAGGCCCTCATCACCTCATGCCTGAACTTTAGAAATAGCCTTGTCAGGGTCTCTCTACCTCAGATGTCTTACTCCCATCCACTCTTTATTTGGCTGCCAAAGTGATTTTCCTAATATTAAGGTCTAAATATATCACTCTCCTCTCCCCAACGAATGAACTCCAGGGCCTTCCTATTGCCCCCAAAATGAAATATAAAACACTCTGTTTGGCCATTCCCACATTTCTAAGCTTCTTATTTATACTTGAATTTTCTCTTCGTATTCCATGATCCAGCTGTACTTGCATATATTTTTTTCTATCTCTCTCACGCAACCCTCCATTGCCTGTGCCTGTTGCTCTTTTACTGTCTCCCATACGTTGAACTTTCTCCCACCTCACCTCTGTCTCCTAACTTCCCTGGTCTCCATCAAGCCTCAGCTCAAATGTCAGAAGACTTTTTCTGCAAGAGGCATTTCCCGGAGCTCCACTCCTCCTCACCACTACCACCCCTCACAGTGCTAATTCCTTTCCTGAAGAGTATTTCCCATTTTCAGTGCATCTAACTTTTATACACATAGTTGCTTGTATATTGCTTCCTGTATTAGAATGTGAGCTTCCTGAGTTTTTTGTTTTGTTTTGTTTTACCTTCTTTTATTTACTCAGTTTTTAGTATAGTGCCTTCCACACAGTAAAATACTTAGTTGATTCTTGTTGATGAACTGGGCTAAAAGTTTACCTTCACGTTCTTTATGAATAAAGAGTATATTAAGAAAAAAGTAATATAAGAAATGTTTGAACCAGTTTGAACAGATGGAAGAATTGCTAGTGAAAATTATTAAAGGAGGCTATAGATAGTGATTTTATTGATACTGAGTGGAAAGGGTCACCCAAATGAGTGTTTTGAGTTCTGTCTTGGAATTCCCTACTATGTGACAAATTTGGTGGAGTATGCTCATCTCCTCACTTCCCATCAGTTCTCTCAAGTATTTTTTTCTTCCTTGTGGTATTACATATAAATAACTGGATGAAGAGAGAAATCTCAAAAGTTTGGGGAAAAATATGAAACTCTCCTTTTCTTCCCCTTTTCCGTTGGTCATCAAAAATCTTCCTTTCAGGGATTGGATGACTTAATGATACAATTCCTCCCCCAAATCCCAAAATTACAATTACCAGTAAAATACAGACAATTTGGAATATTCCCAACTCCTAACAGGTTCTAGCCTAATATGATTCTGGGGTCAGCTGATCAGCTTTCTGAAAGTAATAAATTATTTTTATTTTTAAAATGTATTTATATCTTTTATTTTTGCATCACTTTAATTCTAAATATGTTCTTCATCTACTCAATAAACTATGCAGTAACAAAAACTAAAAAGGAAAGTCAAAAAATCAATTTGGCAAAACTAATCATTACATCAGCTAAGTTTAACTATATATATATGTATATATACATATATACATATATATATATAATACTATTGGTCATTATAAATGTACAGCATTTGTTTGTTGCTATTTCTGCTATTTTTCCATGTATATAATTTTAGCTAATGTGTATAATATTTTACTAATTATGTTTACTTATATCATTTCATATGTCTTTACATGATTCTCGGTATTCTTCATATTTATCCTTCTTAAACAGCAGTAATATTTTATTATATTCAAACAGAATAACATGATTTGCTTAGGTATTACTCAAATGATTGGTATGTGCTTTATTTTTTCCAATTTTTTATTAATACAAAAAGAGATGATATGAAGATGTTTATGTATATGAGACTTTTCTTCTTTTCTTTGACCTCCTTGGGGGATATTCCTAGCAGTAGGTGGAAGACCTGCATATTCAGTCACTTTCCATAATTTCAAATTATTTTTCCAAAATGATTAGACTGATTCACAGACCCACCAAAATATTTTAAAGTTCTTGTCTTTCCATAGCCTCATCCAACTTTTCACTGCTTATTTTTGTAAATTTGCTGAGGAAGATGAAGTGAAAACTCAAATTTGCATTCCTCATAATTATTCATTTGTAACAATCTTTTATGTTTTTGTTCATAGTCTCAGTCTTTTTTAAAACTATCCTTTCATTCATGTTAAACTGTAAGCTTCATGAATTTAAGGACTATGTTCTTGGTATATGTGTCCCTAGCACAGTGTCAGAGGCCAGGCCTTTCTTTCAACCTATCCTCTCACCTCATGTTCTTTCAAATGCTGGTACTGAAAAACTCCTTTATTTAGGAGAATCGGTGAATACTAAGCTCTGCTAGCTGCTCCACAGCCCCTCAACTTCATGCTTATGCCTCAAGATCCTAAAGGACCAAGTTTACATCATCAACATTGAGCCTGAGTTTCTCTCCAGCTTCCAAATGATTAAAGATTTATCATTCCATGTTTCCCTGAGAACATTATCCCATTGGTAGATATATCCTAGGTGGGAAGAATATTAAGGGCAATATTCTTTCTCCATTATTTTTTACTGACTTTCTTTTCCAGGTCTATTCAATAGCAGTATTTCTCTGAAAAGAGATTTTTTAAAAATTTCTTTTTTGAAGGGAAAAAGCTGGAGATAGTGGTTACTAGTAATGCCAAATCTTCCCTGATTTAAGAAAATGACCAATAGAATTCTGGAGGGTGGAAGAATCCTATTAACTAAACAAGTTTGCTAGAGAGAGGAGGTGACAATGAATGGGATCTACCAAGTATATGAATTATCAAGGAAGTGCCTTGCTCATCAAAAGTGACATATCAATTATGACTATAATTCTTAACAGTAGCCATAAAAACACACACAGTTACGTGGAAGTGGATGGAAGTGGATTATGAACGGCATTATTCCTAAGATCAACTGGGTACAGTCACCAGAGAAAAGCTAAAAAGAGAAAGACCAGAATATTTCTCTACCCCTTAGGAAGGAGACAAAGAGAAAAAGAAGCCTGTGTTATCTCATAAGAAAACAGGTGTTGTCTTGATTGGGCTTAAAACCTAGAGCACTTGTACTTAATTAAGCTTAATGATTAATTTAATAATTATTAATTAATCAATAAAGAATAATTAATATTACAAAGGTTTCAGAGATAACCTTCTCATATCTGGTGTTAGTTGATAGATAACTGGCTTGGAATCAAGAATTCAAATCAGTTGAAATCCCAACTTGATGCTTGAATGCCAGCATCAGTTAACAAGAATTCAAATATGAGTTGCTGTTACCATTGTTATTATCACTGTTATTCCTGGGAAGGAGAGCACAAAATTTGGGAGATCTTAGAGATTTCTGATATTATCTAGGACAAAATTCAGGGTTTGGGGAGGGGAGAAGAAATGAAGGCTACTCAGTCTCCTAAACAGGTCTTGCCTTAGAATTACTTGGTAAAGGTATATGAAAATGAGGACTTCTGCAGTTGTAATCAAAGCACAAAAATATTGATAACAGTTTTAGAGCCCTTCATGGAATGTGCTAATTATATAGCTGCAAAGCTTGCTGTAAAGATGAAATAGAATGTTTTGCGCAGTTAACAAAGCTACTGTATTTCTGCACATAAAAGAATAGAAGAATTACAACATTTTGTCAGGTATGGTGGTACATATTTATAATTTCAGTCACTGGAGAGAGTGCGTTTTGTGGTTAGTGGGTCTTTTGGGCTCAGGAGTTCTGAATGTCTTTTGAACATGTTGTCCTCACTAAGTCTGGCACTGATGATGAGGTCATGCTGTAGGGGTGGAGGGAGAATCAGGGTGCCTAAGGAGGGATAAACCACTCCAGATCAGAAATGGAGCAGGTCAAAGATTCTGTGCCAATCAAAGTGGTATTTGACCCTTTAACTTGCAGCCTGGGCGAGATAGAAAGGCCTCATCTTAAAACAACAACAAACACCCCACAAAATCTCATCTTTTCATTAAAACAAGTTTATTGTTGCACAAGATTTTATTAAACACTAGTTACCTTCTATACTTGAAAGCAATAAAGCTGCAATTCTTTTAAATGCTATAAAATTTGACTGTTTCTTTTTAATGTTGCTCCTGATTAATCAATCTTAGTTCCTGAGTTTTGTTTTTATCTTTTCTTTTCTAAATGAGCAGGAAAAGGCAACTTGGAGCAATGACTGGAAAAATGATTTCAAAGTCAGGAGGATCTGTGTTCAAGTCTCATTTCTGATCCTTATTGGCTGGTGACTGAGGTAAATCATTTAACTTCTCACTTCCTTTGGCAACTCTCAGTCCTTCAGTTGCAGAGCAGAAGCTGACAAAGTTTTCTCACTGGCAGTCCTTACACCAGTGAAAACACAGGCCTGGTTGAAACAACAAATTATAAAATGAGGAACTCCCTAAATTGTAAAGATAGAGTTTGAAAATATTTATAAGGGAAGAAGTTATGAAAAAATAAAAAAAAACAATTCAGAGAAACTGACCTTGGAGACAGAATTGGGCAGGGATAGTGCAACTTGTGTTCCCCAGACTATTTCAATAATTCCAAAAGTCAAGTAATAAGAGAACTTTAAATCTAAAAGGAAACTTAGAAATCATCCAGTCTGATTCTTCTTGTTTTACTGAGGAGGTAACTGAGTCCAAGCAATGTTAAGAAACTGGCACAAAGTCACAAATCTAACAGGTAATGTACTTGTGATTTAAACCCAGGTCTTCTAACTTCAAATTCCAAATTCTTACTACAACTAATTCATTGAAGCTGTTTTCTTTTTAAGACTGGAGCTGAAGCCATTGCTCCTAGTGTTGTGGTGGCCATGAGAATGAAATTTTAAATTAGAGCTGGAGGAACGGAATTGATTTTGAAGTTTGTAGAGGACTTCAGATGGTAAGGGGAATCCAAGTGGGGTTTGTCTCAGTAGAGGAAGTTGAGTGATCATGTTAGTTTTATTTTAACATTCTAGTTCAGTTCATTTTTGATTAAATAGATTTTTGTGGACTAGCAAACCAAACCACTATAATACTACATCTATAGGAAAAATTAATGCTGAGGTTGCTTTAAGAGTGACCAATTCTTAAATTACTGCTTGCTTGTAAATCGTAGTAGAAGCAATAGCTAAAATTTATGTGGGGTTTTAAAACTCATCATAGATCATATATTTAAAGCTGGACTTTAAAGTTAATCTACTTCAACTCCTTGATTTTTCAGATAACGGAAATGAAGTTAAATAGATTGCCCATGGTCACACAGGTAGTAAATGCAGATCAGAGGTTTGCTAAATATTCTGACCTTAAATCCATTGCATTTTTTCACTGTCATGATTACAGAATTATATATTTACAAATGTCATTTCATCTGATCCTTGCTCAGATGTCATGCAAGCACCTGGGAGCATATAGTTAGTAAGAGTTGGAGTCACATTTGAACCAAATATTTCCTGCCCCCAGGTTGGCAAACTGGTTATTCTCCATCTATGATACATGTCTAGCTTATGTTAACACTCTTATGTTCCTGATACAGTATTGCATTTATTTACCTGATGACCACTATCATGTAAGAGAGTTCAGAAGAACAAGAACATAAATATAACATAAGGACAGAAGTGGACAAAATATCATTACTATTCAGAAAGGTAGGAGAAGACAGACAACAACAGGTATCAGTCTCAGAGCACAGCTCTCATTTCTTTTGGCTGAGGGCAACTCATGGTGGGGTCCCTCTGGGTCACTGGCTTTCATACTCTGAGCTATGTCCTAGAGTCCCTTGGGGCTCCAAATTATGTAGAGTTTTAGCGGGAGAAAGCTAGCTGACATAGATAGAAGATTGCTTCTATCCATAGAAGAAGATAAAAGTATAGCTAGAATTAGTGAAATAAGGGTATTTCCTAAATTGTCTAATAAGGAATGTGGAATAAGAGGAATGAGCACAGTAAACAATTCTAACTCTGTCCATCCAGGGAGAGGCCAAGAGTGAGGTGATGAATGATACATGCATACAAGAATCCTTTGGTCTGAGAACATATCCGTGAAACCACTTTTCACCAGTTCATAGTCATTGAACCAAATGAATGGATTTGGAACTGAAAGGGACAATAGGAATAATGTAGTCTACTCTCCCGATTTTATATGAGGTGAAATCGAGGCCAACAGATTGTTTTAGCACATTACAAGATATTTTCCTTAGAATATAAACTTCTTGAAGACAGATGCTATGTAATTTTCATCGTTGTAACCCTCGGGCACAAGGCTCAGGGCCTAACAAATAGGTGTTCAGCAAATACACGAGAGCTTGCATGTGTATACATACATATATATACATATATATATATATATATATTTGTATGTATGTATGTATATATGCATATATCTATATCTATCTATCCATGTATCCTTGAAACCATGTATCCATCCTTACATAAGAGATGATTGAAGAACTGGTAAAAATAATGTTTGTTAAACTTGACAAAGTGAAACTTTGTGCCTCTGTTTAGCCTTTCTTCCAAAGATCTGTCAGAACTTCAAAATATATATTTTAATTTGCTAATAGCAATATTAGCCATCAATTAAATATGCAAAGAGAAGTGTCAAAATATTTCAGAAAATGATGACAAATTCTGATTTCTTACTTTTTTAGTCCACTAATATTCTTCTGATAATTTGTTCATTAAACTTCCAAGTCATGAAGTGTGGAGTAGAAGAAGAAGCAAGAACATTATTATGAGAAGACTTGGGTCTGAGCCCTAACTCTAGCTTTTATTAGTTCTGTGACCTTGGTGAAGTCATTTTATTCCTATGAACTTTAATTTACTTATCTAGAAATGAAGGGTCAAAGTATGTCAATCCATCAATCAATTTTCATTTAATAAGTGCATTTATGTGGCAGGTACTCTGTCAGGTCCTGGGTCCACAGACAAAAATGCAATAGTCTCTGCACATAAAGAGTTAATATTTTATTGGGGGAGGTGGCTAAATATTCATGTATTGCACTATATAAAATAAATGTCAGATAATTTTCTTGGCTATGGGGAAAGCATGGGATGCTTGAGTGATCAACATTTGAACTGTGAAGAAAATTAGAGATTCAAGGAGGCAGAAGTTCAGAGGGAATACATTCTACACATGGAGACATTTTTTGCAAAGTTGCAGAGACAGAAGAGGGAATGCTATGTGTGAGGTATACTAAAAGAACTATTTTTTTCTAGCCTGAAGAGTTCAGGAAGTTTCCCCCCATTCCAGTTCATCTTCCACTCAAAAGTTGTCAAAAGTTATCTTCCTAAAATGTAGGTCTAACCATCTCTCCCTCCCTCCCTTCCTCTCTCTCTCTCTCTCTCTCTCTCTCTCTCTCTCTCTCTCTCTCTCTCTCTCTCTCTCTCTCTCTCTCTCTCTTTCTCTCATACACACACACACACACACACACACACACACATACACATGAGAGAGAGACAGATAGACAGACAGACAGAGACAGAGAGACAGAAAGACCGAGACAGAGATTTGGGAATCTCATTCTGGCAGCAGCTGTGTGCAAAATGGAAGAGAGAGACAGAGAACCTAGAAGCAGGGAGACTAATTAGAAGGCTAATGCAATCATCTGAATGGGGAAGGACCAAGCTAAGAAGAAGATGTATGCAGAGATGTTGATCAAGAATTCATAATCCAGGGAGAGGATCCTGGGAAGATGGCAGAGTAAGTTAGAAAATTCAAAGCTCTCAAGATTTTCCCCCCACAAAAGAGATGAAATAGCACTTCAGGGTGAATATTGAACAGCAAAAATAAATAAGGGTAGAGGCAGAACAGGGGAACAGTTGGAGAAGATCTGAAGAAAAGTCCCAGAATGAGGTTTGGTGGCTGTGAAGAGTAAACACTTCTAGGCTAGATCTTAGGTCAGTTTAAACAGCAAGAGGCAAGCCCTGGGACTAGATGGGTTGGGAGGCTGCTTCAGCCCCATCCTGCAAGAACTTTAATCCTCAGTACAGTGAGGTGTGTTGGGCATCTGAGTCCGGGAAGATCAAGGGAACACCTGTACTGACAAGGAATGCCAGACCCAGATGTGCTGCAGAGATGTGGCAGGGTCAAGAGGAAACCAGCACACACCAGGTAAGTGCAGAAACAGTAGAGTGGAGACACTGCTGACTCTGGGTACTTACTGGAGGCTGGAGGTCTTGGTTGCAGTTCCAGGCCAGTGGGGAGAACTGAAGAAAGATCTGAGTCCAGAGGCACCATCTGTCATTCTCCAAGATTAGAGGTGATTATGAAAACTAAGATCCTACACATTAAAAAAATGCACAGGCAAAGGAGAAAGAATCCAACTGTAGAGAGTTACTAGGGGAATAGAGAATTCCAGAGCTCATCTCCAGAGGAGGATACTAAAGCAAAGAAATCAACTTCTACCTCCAAAGAGTAACACCAAATGATCACCTGTTGAAAAAGAATCCATAGAAGCACATTAAAAAAAAGACTTTAACAATCAAATGATAGTGATTGAGGAAACAATAAAATAAAAAAAGAAAAATCCAAGAGAAAAGAACCATGAAAAGAAAGTTAACCAATTAGAAATGGAAATACAGAACCTTAAGGGAGAAAATGACTATTTCAAAAACAAAATTGGACAAGAGGAAGATAGCAAAATTATGAGAGATTAAGATATAGAAAAACAAAATATTAAATGAAAAGTAAAAGATAATGTGAAACATCTCAGAATAAAAACAACTGATCTGGAGAATAGATCAAGAGCAAACATAAGAGCAATCAGGCTGCCTGAAAGTTATGGTAAAAAAGAATTTTGATACAATAATACAAGAAATAAAGAAAATTGCCCTGAAACATTAGAACAAGAGGGGAAAGTAGAAATAGAAAAAAGAAGCATCCACTGATCACCACCTGAAGGAGATCCTATTAGGAAAACTCATTCTAGTCAAATATTCTAGTCAAATTCTGAAACCCCCAGCTCAAGGATAAAATGAAACAATCAACAAGGACAAACAAATTATATATGGTGGTACCACAATTAGAATCACACAAGACCTAGCAGTAGAGACACTAAAAGACTGCAAGTCTTGGAACAGCATAAATCAAAGAGCAGAAGAACTGAAGTTCTGACCAAAAATATCATACCCAACAAACCTAAGCAAAATCCTAAATGGAAAAAAAAATGCATACCTAATTGACTGTCAGATTTCCAAGACTTTGTTAAAAAAACAAAAAACAAAAAACAACTGAATGTAATAAAAGATTTGACATGCAAGTGGTCAGAGAAATATAAGGTACATACCAAAGACTAATTACAAGGGATTCAGTAAGGACAGACTGTTTATTTTTATGCATATAAAATGCAAAACATATGTCTAAGACTGTTATTAGTAATTGGGTAGTTCATAAGAAAGATTGGGGTAGACCTAAGTATGGTATGACTTTAAAAAACAAAACCATTTAGGAACAGCTAAAAGGAGTAATTATTTTATACAAATCAGTTGTGAGAAGAACTCCCACAGAGGAATTAGATAGGGGAGAAGTGCTGTTAGTTCAGGAAACTTAACAGGTCCCATTCAATGGCAATGAGTTCAAGAGGGAATGATAGACAGATAAATAAATAGATAGAAAGATGGATAGATTAGATTGATGGATGCAGAAGAGTATAATAGTCTTCGAAATTCAGAAAGAACTGAAACACTAAGGGGATAGGGAGCTGGGAGAGGATAAGGGAGGTATATCTAGCAGGGAGGGTAAAGGAATAGGTTAAATGGGAGGTATAGAAGGATGTTTAAATAAACTAATAGGAATGGGAGGACAAGGGAGGCATCTTGGGAGGTAGGTTAAGTAATAGGAGGGCAAAGCAATAGGTAGAAGTAAAGTGGAGGAGTTAGAACATACAAGAAATAAGCGATACACATAAACATCAAAACAAAGATCAGAAGTAGAATTTGTTAGGGAAAGTATACGTCTACATATAAACGTGTGTGTGTGTGTGTGTGTGTGTGTGTGTGTGTGTGCTTAATTGTAACCTTCTGGGAAAGAGGGGAAAAGGAACAAAGTAAAAATTGCATAGCAGAAAACAAAAGGAAGCAAAGAAGACATGGGCAGCTCTCAACACAACATGCAGTAATTATTATATAGGCTTTCAGGAAATGGAAATTTATTGCTATATAGTTTGAATCCTCTCATATTCTGCTATGCACATGATATGTTTTTTTTCTTGTTTTGTATTTGTTTCAATATTTAAGTTTATTATCTTTCTTTTTTTCTTTTCTTATTGTGTATTCAAGTTTCAGCAATAAAAAAACAAAAAAAAAGTATTGGTAATCTAATTAGAGATGATCTCTAAGAACTCTTACTTGTTAACATTTTATGATCCATTAGTCTTAAACTGCGGATATGTTAATGTATTGTTGACTATTGACTAGATGCTATACTTTCTTAAGGATCTGTGATTTAATCCCTTTGGATAGTCCTTCCCTCCCAACTTAAATGGTCATTTTTCTAGTTTGCCGTGATTAGAATATTTCATCAGGCTCAGATGACAGATATTTGAGGACTGTTACTAGACCCGTCTTGTGCTTGACACCTTTGCAGCTTGGTAAGATTTCTCAGAGAGGCTGATTCTCTGAGTCAGGTTCACCTCCATGCCATGGTGAGGCATCAGAGTATTTAGTGGAGGTTACATCCTAGCATATGCAAGGAGTAACAAGCTTAACTCATTAATGATGATGAACATATTTTCCTACAGCTGTCAATTTGTAGAAGCCTTCTGGTGTAATATAAATACATTCATTCTTGTGCAGTGATGGTTTTAGAAACCCACACAAATCTGTATTGTCCTATAAGCATAGAGTTTGGGAATGAAAAACCAAAACAAAACTCAAGTTAGGGAATCTGGGATCAAATTCCAGTTCTGCCTCTTACCACCTCTCTGAACTTTGGTAAATTATTTAAGCTTTGGAGAATCCTGTTTCTACACCTGTAAAATGAAGGCGCTAGACAAAACAAATCTCTAAATTTCCTTTTAGTTCCAAATATATGACTTATCCAATGTTTACCTAAGTCTGTCATCTCATGTTGCTATTATCATCATTGCTTATTTTAGTCATGGTCCTTTGCCTCCTTGGGAATGACTTATGCTTATTTTATTTACAAAATAAATTAGAAATCAGACTACACTTGCTATGACTTTGCCCGCTCTTGTTCTTCAATTCCATGAGTTCTTATGAATCAAAAGTGAGAATGGTCAGTGTATATACTGATTATATATTATAAATATATAATAAATTATTATATAATAATATAAATTATAAATAAAACTCTTACACCTTTACCTTTTTAAAAGGGAGACATATTTTGGATAAACATGGTGAAAAACATTGCATTTGAGAATCTAAAGACACCTAAGTCAAGGTGAAGGTGAAGGTGAAGGAGAAGGGGAAGGAGAATGAGAAGAAGGAGAATTTATTTAGGGTTTTAAGGTTTGGAAAGCATTTTATATTTGTTCTTTCAAGTAGTTCTCACAATAAGCCTATGAGCTGCAAGCTGTTATTTTACTCATTTTATAGATGATGAAACTCACAGTTATACAGGTTAAGTAACTTGCTCTTCGTCACACAGAGAGTAAATGCCTCTTTTCTATTTAGTCCCCTCCTCCCTTTAATTATAGAAAAAAAGGAAGAAAAGTCAAAAGTAAACTACTCATATGTCTTTCAAAATCCTGCTTACATAACAATTTCAAATGAAGTAACTAGTTCTATTTTCTACGTGTTGTACACAGTGTACAATCATTTTGAAATGATTGGCAAAAGATAATTTTGATTCAATATTCCCAATAGTACCA
Source organism: Notamacropus eugenii (assembly GCF_028372415.1). Taxonomy (NCBI): domain Eukaryota; kingdom Metazoa; phylum Chordata; class Mammalia; order Diprotodontia; family Macropodidae; genus Notamacropus; species Notamacropus eugenii. The sequence goes on along the minus strand of NC_092875.1, from coordinate 315,592,862 downwards.
GTGTGAATTGGACAGGAGGCATTTGGGGGTGGGAAACCTGTGCACTCTTTTATCTTCTTTCATTTTTCCTTCCTTAAAATTTACTAGTAGATAAGAAACAGAGAAAAATTAGAAATATTGCAAAAATCAGTAATATATTTGGTGTGAGGCTACCCCCCCATATATAATTGAGGGGGTATCATTGTGCAGATCAAATGGAGGCAGAATAGACATCTCTAGAATTGTCTACTCTCACATTTCTCCAAGGCAGAGAAATTCCTTCCAGGAGGAGGAAACAAGAAGTTGGGGTCAGAGGTCAGCAGCCACCTTGTTTATTTTTTTATTTCAGAGAGAGGGAGTACTGGGCTAGAATTATATCTATTTGCTTCCTTAAATATCATCAGTCTAGTGGATGTGGTTTTCAGGTTGATATATAGTAGGCAATCAAGAAACTCATTTCCCTAATTCATAGAAAAATGGAAAATGAAGACAATATACATAGGAGAATATATAAGAAACAAAACATCATGAAGGAGTTTTCCTATTGGGATAGAACAAATTCAATTCAAGGGAAAGAAGGAGGGACATTGAAGAGTCCTGAATCTCACTCAAGGAGAAGGTCCTCCAAATCTCCACCGTAGCAAAATTAGGATGGGGACATGATGAAACTGGCAGCTATTCTCATGTCAGCTTCTTCCCAGAGCCTTTTCCTTCAGTGATCTGAAGTAGGTTGGCACCATCTATCTTCTCTCTCAAGTCTGAAAGCTAGAAGTGCCAAAATTTCTAAGAGACTTTGATACTTGAAGAAAGCTCAAAGAAGATTTATACTTTGTCTCTTCTGCTCTGTTAGTCTCCATCCTCCCTGCCCTTGACTCAGAACTGGCATTCTCCATCAAATAAGAGAGTCTCATGCCAATGGACTTTAGTACTAGGATGACATTCTTATGCTGTATAGAACCATATATAACCACAACAGATAGAATGGGACAGTAGCAATCGTATTGCATTGGCTTTGGAGACAGGAGACCTTGATTCAAATGCTACCTCAGCTGCTTATGAACTTTGTGACTATCAAGTCACAGCCTCTCTGAATCTGTTTCTTTATCTATAAAATAGGGATATAAAATAGGATAAACATACTTGTTCTACCCGCCTCATAAAGTTGTCAGAAAAGTGCTTTGTATATTTTAGCGCTATATAAAAGTACTTGTTAAGGCAGCTAGGGGGCACATTGGTTAAAGTGTCTGGCTTGGAGTTAGGAAGAACTCATCTTCCTGAATTCAAATCTGGCCTCAGACACATAGCAGCTGTATGACCTTGTCACTTAACCCTGGTTGCCTCAATTTCCTTATCTGTAGAATGAGCTAGAGAAGGAAATGCCAAGAAAACCCCTAATGGGGTCATGCAAAGTCAGACATGACTGAACAACAAAAAAGAAAATAGTTTTAAAATGGATTAGATTCTTTATATCCTGAATGCTGTCCGTTTGGAATTCATCATTTATATGACCTTAGCCCTGCCACCATACTTGTTAATTTGTGAGATATTAGTTAAAGCTAAGCTTTTATGAAATGCTTTTTTTCTGAACAATGTAATCTAACAACCAAAGAAGGAACATCTATGCCCCATAGTTCAGCTTAACTTTTACTCAAATGTTTGCTATTATAAATACAGGTCTAAAATAAACTGAGACCAAAAGGAAAATGGTAAATGACCAGCAACACTACTAATAGATTTCTTCCTGAATCTCACACATTTCATGAAAGAAAGCCCTATAACTCCTCTAAAAACATTAAAAAAAAAATTTGTAAGGCACCCAATTACAGTTAAAAGGGTAGCTGGAAAACACTGAAAGCAGGACATAATCAACACTGTAGAAGCTACCACTTAATGACCCTAGACCTCATTTTCCACCTTCTTCCAGGACCCGGATCTTCATTGTGTTTCTTCCTTTGGAGCAAATGTGTGGGTGACTGTAAACCTGACTATTGAACGTTGAGTTCTAAAAATGTAATTTCTCAGAAAAGGCATGAACATTTATTTTATTCTGTTTTACTTTCATGTTTGTTTTGTTTTTAGTGAGATTAAGTTACAGGAAGTCGTGAGGAAGTGGCTAGTTTACCTAATTTTAAAAAGTGCTGCCTTTATCTAAGTTTATTTCTTTCTTGACAGTGAATAATTTATGGGCCTAAATGAATGATGGTTTTTATTGGTTTGAGGAGACACTTATATTTTGAGGTAATGCCATCTCGGAGAAGGAGGAGGTAGGCAGGGGGAGAATATTTCAAACGTATGGAAGAGATTGTTGAAAACAGAAAACAAATAAATTAATAAATTTTGGGAAAAAATGAAGCAACATAACTGAAATAATTTATGACAGATTAAGCCAAGTGGGTGTTGCAAAACTTAATAAGGCATGGGTTTTAAAAAGGGGTGGGGTAGATACACTTAGTTGGTTAGTTATATGCTTAGTTTCTAAAGTAGGAGAATCTGAGTCACTGATCCTCCAATTCCTGTTAATAAATCAGATTAAGAGCACAGAGCAATTGCAGAAAACTCTTAAAACAGAGATTCTTGACCTTTTTGTTTATCAATCTAAAGAAGTTTAGAGATTCCTCTTTAGAATAATGTTTTTAAATACATATAAAAATAAAATACATAATACCAAAGAATTCTACTATGAAATAGTTATCTATATAGACATATGTATATATATACAAACATACATACATATGTACATATCCATATCTGTATAGATCTACATGTTATAACAAATTCATGGGTACCAGATTAAGAATTGTGTTTAAAAATAATTTAAAAAGCATTTTAAAAAAAATTTTGGCAAAAAGAAAAAAAGGAAGAGTCAGCCTCTTCTCCAGCTGCCAAAGTTACCTTATGTAGGCAGGGAAGGATTCAGGATTATTGTTTTAGGGGCATTATTATTATTACTTGAATTCCTCCTGGTAGTGGTGGTAGTGGTGGTGATGGTGGTATGAGCCTTGTATACTCTGATATGGTTCCACTGCTACCCCCATTTTTTATATAGGCTCAGAGATTTCACTGTTTTGGGGAACTCCCCTCTCCCTCATCAGTTTTACAACTATATAGTCTTTGAGATTGCCAGGGGGTAGAGTTGAAGTCACTTTCCCAGGGTCACACAGCCTGGGGTGATCTGAAGCCTGATCTTTTCGAATCTAAGGCTGTCTTTTTCTAGACATTATTTCACTCCATATCATTGCTGTGGGCATTATAGACGATTAATAAATGTTCATTCAATTTAATTGAATGCTAAAACTATCTAAGACTTGGATCATTGGATCTGAAGTTTAATGAAGGATCTCAGCTGAAGGCATTTAAAAACAAAGCTCGGCAGTTGAGACAAAATTCATTTTTTGAAATTTGGATCCTTAACATGATTAGTTTTTTCTCATTGAGAGTTTGTGGGGAGGAGAGGTTAAAGGCAGGGACAGTCACTGTAACAAGAGACCTAGACACATTCCAAGTTATCTCTTTTTGAATTCAAATTGGAGCACTGCTAATAAGCAAACTAGTCTTGCATTATTGGCTCTAATGGTGTGAACAGCCATTAATTAGAGATATAGAGCTTAAGTAACAGCAACAGGGAGATTAAAGGCTCTTCTCTCTAAGAATTCAGCTCCCACAAAAAATGCCTACAGCTTCCAAAAAAAACTCAACAATCAACAAATTCAATCCACATAGCCCAGGAGATTTCAAACTTCCAAGTGGTTTGGCAGAGTTAAAAGTTTAATCTGGGGACGCGGGGGGAGGGCACTCTACAGTTTATCTGACATAAAATCCTGTGCCATGGAAGGATGGGAGTTTCTCTGGGAGGGGGCCCATGTAATAGAACAACAATACAGGAGGTCAGTCAACAGAGATAGTGCCATCAGTTGGTGCTAAAAAAAAAAACCTGGAGTACAAATACATTCAATTCTTTCACAACTTGGCAGTTATATGCTTACGGACCTTCCCTTTATTACCTGTTAAGGAAAAAGGCCAATGATCTAGTTCAAGTTGTGGAAAAGGAACATGATTGTAATAGGGACATTCAAGAGGAAAAGTGCCTGGAAAAGATGGCTAACTACCTCTAAGAACTGAAGAGAAGCAAAGTTACATTGGAAGTGCCTTTCTTCTGTGCATTGGATTCCTGGGGGATACACTTTCAATTCTTGTTGGAGTAGCAACGAGATTAACTAGATTACCTGCAAAGAAACCTTAGGACTGAAGAAGAAAAGAGAACTATTGGGGGGTACATCAGGGAAGGAAAAGAGACTTGGCTTAATATTAGTGAGAATCTAGGGTGAGGTATATAGGAGTAGAATGTGCTGTTTAAGTATATGAAGATGGCTGCAAGGAAAAAACGAAGTGAAGATGCCACTCAACCCACTTCTGATTGGCTAGATTCTCCAATCTGACATGTTATTTCCCCTCCATCCCCAACTAGAATCTATAGTCTCTGTTTGGATTCAGGAATCAGCTTAAATCTCCTATTTTAAAACTCTACAACATAGCTCCATCCTCTCTCACAAGTCAAATCATTCATTACTCTCCTTCCTGGACTGGAGATTCTTGCTACACTAGTCTTCTGGCTCTTCCCTATGATCATGTAAAAATATAAGCAAAATATCCACACAGGAATAAGAAATTAGGTATGATATCATCTATTAAGCAGGAACACATACAGTTAAGAGGAAAGGATTCATACTGAAAACTTTGTACTGAATTGAAATCAGAGACAATTTTCTTTTGCTTGATTTAGCTTTGTGCATGGTGAGTCCTGCTAAATAGCTCTGATATCACTCTTATTACAACCTATCATTTGATTGTTGTATTGTGTATCCTTTAATAAAATCTATCTTTTGTAAAAAAAAAAAAAAAAAAGAAATTCACCAGCTAGACTAGCTACACAGTTTAAATTAACTGAATAATTAATTGCTAACATTATTTATAAGTATGCTCTATCCTTCAAGGATATACACAAGAGTTTTCAAGGGGAAAAAAGCATATTCAATCACATTGCTTTCACTTTCAAATATTGTTATAGATAATATCAATAATATGAATTCATAAATACCATAATAATTCCTATAATTATGAATAATATTTGTTAGGGCAAAGTAAAATGGTACTATTGATAAATAATAAGAACAAAAATTATTGTTTATTTCATCTTCATTGCATCTTTTTCATTTTTATTTTAGTGGGTGTTTTAAAATCTACACAATATTTAAGTGCAGTAGTACACATATAAATCTATATATAATTGCTACCTATAGATTTATATTAACGGATCTATATGTTCACTTCTGTACTTTTAAACTAATGGGGTGATTAATAGAAAAAATTAAGAAGCATTGTATTTGACAGTCAGATTTGGTATTATCATATTAAAATATTATTGCCAAATGGACTTAATTAGGATAATATAATGTGAAATATGCAAAAAGATCTGTTTTTCAAACACAGGATAGTGATAGTCAAGCCAATCATATTTGTTTTATTTATACTTAGGAAAAAGCAAAGAGTTCTTTTAACCCAAAAAAAGGCCTGGTTTCTTTTCTTGTTTGTCCTAGTTGAAAATCCCAAATGCTGAATTCTTCTAGCACTTTCAAGAGTAAACCTCTAGTTTCAGTTATCACATACAGAATGATAGATTTTAGTTTTAGCATATGGAATACTGGTAGCAGTGGAGAACATGGAGGAAAATAATGCTGTATCATTTGAGAAGAGAGTTGAAGGGACATGGACAACATTTGTAAATTGGGAAGAGTTTCAATGAAGTTTTTTTTTAAATTGTGCTAATGATCAACCAGATCCTGCTTTCAAATACTGGGTAAATTGCAATATGTTTTTTGTTCTTATGCTTCATAAATAATGTTTAGATCAGAAGCCACCTTCTTTTGCTTTCCCTAGGAAAAAAATGTGTACAATTTTAAAGACTTGTACAGTTTGGCAATTTAATTCCATTATAATCTCAGTTTGATAAATAGAATTGTTATTTTTGTCACTTTAGTGAAATAATTTTTTAGAAAAAAATTAGGGACAAAAAGCATAAGATATACTTAGAAAACCAGCCTTGCTATGCCCACCTGCATACAAATCAGGGATAGAATATAAATGATTTAGTCATAATCCAGTCAGTACTCATTTCTAAACCTAGTCCTGCAATCATATGAAATACTGGAATATCTATAATGGTCTGTCTCTCCAGTATACCAAGTGGGTTATGACTGGTTATGAATGAGTCATCACCTACATCCCTTTCCTTAATGACCACATAGGAACTGCATATGATTTGACTAGCTAATGTAGCTGTGATGGGAGTAATACTAGCACTACATAAGCACAGAGCTACTCTTTACAAATTCCTCTCTTATCCTACTTGAACCTTACCGCAATCATCCGCAGAAATTCAAGCAGATGTAACCCTCATTAAAAAAAATAGGAAACTAAGGATCAGAGTGTTAAAGTCACCTGGAAAAGGTCACACAGCTAGGAAATTAAAGAGCCAGGTATCAAAACAAAATCTCCTGACTCACAGTCCTATGCCCTTTCTAATATATCATTGTTTTTTTTTTCTTTTAGCACGCATCATTTTTTATTTCTGCTTCATCAGGAGGTAGAAGGAGAAGGGAAAATTCTAGTCTGAACACTGGAACAAATACACTATGTGACTTTGGCCAAATCACTCTTCTTTGTGAGTGTTAGCTTCCTCACTCACTGTTATTAAGGGATATGAATAGATTCTATGCTCTCTCTAAATAGATCATTTCTTTTCAATAACAGCTCTGAGAAAAGTGGTAAGGGTCAGTGCTACTTTAAAACCAGGAGAGAAATATATCAGATAATCTATATTTTGAGGTCTTGGGAAGATGATCTTTTTTGGCCTTGGATGTTACTGAGCTCCTCTTTAAAAGTGAAATTTTGAGTATATCCTCTCACTGATGACATTGTTTGTGTCAGCAGTGGCACATGATGACAGAAAACTAACAATAACTCCTCACTTTATTGAAAAGGGGATTATGGCCCCGAGAAGTTAATGATTCATCTAAGGTCATATAGGTTGGTAAGAAGTAGAGGCAGAATTTGAATCTTTTTTTTTTTTCAAACTCTATTTGTTATAGTTTGCTATATAGTTTGCTCTCCCCTCCTAGTCTGTGGTTGCCTAGGAAGGTTTTCTCATCTATTTGAACACCATTTCACCATGGAGTCATATTCTCCGTGGCCACCTACTCTGCACAGCAGATTCTTTGCCTTTCTTCTTGGGGGCCATCTGCTCCACATTTCCTTCCACCGACAAACAATCTCATACCCTGAGACAATTCCACCTCTAGTCTGAACCATTAAGGACAATAATAACTCACCTAAACTCATTTCTTAATGATTAACCTACTCCCACACCATTACTCCCTCCCCAGCTCAGTGATTTTGAACTCATAGTGGCCTTTGTTCAAACCTCATTCTTGTTCCCTCTTGACCAACCCCTTGTTTTTAGTCCTTCAAATGAATATCAGTCTCATCTCACTCAAAAGTTACCCAAACCACTGTACTCCCTGGTCTGGTCCACATGAAACAAACTAGATTTTGTCTTAAACTTTTGCTTTCTCATTCTCTTCATCTTTTTGTACTCCACAAAACCTGGTTGTCTCCTGACAACACAGGAGAGCTTCCTGGTCACTCTTTCCACTATACACACGTCATGGTGGGGAATTAGGTGGGGAATTAGGATTGTTCCTTACCCTCCCTTGCCATTTCCAGGCTTTATCATTACTATAATCACTCAGTAACCTCTGCTGCTCTGAGGTTCATTCAATCTATATTTATCATCCATCATGCTTCTGGTGACTATTTTCAGCAGACTTCCAGGATACTCTCCTGTCATCTTTAATGATGTAAGTACTTGGCTCTCAATCTTTCTTTCCTCCTTAATTCCTGCCTTGATACAAGAGGACTTAAACATGCATGTTGATACTCTCTCAGAGGCCTTAACTTCCCAATTCTTCTACTTACTCATTTCCCATGATCTGTTTCACCACAGAGCATAAATGGCCATATCCTTGATTTTGCTATCACCTTCAAATGTACCATTTCCAAGTTAATAAATTCTGAAATTCTCTTAATTAAAAACTGTTATTCTACCTTTCCTCTGCCTTGATACCCTCAAAACTGTTCTTTTTCCTTGTTAATATGTTCAGGTCTGCCATCCCTCAATTCTTTCCCAAACGGTCACAGTTGACCTAGCTAAACTCTCCTCTCTTTCTTCTCTTGACCCTTTGTTGAAACAATTTATTTCTACACTATCCTGTTTTTCGAACCCCTTGCTCCTTATCCTATTAAAGATTTTGAATGGTAAAGTTACAGCTTTGGATTACTTCCAACATCTGCTGCCTTGACTCCATCTCAAATGCTGCTGAATGAAGATGGAGAAAAACATTAAAATTGATAATATCTAGTCTCTGTTTATCCCTTACTCAGGTATGATAAATCTTTTGCAACGCACTAGTTGACTCTAGATCCTACTCATTACGTTGACTTTCCAAAACGTTTTTATCCCTTTTCAAAACTCCACTTTCTTTATACTCTTAGTCAAGAATTTTACATCATATTTCAATGAAAAAATTGCCAAGAATTCTCTTTTTACCTTCTGCCTTATCTCACATCACTCAGATGGATTCCACTAATTTCTCTTCCTTAACTCCTATTTCAGCAGAAAAAGATATCTTTCTATTTGCTGAGGCAAACCTCTCAACATATGCAAGTCATCTCATTCCATCCCAATTTCTTCAGTAGAATGTTTTCTCTATCACCCCTTCTCTCTCACTGATCTCCAGTTTTCCCCATGGGCACAGACTGTTTGCATGCTGCCTACAAACGTGTGTATGTCTCCACCACTTTCAAAAAAAACCTTCACTTAAATCACCAGTCCCTGCTAGCCATAATCTTATCTCAGTTTTCCCTTTTGTGGTGCAAGTCCTTGAAAAGGTCATCTACAAGTTCTTCCACTTCCTTTCCTCTCACTTTCTTCTTCATTGTCTTTATTCTGATTAACAATCTCATTATTTAACTGAAAGTGCTCTCTCTAAAGTTACTAATGATTTCTTGATTGCTAAATCTAATGACCGCTTTTCAGTGCTCCGCAGTCTTGACCTCCCTGTAGAATTTGAGCATGCTGGTCATTGTCTTCCTGATACCCTATTCTTTTTAGGTTTTCATGGAACTTATCTCCTATATTTTTCTTCATCTCTCTTCTTTAGTTGTTTTTATTGGTTCTTCATCTCGATCATGCCCAGCAACTGTGTGTGTTTCTTAGGGTTCTGTCAAAGGCCTTATTCTCTTCTCCTTTTATACTATTTTGCTTGGTGATTCCATCAGTTTCACTGGATTTAATTATCATCACAATGTAGATGTTTCTCAGTTCTACATGTTCAGCCCTAATCTCTCTTCATAATTCTAGTAACTGTAGTCTCACATCTCCAAAGGCCAATAAGACATCTCACACTGGATGTCCTATGGACATCTTGAACTCAGCACGTCCAGAATTGAACTCCTTATATGCTCTCCCCAAACCCTTTCCTTTTGCTAAATTCCCTGTTACTATCCATGATACCACTATTCTTTTAGTCCCCCAAGATCCCAAACTAGATGTTATTCTTTGCTCTTCCCTCTCTTACCACAACTCTCTTATCTAATCAATTATTAAGTCCTATCATTTTTGCCTTTGTGACATCTCTCATATGCCTCCTTTTCTTCTCTGATACTACAACCACCTTGATTTAGGTCCTCATCACTTCATACCTGGATCATTGCAGTAGCCTTCTGGTTTGTCTCTATACATCATTTTTACCCATTCTAATCCATTCTCCACTCAGCTGTCAAAATGATCTTCTTGTAGCATATCTGTCCATTTTTTAACCTCACCATTTTTATCAATTCCATTTCTCTCTATTCCTCAAGAGTAAAATGCAAAATCTCATTTGACTTATAACACTTTTCATAAATGGAACCCTTCCAACCTTCCAGACTTCTTACACCTTACAAACTTCTACCCCCTACATACTCTGTCATCCAGTGACACTAGCCTCACTCATTGCTATTTAGCACAGACAACCGTGTGTCTCTGACTTTGGGCTTTTTCACTAGTTGTCCTCCATATCTGGAACTCTTTCCTTCCTAATCTTTGCCTTCTAGCTTATCAAGCATCCTTCAAGCCTTAGCTAAAGTCCCAAATTTTACAAGAAGTCTTCCCCCCTCTACGGTCTGAGATAATTTCAGCTTGAACTTGATTGTATAAATGTTGTCTTATCTTCCCCGGCATTTCATTGTGACCTTCTTGAGATGAGTGATCATTTTTTGCCTTTGTTTATATGCCCAATGCCTTTCACAGTGACTGGTCCATAGTAATGCTTATTGTTCATTAATGTCATTTGTGCACATGTGCTTAATGACAAGAACAAAGTTTCAAATCTTGCTTGGGATACCTACTACTTGTGTGATTTGGGGCAAGTTATGGTAAATCATTGCAAAATATGGAGTTTTTCCAGAATAAGTCCCCCCACCCCCATATGCTTCAAGTCCTTGTGGATATGACACAAGTTTTGTGAACCAGTATAAAAATATATTTTGGTGAGTCTTGGTTTTCTATTTATCATGTCACATAAGGTTTGTTCTCAAAGTGATCCTAGCTGTCCACAATGACACTACACAACTTCCAATTCTCTATCAGTGCATCCTTGAACATTTTTTTCTTGCCTTGGTTTTGATTGCCATCCTTCAACTCACTGGTGAATACTCTTGTCATCCATTCTTCTCACATGATTGGTCTAGTGAAGCTGAATTGAGAAAAACATTGCCTCTGTGCCTGAGGAGTAAGAATGCTACCCTAAACTGCAATGTAAGAGATTTCATTCAGTTAATTGATGTTAAAGCAGAGAAGAACTTATCCTTTTATCATATAAGTGAGTGACAGAGTGTAATAAAGACAAGGTTCCATCATATGGAAGCTTTGCACTAGGATTCTGTGCCAATGGGAACATAAGGAAAGAAAGACAAGCAAGAAGAAAGCAGAGGTTTGAGTGACTGATTTTTAAAATTATGCCCTTAGAGAATCTAGGCACCTTGGAAAATCAACTTGCTTTGCATGAAATCTAAAATTTTCAGTGGTTCAGCCATGTTCCTAAAGTTTTTTAAAGTTACTAGCCCTTAATTATGCATGTGATATGGGAGGATCAAATTTTAGAATGTTCATAGTAATTGTATAATTGTTGTATTTGAATAAAATATTTATTCTCCTTATATTTGTTATCCACTAAATGAAATATTTCACTGACAGATAGCTGGTTTCCATTCACTTTGCTCATGGCTTTTGATCTAATGGTCTCAAATGGGAGGAGGATTAGTCTTCCCTCTTCAAATCAAGCGTAGAGTGTATTTTATTAATTCTTTCAATGGGAAAACTGGTTGAACAAAGTTTAGTACAATTTGTATCCTATGTTGGGAATTCTCTTCGGGACTGAAATACGAAGTAATGTTTCTTACCTAGATATTTTGTTTTGCTTTGATTTAGCTTGTAGTTGACATGGTGCGTTTAGATTAAAAGTAATAAAATTTAAATTTTGCATTTCACTGTGCAATTTTGAACCAATAGAATTTGAAGCTGTTATTCATGGTGTTAAAACATTAATAAGCTAAGATTCTCAAAAGAGGGTAAATGTCCATAGCATAACTGAAGACAACAAAGCCTCTCCATTGCTACATAACTTTTGGGCTTACCTTACAAAGAAGGATTATCTGGAAGTAGATTTACCATTTAAACATTACCTCATTTATATAAGGCACTTGTTCTTGCTTATTATGTTGCATTTTACAAAACTGTATTCATGCAAAACTAGATGCATCAGTCAGGCACTGTACAGGCCTGTCATTCTTATTTTACATCAAAGAAGATTTTTAAAATGTTGTTTGCAGTTCTCTTTATTCAGTTCAGTTAAATTTAACCAACATTTATTAAGCATGTATATATATTCTGTGTAAGCCTGTTTTGAAATCAAACATTAAAAGCAAGATTTGAGTTATGGTTGAAGAATTATCAACTTCCATTCATGATAAAGAATGTATATGTTTTGCCTGAGCTATCATCACACATCTGAAAATATCAGTTAAAAGGAGGCTCAGATGTCATCTAGTTAGTGCTTCCTAAATTGTGGGTCATAACCTCATGCGGGGTTCCAAAAATTTTGGCAACAGTAGAAGGTTTCTGAAAGCACAATGATGAAAAATTAATTAAAAATCAAGCACATAGGCAAAGAATTTGAAATTGAGTTTATGCCCATCAGTTGGAGAATGACCGAATATGTTATGGTATATGAATGTAATGGAATACAATTGTGCTATAAGAAATGGTGAGCAGGTGAACTTCAGAAAAACCTGTAAAGCCTTACATGAACTGATGATGAGTGAGGGGAACAGAACCATGAGAACATTGTACACAGTTACAGTTACATTGTGTGATGACTAACTTTGATAGACTTGACTTTTTCTCAGCAATGCAAGGTTCTAAAAGAACTCCAAAATGCTTATGATGGAAAATGCTATCCGTATTCAGAGATATAATTATGGAGTCTGGATGTAGATCAAAGCATACTATCTGTTCTCTCTCCCTTTTTTGTTCTGTTTTGTTTCTTCTTTGTCATGGTTCATTCCATTGATTATAATTCTTCTTTACAACACAACTAATGTGAAAAAATTTTTAATATGAATGTATATGTAGAGGCTAGTCATCCTAATGAATATCATGCTACTGGACCCAGATGACTCAGGAGAAGAAGGTGAGGTTAGTGACCTTGCATAGCCCTACATCACTCAAATCAAAGTCAACTGTACGTCATGTCATCATCTTGATGTCATGGTCCTCTTTGAGAATAAAGGACAAGCACATATATGTAGAACATGTATCAGATTGCACACCATCTTGAGGAGAGTCCTGGAAGTAAGGGGAGAACATTAAAAACTAAAACTCTTGTGGAAATGAATGTTGTAAACTATAAATCAATAAAATATTTTATAAAAAGGAAAAAAAGAATCAAACATGTAATGAATCCAAGATGTTTCCGTCAGTACTTCCCTGTGTTGCATCAAGCAGTTTTACTGAAGTCTTGGTTCTGAACACAAAGCAAGTACACATTGCACTGTGCATGGCTTCAGACTGCCAAAAATATGAAAAGGGGTCTTGAGCAGAACAAGTTTAAGAAGCCCTCATTCTAGTTCAATCTACACCTGAATCTAATTGTTTATTTAGTGCCACACCAATCAAACTAATGAAGAAGTATTTTCTAGAGCTAGGAAAAATAATAATAAAACTCATCTGGAAGAACTAAAGATTAAAAATATTAAGTGAATCAATTGAAAAATATGAGGGAAGGCATCCTAGTGGTACCTAATTTCAAACTATATTGCAAGGTGATCATCATGAAAACAATCTGGTATTGGCTAAGAAATACAGTGGTGGATCTGTGGGCTAGATTAGGTTTTACAATTCACAGCAGTAACTGATTATAGTAATGTAGTTGAAAAATGCAAAGATTCAAGTTTTTGGTATAAGAACTCACAATTCAACAAAAATTGCTAAGAAAACTAGAAAGAAGTTTGGAAGAAATTAGGCAAAGACCAATATCTCATACCATATACAAAAATAAGGTCAAATTAGATAAATGATTTAGAAGGAGTGATATAAATAAATTGGGGAGTATAGGAAAATGGATCTGTCAGACAGAGGGATAAGAGGAGTTTATGATCAAACAACATATAAAGAGATCAGAGGAGGTAAAATTGAATGATTTTTATTACATGGAATTAAAAAGGATGTGGACAAACAAAGCCCAATGCAGCTAAAATTAAAAGGAAAACAGGAAAGTGTGAAAAATCACAGCAAAATGAATGTTAAAAATAAACAAATTTAAAAAACTATATTTCTACTATGTTATAGAAATACTTGTTTTATTTCTTAAGGTGACAATAAAATAAGTAAAAATTAAAAAAAATAGTAACTGCTTTGACTTTGGCAGAGAGAAAGCTGGAATCAATGGCTGGATATTTGTTTTAGTCTAATAATTTTTAGTCATGCCTCTCTGTCAGTCTTTGGATTTGTTTCCTGTGCTTTTCTATTTCCTTTTTCTGTTCAGGTGGACTGCAGCGTATTTTAATCTGAATCTTGTCTTTTCTCACTTAGCCCCATATGTCCCTGGTCTCTCACCTTCTCAACTAAGGATCAGGATTCTTCTTTACTGAGAAAACTCCAAAACTCCAAATTCTCTCCTTTTTTTCTCAAAACCTTATTTTAAAGGTTTATATTATATTAAAACATTATTCCTTCTTCTCTCCTTCTTTCCCCCAGGCACTGATTGTGAAATGATCTTTCTCCAGGTCCTGGCCATCTCTTAAATATATGTCCTTGATCTAAATGCCTTCTGTCTTCTTCATCAGATTGCCCCATCAAAAAAACTCCCACCCCTACTCTTTAATTGCCCTAAATGTACTGGTTCCTTTTCTATTGCTTTCAAATTTATATTAGTCTCTGCTATGCTTCAAAAAAGTTAAATAAAGTGAATCGATCCTTCACTGTACCTTACTACCACTAAAGCCATTATCTTATATCTCTTCTCTTTTTTCCATCCAAATTCTTAGGAAAAAAAACAAAACTGTACTTATCATTTCTACTCCCTCTTGATTTGCTTACTCCCCAGCATTTCATAATTCAACTTCCAACTTTATCAATCAACTTAGATTTTCCTCTCTGTAGTTATTAATGGTCCCTTGATTGTCAAAACTTGTGGTCTTTTCTAAGTTCTCAGCTTTCTTGACCTTTCTGCTTGCTTCATTTGATAAAGTTGTCCCCAATCTTATCCTGACTCTTCTACCATCTCTGTTTTCTGACACTATTCTCTCCTGGTTCTCCTTTCAGTTATCTGTTCTCTTCTTATTTTCTTTGCTTTCTGTATTGCCCAGGCAATATTCACAGCACTGAGGACAAGTATGAATGTGCTAGCATAGTTCTGAATTGCAAAGTATAACAGACTCTCCATGTAGAAGGCAGAAGAAAAATATGTATTCAGGGACTGGAAAGCCAAACCCATCATAGTGGCCAGGAAGTCAATACACTTTGGCATTGCAGGTGACAAAGGCATTTCCTAGCCTCTCTCTCCCTTCCCTGCTGCGCCCTTCCTACAAACAAACCCTCAGAAGCCTATCTGTTCCTTCTTGCCTGTGTCCTTCCCAGTTCTGACTGCTCTCTGACTTACTTCCTCTCACATCTGCTCTAGCTCTGCCTCTTCCTTTTCCACCTTTCCTGCTCTGCCCCTTCCTGTTTCATGTGACTCGAGTCATGTGACTCGGACTTTTATTTGACTTGAGAACGTCACACTGTCTAGTAATGAATGAGAAAGATCTTCCCACTTAAATTATCATTACACTGTCTCATCATTCGTATTGTTCCTTGTCATTGTGGTATTATCCAAGACTGTGCAGGGCTTTTCTACCATTCATTGTCTATACCCTCTTTCAGTAAGTTCATAAGTTATGGATAAAGTATTGTACTTAGGTTGATGATTCATAGATCTAGATATCTTGTACTTGTCTCTTTCCTGGAACTCATAGTAGGAAGTGCCTACTCAACATTTAAACTGAATTATTCTGCAAACATCTTGACTTCACCACATCGAATAGAACTCAAGAGATATTGAATACTCATCTTTCAAATTCCCTTACTTCTATACAAGGCTCTACCATTTTTAAGGCTACGAAGTTGATAAAATCAATATTATCCCTGCCTTTTCTCTCTCTCTCTTTCTCAATGTAGCTGGTCTATTTTCAAATCATAGTATTTCTACCTCTACATCATCCCATGTATCCATCCCCTTCTCTCTCCTCCCACAATCAACACCTTAGTTCAGACCTTCATTATATCTCACTTCCACTCTTGCAGCAGCCTTAAAGTTGTTTTCTTTAAGTCTTTTCCATTTCATTATATCCTCTACACATCTATAAAAGTGTTTTTTCCTTAAAAACATATCAGATAATGGCACTCCCTTACTTAATAAATTCCAGCAACTCCTTATTTATACTAAGATCAAGCACAAATAAACTCAGTTTGACCTTTAATACTTTCACAGCAAGCCCAACATAGTCTCCAGCATCAAGAATTACTCTCCTTTTTGTATTCTATGGTTGTCACACATATAGTCCTCCATCTCCAGCCTTTAAGTTGTCTTCCAGGCTTTCTTCCTTACTTATTCCTCAAACAGTTCTTCTCATTGTTCAAGATACTGCTTATTAACTATCTACTACATGAAGCATTTTCTTTCCTGTCCTACATTATAGTGCTATCCCTCTCTATCTTGCATTTGTTCTACATTTCTTCCAATATGCTTAACACACACACACACACACACACACACACACACACACACACACACATACACATACACACACACACACACCATGTTGTCCCCTCCAATAGCATGTAAGTTCCCTGGAAATTGATATGATTATATATGTTTGTATCTGTCTCCCTACTGATAAGTAGTAAGTATAAGACTCATAATAGATGCTAAACAAAAGCTTTTTGATTTGTTGATGACAAAATTCACTTTTATTTCTCCCTAGATTATTGTTCACCCAAAATGCATTGCACTAGATTTTCCTCCTCTGAATCCTCCCAAGTATACAATGCTATATATACCCATTTTTAACCTATTCTATTTATTTTGAATATAGCAAATCCAACCAGCTCCATATTTCAAGTATGAGTTTCATTCCACCAAGTTTCAGTGAAACCTATGAATTGAAATTTGCAGAAAAAGAGTTTTTCAGGATATCTCCTCATGTTTAATATTCTCAGAAGCCTGGGAAGCATATACAACATATAATAAAGATTTTCATATAAAGCAAATCTTTCTATATCATACCCAGCAGATTAGCAGAGGAAACAAAAATGGGAAGTGTCAATGCTGGAAGGGATCTGAAAAGAAAAGAACTCTTATGAGTTGTTGACAAAGTTGTAAAGTGATCCAACTATTTCAGAATATAATTGAGAATTAACCAAACAATAAGTAAAATGTTTATACTCTGACAAAAGATCCCACTGATGGAAAAATTCTCCAGAGGTCAAAGATAAAAAGTAAGGCCAAACATACATGAAAAATATGTGCAGTGGCACTTTTTGTAGTAGCAAAGAATTGAAAAAAAGTAGATATACTTCAATTGGTGAGGGGCTAAGCAAATTATAGTATAGTATAGTATAGTATAGTATAGTATAGTATAGTATAGTATAGTATAGTATAGTATAGTATAGTATAGTATAGTATAGATATAATATTATACCAAAAGAGATAAGAATGACAAATACAGAAAGAAACATGGAAAGTTAATGAACTGCTGCACAGTAAAGTATGTAGACCCAGGAAAATAATATATTCACTGATTTGAACATGGTATACAGAAACAAAAAAATAACATGTTATGTAATTATAATGACTAGGCTTATAATGATAAGAAGAGATGTAAGAATAAATCTTCTTTCACTATTTTGTAGCGATGTAAGACTATTGGTTGGGTGATTTGGATATAGAATTATATATATATATGTATATATATATATACACACACACATACACATATATTCATACATATATTTTTATTTATACACAAACATACGTATATATGTGTATATATGCATATACATATATACATATACGTATATGTGTATATATACACATATATTAGTTATAGATGTTGATTCTCTGGGTATGGAGCGAGGAAGCAAATTTTTGGAAATAAAGGTGCTGTAAAAACAAAAGATAACAATCAACTTTTAAAAGATTCAGCTATTAAATTGTGTACTCTTCACTGACTAGAAAATGTTATTATTGAAAATGATTAATTGCAGAGGCTTCTGGATGATCTAAGTTTTGCTTTACTTGCTTTCCCCTGTCACTCACAATCCTATGCAGTTCACTTCTTGCCAATTTTCATATTTGTTATACTGTAGAGACCATCCAAGTTCATTTATTCAAGCCAAATGTTTATATTTGTTACCCTTTAGAGACCACCTGAGTTTGTTTGCTGTCTTACTCTGGTGACATAAGAATTAGTTAATGGAATTTGATTGTTTAGCAGAGAAGGCAAGTGTTCCTCTGATAAGGGAAGGCATGACTAATCCAAAATTTTTATACTGAATCAAATTGTGATGATCTAATGCTTTTATGACTGTGAAGTTCAAAATTCTTATTTTGTGGAGAATCTGTAGGGTTTGACATAAAAGCTCAGAAATATAATCTATTATTGTCCTTTTATTAATTATGATTATCATTAAGAGAAAAAAATTCCCTTGATAAACATTATTATGGCATGATTTGTTAATTGTGGATGTAGTTATGCTTTATCAGTAACTCACATAAAAAATTAATAGCATCCATTTCCTAGGGAAGGGAGTAATAGTATCATTGTGATTAATCATGCATATATTCTAAATAATTTAAAATATACCAATAATATTATCAGTAAAATATGTAAACAGTCATCTGGTAGATAGTTACAGATCCTTTCAGCAAGCTGTAAATGAAAAGGTTCATTTGGGGTATGTTGCTCTGGTTTCCGACATATAATTTTATTTTTAAGATTTTGCCATTAGGTTTAAATGTGGTCATTTAAAATGAATCTAGGTTGTGTTCACTGGTTATTTTCATTTCTACAATTATTTGGTCATTGATGGATAACTAATATAACATAGGATAATCATCTGAGTAATGAAGAAGTTCCACTTTTAAGCAATAAATTTCTCATCATATGACTGTGTGGAAATGAAGAATATTGGTATTGAAATTTTAACAAAGTGTGTTTATTAGAAGCAGAAAATGTACATCCTCATTCTTTCATTTTAAAAATACAAGAAGAACAAAATTGCTATTACTGTTCTGTGTGTGTTTTTTTTTAAAGGGCTAAGTCTTGAGCTAATGCTAGGGCATAGTGCTTTTCTTTTGGGCATACGTGTTGGTTGAGTAAAGCCTACAAACAACTTGAGAAGTTTAGATACAAGTTACTGCCTCATTGAAAGTTCATCTTGGACTCTAGGAGAAGAAAGGATAGGCCTATGCAATTTAATTCAATAATGAAAAAAAAGTATAAAGTATTATTAGAACAAAGGAAAGATAAATCTAGATAAGACAGAACCCCCTAAGCTAATGGAGCTTACCATAAAGGAAGGAGAGTTTGTAAATTGTTAAATAAGTAAAATGTAAAGTAGAAAGTATGGGAATTAAATAGTATAGGAAGAATATATATGTTGGTAACATGAAACTGAAATTTTCCTGGACAGGAATATTGTCAATTCTCAGGGGATCAATGACATCAGGAGGTTGATGTCTTGATTTGCAAGTGAATTGGAGTTAAGGTAGTCAGGGTTGTGCAAAGGTATTAGCCTCACTCACTCCTCCAGGATCATCTGAGGCCAGTGACATGACACAGTTCAGGTGACAGATCCCAGATACCTTGGGAGACCTTGGTCTTTTTAAGCTAAAGTCTTTCTCAGGATTCACTTTGTCTCAGGTTGTTAGAGGCAATACCCAGTCATGATTTAAGCCTAAGGAAGAAGAATGGCAAGAAGTAGGAAACCATAAAAGATACCAACCTCTTTCCAGAGTATTTGACATTGCAGTGGACTCAAGTGACAGATCAATCTAAGTCCTTTAAAGAGTAGGAAAATAATGTCCAACTTCTTTAAACCTGAAATTTTGACTCATATTTCACATTACTTTTATCTTCTTGGATATGTTGTGTCATGGGGAATGCCAAAAATATTGGAGCATGGGAAAGTGCTATCCAGAAAGAATTTTTGGACTCAATACATCTTCAAGTCAAGGGCAAAACCTTATTGTGACACTATAAAGAAGGCTGAACCCCTTCGGCAACTCACAACCTAATGGAGGTGAAACAAAAGCTTTTATGGGAAAAGGTCAGAGTTTGGTGTGCCAACTGTGCAAATTAGGTCGTCCAGGGTAGAATCAAGGAGTACTTAATTCTTAAAGGAACAAACAGTTTCTGTACCTTGTGCACAGTTGTCATACCCAGAATTCACTGCAGGAAACCCTGGAGGAGAGGCTTCTAAGGGTGTGTTTTTAGGTCTGTTATATCAGTAAATCAACTAGTGGTCATGGATATCTTGTTTGTTGTTAGCCAAGGTCCTCTTTATACAAGATAGCCTGGGAAGGTGATGTCAATAACTTGGATTTTATATAGTGACTATGGGAGTCAGTACAGAATACTTTTGTCTGCACAAAGGATCAGCTTGTCCCTGTAGCCAGAAGGAATAGTTTTCCTCACTGGGTCCAGTCATGTGTTACTGCTAGGGACATGGTCCTTAGCTGAGGTCCAATCACCCCATCAGATACATATACAAATAGCAAGGCACCCTTTTCAGTACTAAGTATCTAGGCAGACACATCAACAAAAAAATCAGACAAATAGACCAACTTAACACAATGTCTAATGTTGGGATTGGAAGTTCAAATCCGTGTGGACGGTCTCGGGCGGGTAAAAGTGGGACTTCTAAATCTTAGAGTCTTACGAGGCCCTCCATGAACAGCGGGGATTCGAGAAGGTCAGACTGAGCTAGCTTGGCTAGCTCGGGTATTTCCGCCTCTCCCCGGGAGATACGTGATGGGTGGAGTCTCCCTGCCCTCGAGGTCATCCCGGATCTGGGCACACTATTGTTATCTAACAGCACGGTATTGAGATGCAAACTGTGTGGCTGAAGGTTAAGTAGGATTGAGGAAGCCTGAAAGCTCTCTTAGCACGTGAGGAGCCAAGAGGACAGTAGGCTCCGCTTTCTTCTTTCCTCTCTCCCCTCCCCCTCTCTCCCCGCTTGTACTTCTACTTCCAATCCCTTAAGATTCTAGCCTCCTTAGGAAATCTCCCCCTCTTCCTCCTAAGGAAGACCCCCTGCACTTGTAACCTAGACCCTGAAATAAAGCTCAACCCTTGTTCGACTCTAGAACGTCCTTTCTCTCATATGAGCATCCGGTTTTGGCCAACCGAAGACCTCGGAGGTGAGGTAAGAAGACTCGGGTAGCCCACACAGGCCTCTAGGCCTGCCAGTCTAACACACAGTAATTACTTTTACAAAAGCTTGTTTCCTTTCCTTCCCACCAACCCCTTTCTCTAATAGAAGATAAGCAACTTGAGGGTAAGGACTCTCTGTCTCTGTCTCTGTCTTACCCTCTCTCCTTCCTTCCCTATTCTTCTCCCCCCTCCCACTGCATCTTAGCATTAAGCTTGGCTCATAGTAGGTCTTAATAATACTTGTTGATTAGAATCAAACTCAGTACAATATGGTCATTTACATGGCTTTTAACAGGCTGTATCATGTGTTACCCTCCCCCTCCCTAAATCTAAGTAAATTCATTCATAATTATATACAGTCTGGGTTGGTCTTGTTCATGAATAGTGTATTTAAAAAAAGAAATGGTTCTACTATTATACATTCAGATAAGACTGTGGAGAAAATTTTATTCAGTACCTCTAACTTCTTCTTTATGTGTCCTTTTTGCCTTTCATTTTATTCCTCATCCCTTTTTATACATTAGGTGCCTTGAAGATCATCCAGTTTAGAACAGTTCCTGGCACATCATATATTAGGTATTTAAAGCTTAATGACTGAGTGACTGACTAAATCTATTAAAACATCTTCCCTTAAAAGGTCTGATACCTCCTTACTGTAAAATTCATTAAAAAAAATATGTATATAAAATATATATATATACATATATATACGTATATACATATATACATATATACACACACACACACACACACACACACACACACACACACACACACACACACACACACACATACATTTTCCCCGAAAGTCCTTCTCTGGTGCCTGATCATGATATGGTGGTGAACTTGTTTTATTTTATTTTTATTTGTACACTATGAAAGCCGAAGGCAAAGGCTTTGTAGCTTTTTGTAGATGGAAAGATTTTAAGTACAGGCCTGGATATAGAACTTATGTCTATTATCTAAGGACTAACCTTGCTAAGTGGAGAGGAGTTCCTTACCCCTTTGCAAATTAGTTAAATAGCTTTTTAGGCCCCAATAATTTGCAAAGCAGTCAAGTCATGACAATCTACTCACACCTGTGTGCTCTGTGTCTATGAATTTCATAGCGGGAAGAAGCAAGGGCTGACCTGAGCTTTTTGAGTGGATTAAAGAGGTAACCAAAGATTAACTTTGGCCTTAGTTTAGGCTCAGTAGACTCATGTCTGAGAATATCTTTGAGGCTCCGTTGTCTTCAATTCAAAGTAACCATAAACAGGTAATGGAGAACTACCCTCAGATAGGGAATAGATTAGTGATCCTTCTGATCCATAGTCGGATGACAATAGGCAATACTAAGGTACCTTTGGTCCATTTTCATATTTTCTTCATTTTACAAGTTGGAACTTAGTTTACTTTGAAACTGTTCTGTGGCCTTTAAGTAAGTATTACTCATAGTAGCCCAACACTTACAGCTTCTTTCTAGCTTCCAGGCATGTTCCCAGTAGACCCTAAAGTCGATGACATTTTTAATGAAAGTGCTAAAGTTTTCAGCTCAAAAAACCAATCTGACCATAGGATTGGAAACAGGTTTGGAATTGGTAGCTATTTCTTAAAATAAAGTAGTTGCTGTCAACAGTTATCTTCGGGGCAGATGTAAATATTTATTGAATGAAAATGGTCATTTCTATCACTTGCTTACATGAAATTATTTCCCTGATTGTTTATATAACAAGAGGTCCAGTCTCTTGGATCTATTGACAACATGGCTATTTTATTAGGCACTTGTAAACAACAACCTGGACTAAAGCAAAAGGTGGTGGGAAATATCCATTAATTGCTAAATCTTTACTGTTCTGATTTCAGTCTTTCTTTCTTTCTGCCAGTGTCAGGGTACAAACCTCAATTAGCCTGCCCCTTAAGGGGACAAGATAGTCTTTCTAGTAGCCATAGATGTAAGGTGAACCAGAAAGAAATGTTTCTTGGTAACTGGCCAAAGGTCAAAGTTCAAGTATTTGGGAACATATAGGTTAATAACAAAGGGATAACTGATTAGTCTCTTTCTCTCTTTTCTCTTCCTCTATGTCATCTCCCCTCTATCCCTTCCCTGAAGAATCTAGAGGCATTAGCAACAATCGCATTCATCATCCTTTGAGAAGTCAGATACTTAGCATTCCTTGGGTCTCTCCTTCAATCTTTTCCCTCCATTATATCTGAAATCCCATGCTACAGACTATAGATTTCCTTGCATGTGCTCCATGTCTATTCATCTTTTGTTTGTTTGTTTTATTTTCTTGTTAATTCATTGATGTATCTTAAGGACCTTAGGTCATTTTCGTCAACCAAATTGGTTGTAGTTCAAGGAAACTACTAGACGTGATAGTATAGTGCCAAATTTTGAAGTAGAAAGACTCGAGTTAAAATTCTGCTTCAGAAACTTAGTAGCTTCGTGACTGAGCAAGTAAGTCATTTTATCTCTTTTAGCATCAGTTTCCTCATCTCTAAAATGGGACAAAAATAGTACTTGTAAAGTCATTGTAAGGATCCAATGAACTTGGAAAAGCCCTGGTAAACAAAAGCAGCATATAAATAGGAGCTGTAATGCTTATCCCTATTTGTAATTGACATAGCCTCATTATGCGAACATGATTATGACAATATTAAGAATTTCATATTGAAAGTAACATTTATCTCTCCAGACTATTTTTATATATTTGTGTGGATATATTAAACCAGTTTCTCCAGAATTCTCTATATGTTACCTACAAAATGTCTACCTTTAATAATAATTGTTTTACATATGTCCTTTTATTTTAGTCTCACAGCAATACTTTGAGGTTGGTCATAAAGGAATTATTATTTTCATGATAAAGATGAGGAAATTGGGTTTTAAGAAAATTCCATTATTTCCTCATGGCCATTGTAGCTGGTACATTTCAGAAGTGTGATTTAAACCCGAGTCCAAAGTCAGCACTCTACATGTTGTATCAGACATTAGTATATGTCATTCAGACTACAAAAGGTGCTCTATTACCAGTTGGAGATACTCTTAGCATTTTAGCAGACCCACATCAACAGGCAAGGCTGGAAAACCATCTGCCTGAGTTGTACTAGTAATATTGGAGGGCCATCTCCAGTCATCCTGATCTATATCTCACCACTGCACCCAGATGGCTCTGGAGGATAAAGAGAGGCAGGTGACTGTGCATAGACCTTTCTCACTTAAATCCAACTCATTTGCATGTCATGGCATTACCTCCTTGATGTCACGGTCTCCTTTGAGAACAAGGGACAAAGAACAACTGGTAGCATTGAAATTCTAACAATTATGGTTGGATTCTTAAATTTTTCCATAGTTTCCCTTCTTAAAACCTATTATTGCTTATAGGCAGGTAACTCAAATTCAAGCCACAGTATTATTAATGTCGGTATCAAGTATAGCATTTAAACATAATACTATTGGTGCCCAATCATGTTCATTGCATGAAATAATGAATGATGGTATGACCCATCTGTAAAAAGTGTTCTGATTAGGGAAGGAACCAAGATGACAGAGTGAAAGGAAGCAGTATAGTGGACACTTCTCCACAAACTCCTTTAAACATATCCAGAAAATTCACCAGACTGAATCTTGAAGGGGAAATTCAGAAAAAAAAAATCACAGTGAGGCATTTGTCCAGCCCAATGTGGCATAGGGAAACAAACAAGGAGATCTATGGTTACTAGGGTTAGGGTAAAGTCTGGATCCCAATGAGCAGAGTGCTACAATGCCCAGGAAAAAGGCTACAGTGAAAAAGTGCAAGAGAAGGTCCCAGACCATACCATGGCTGTACTGGAACATTAGCTGGGCAGAACAATGGGGACAGGTGCCAAACGGTAGCTTTGTTGCCCACTGATCAGTTTTGGGTCACAGATGCAGGACAGAGTAAGAAGAGGATCTCCACATGGGGTAGTGGTCCTCAGATAGGGAATCTCCAGTCAGTGTCCTGAGAAAGGAGGAAGAACAGAAGCCAGCAGCACCTATGTGGTCTAAGTTCAAAGCAGGTTCTGACTTTCAGCATGTAGTCAAGCCTGCAAAGGAATAACCAAGGCAGGAATCCCATATCATTGGGAAGCCTATACTCCAAACCAGCCAAGCTTTATGTTTGGCTGATAGTGGCACAGTCCAGCAACACTGTACTCTGGTACAACCCAAAACTCAGGTCATGAAATTGCAGAGCTCAGAGCAGAGTGGTAGCATTCAGACTTTGCCCTGAATCAGATTAGTCAGAAGCATTAAAAACTCACAGGTCTCCAGTATGTCTCTGAGATGATGGAAGAAAAACAAAAAATAAAAAACAATACTCAATAAGAAAGCTGCAAAACTAGCAACCCTGGACTTCCCTCCAGAAGTGAAACCCAGCCTTAACAAGAAGTAGTCTGAAAGAGTGGGCGAACAGGAAAAGAACTCCATTATAATGAGCTATCATGGGAGCCAGGACACACAAGACAACCACGGAGAAGAGAATGACATTTATAAGTAAATCCTTAGAGGAAAAATAGTTAGGCCACAAACTCAATTAAGACTACTGAAAATATGAAACAAGAGTTTAATTAAAAAAAAGAGTTAAGATATTTTCATAAATGGAACAAGAGCAATTTTGGGGAAAAAATGGAAAAGAAATGAAAGCTATGGAAGAAATACTTGAAAGTGTAATTAACACAAGTTACATACAAGTTACAAAACCTTATGCAAGCAACAAATTCACCGAAAATAAAAATGCATAAAACAGAAACCAGTGACTTCATGTTATAATAAGAAATATTAAAACAAAGTCAAAAGGCTGAAAAAAATAGATAAAATAAGGCATTTCGTAGCAAAAATCATTGACCTGTAAAACAGATTGAGAAAAGGCATAGGAATCATTGGATTATCTGAGTCCATAACCAAAAAAAGCCTAGATATCATATTTCAAGAAATATTAAAAGAAAATTGGCTATTTCCTTTAGAATCAGAGGTCAAATGAGAAATAGAAGAGATTCACTGGTCAGCAAACTTTCAGTATGTAAAAAATGTGCTAATGTCTAAAAAAATGTCTCATTTGCATTGTCTTTCACCTATCAGGAAGTGGGGAGCATGTTTCATCAAAAGTACTCTGGAATCTTGTTTGGTCGTTATACTGATAAGAGTTCAACAGTATTCTCTCACATTTATATAACATCCCTTGTTCACCTGTTCTCCAATTTATGGACACCCCCTCAGATTCTTTGCCATTTGTGTTACAAATACTATGTTATTGCATGCTGAAAGTTTGTTTTGTTTAGGACTAATCCTTTCATTGATCCACCTCTACTCTTGCTTGTAAGCCCACAAACTTTACTCTCTAGAATAGTGTATTTTATGTTCGTGACTTCTTTGTAATGATGACACTGCGATTCTGATTGTGTCTCCTCAGTACCTGAATTCTTTCTTTCTGCCTTCATGCAATATTTTTTTTCATTTGACCTGAAAACTCTGGATTTTCTGTTGGCATTCCTGGGAATTTTCATTAGTGTATTTCTTTTAGGAAGTGACCAGTGAATCTTTTCTTTTATAGAGTTAATACCATATTTTCATAATCAGTTTTGTTTTTCCTGTGTTCTCCAATTGGGGCAAAGGTGGAAGAGTGAGAAGGTGGATCTTTGCTGATTAAAATAAAGAAGATATTTGCTTTAAAAGCAGCCTGCTTCATAGACTTTAACTAGCTTTACTAAAATTACAAGTAACGTGTAGATCCACTAATAACAATCAGGAATATTGAATCTTATTTTGGAGAAGTAGAATAAGTCCTTTAGAAAGAACTTGCTTTGCTATAATTTAAAAATACAAATGCTCCAAAATGATTCCTAAATGATCCATTGCTGCTTCAAATCTTTGGGGTTAATATTTTTATTTTTGTACCTGTACATGTGATGCTTAGATGCTGCTCCCACATAGAACAGAATCACATGATCCAACCAAGAAAAATCATATTCAAGTTTAGAGAGATCAGGTATAATTATCTTGATTAAATCCAGCTAAACTGAATTAATAAATTTCAGAGTAACAAATAAATTATAAAGTACCTTACTACAAACAGGTATACTTCTTATCAGATTCCTGTTTTTCTAACTTCACTCTATTAGTCTTTAAAACATTCTTCATGGCTTTAGAGAAAGACTTTCTTTTTCTTTTAATCTCATCTATCTTGACTTCTCTTTCCATTTATTTCTATTTGCTCTTTTCATTTTTTTTCTTATAAACACTTCTGCCTACCATTTTCTAAGTGAGTCATTCATCTCTTCCTCAGATTTTCTTTACCAAGTCACATGACTTCACAACTCTCTTTGTTAAGATAATGGATTTCTAACCCTATATCTGGAAACTTTTTTTTTTAACCATTATTGGTATCTATAGTGGAATATAATTGGTTTCCTTGGAATCCTTATACATCCTTATAATTCTGATGAAGTGAAAGTGCCAGGGCTTATCGCTCCCAGAATCAGGCTGGTTTCATCTCTCTCTAAAGGTTCTCAAGTACCCTGAAGGGTTTGGGTCCGTCTCTTCTCTACTGTCCTATATTGCTATGAATTTGATACTCTACTTCACCCACCCCCCTTATGTTCTTTTATTTGTTAGGGCCCCAGTTAATAGTATTCCACTTGCATTTAACCAGTTAGCATTGGGTAGCTTTTATAAAGAAATACTTCAATGATATAGCAATTACAGACATGCAAAAACTTCCTCCCACAACTTGGTAACACATAATACCCTGTACACAGTCTAAGAAGTTTTTAGGTGATGGTGGAGAATTTCTTTCAGAACTAATTGATTGATAAATTATTTCTATTTCTATATAGTATGGGTTCCAGTTTCATTACTGAAAATGACATCATCACATAATGAGATCTTAGGGTGGAGTGGGAATCCAAAGATCCTTTCCAAAAATTAACCTTCTTTACCCTCAGAGCATTGACCTGAAATCTGACTAGTAGATTTACAAAATGTGAACTCCCAAACCAGATTGGAGGCTACATTCTCTGTATTTATGATAGAAAAGAATGAATGAACAGGATGAGAAGATCCTGTTTCTTAAGAACATATGGCTTTCAGAATGGAAAGATTCTTTGTCTCCATGGTTTTTCCAAAAACTTGTCACTCTGTTAGACTATAGCTAAAGATAAGTTGAAGAGGGGCAAAGAGCAAGTCACTAATATCGAAAAGCCTTTTGAATGCCTTCAAAACAATGAACCACTCCTTCACCAAGATTTTAGCCAACTGGAATCAGTCGTAGATTATCCCTGCTTGCTCCATTGTCTTTAAGGCACTTTCTTCATATCTCATGATTTTCTCAGAAGTAGCTCCATAGTTTTTTTGTTTTTTTTTTTCCATTTGGAGGAATGCCATCTAAGGTGCTTTGGACATATACCACACCTCATTACATTGAAAAGGGATCCATAAGCTCCTCAAGAAAGACAAATAGATCCATGACACACAGAAAAAAAAACACACTTTTTTTTCCATGTTGTCTTCCTGTTTAGAATGTGAGCTTCTTGAGATTAGGAACTATATTTTTCCTGTCTTCATGACCTTGATGCTTACCATAATGCCTGGAAAATAGTAAACACTTAGTAAATGCATGCTGACTGACTGAAATTCTTTGTTTTTATATTTGTATTTATAAAAAAATTAGTCTACTGTTGTTTATTTTAAAGTCTGGAAGAGAAATTTCTTGTTATGTAATGGGAATCTAGCAACATGCCCAGATAACCTGAAATGGCTTTTCCACATGGAGAGGCTAGCATACAACCTCCAAGAGATTATGATGACATGTGAGCAAAATATATTAGACATTTTGTAACTGGTTGCACTTTTTAGGCCTAACTACCTGACAGCCCTTATTTTATTCTTATCAGCTACAAACAAAATGATGAGTTTTTGCTATTGGCAACTTATAGGTAGCACAATAAATAGAGAGCTGGGCCTGGAGTCTGGAAGATATGACTTCAAGGCAGACTTCAGATACTTACTAGCTGTGTGATCTAGGGAAAGACATTGAACTTCTGTTTGCCTCTGTTTCCTCATCTGTAATATGGGAATAATAATAGTATTTACCTCCTAGAGTTGTTGTTAGAATCAAGTGAGGTAATAAATTGTAAAGTACAATGCTTGCCACATAGTAAGTTATACTAATGTTTGCTGTTGTTATTAGGCAGAACTCTTGGCATCTTCTAAAGGACATGAATCAATTCTTTTTCTGTCTAACCATAGTCTGCTGTCTTCTTATTTCTCCCTCTGCCTCTCTTTTCAAAACCCTGCTCTTCTCCTCTACCATGACTTCCAATCACTTGATTCTTCAATGCTCTCCCAACCCAGCTCTCCAGTGCTAGCAATTTTCTCCTCTTTTCCCTTGGTCAGTTAATTCAACTTGATACTGCTCCCCTCTTTTGAGTTCCTTAACATCTCATCCATTGAAACCTGATAAGCCTTAATCTTTGTATCACTCCCACCATTTACTTCTTTTGCTCCTGTACACTTACCACTGAATAAAAGTGGAGAAAAACATTCTCTCTAACTAGGTTCGCTACAAGTTTATGTTACACAACCTTAACTGGAACCTCATCAATGTACTATTCCTCTCTGTACAGCAGCTACTCCAAACCTTTTTACCTCTCATCAAACCTCCTATGGCTTCCCATACCCTTACCTATAAGGTTGAAAATGTTGGATATTTTTTCCTGAAAAAAAATGAAGTCACAAATGGTTAGCTCCTTCTTCTCCTGTCTTCATTTGCTGTCACTTGGATGCCTTCTAACATTATCTTCTTTGAAGCTCATGATAAGGGAGTCTTACTCCATTTGTTGTCTAACCATTTCCGTGATGTCCTGCCATCATTGTGCTATTAGAGTTTTTCTTGGCAAAAATATTAGAGTAGTTAGCCATTTCCTTCTCCAGTTCATTTTACACATTGAGGAACTGAGGCAAACATGGTTAAGTGACTTGCCTGGAGTTATACAACTAGTAAGTATCTGAGGTCAGATTTCAACTCAGGAAGAGGAGTCTTCCTGACTCCTGCCCTCACACTCTATCCACTGAACCACCTTGCTGCCCCAATCTTACTCCTTACCAAGGTTAAACCATGTGAAGCATCAGTCTGTATAGTGAACTTATGATTTAGGCTTTCCTTCAAATCAATCCAATGGCCAAGGGTTAGCTATAACACATTTTATGACCAGGAGTTAGCCATAAAAAACACCCATTTTGTCTATAACAGTTTCTCCAGTTTGAGGAAATTTTGTTTTTCTGTGTCAAAGGAAATGACCATGGCCTTTGTTATAAATTCCTGACAATATTTAATTGCATCATGTAATACAGATTTTCAAGAGGAGAAACAATAAAGAAGTATTCATGCAATTTTCCATGTGTTCCTGTCAATTCCTTTTCAAAAATTCTACAGTTTTTTTAGTTTCTTTTCTAGAAAGTTTTTTTTTTTTTTTTTAAGTAACAAAAATTGAACTTTAGGATGGTCTTTTTTCTGAACTTCACCCTAGGTCAATATCAACTTCTCTCTTGACAAGACACATCAAGACAGCATTTTCCTGGAAAAGTAATAATGTATGCTGTACCAGTCTTTGCCTTGCTGTCCACTCATTCTTCAGGATGTTGTCAAGCAAAGCCGAATGGTTTACTGGCAAAAAATAAAGGAAACAGAACTGGCTAAGCATTTGGTTATTTTATTACATTTTGCTTCTTGAAACCTAGGGATTTGTTTTACTCTGAGCATTATGAATCTCAATAAGAGACAGCTGCCCAGGGAAGTCACTGCCCTCTGTCACCAAGAGTATGACCTCTGCCCTATTCCATCAGAGTCATGAGTTTATCAGACGGTTATTAAAAATTACTTCACATTTGTAGCCTGTGATAACCTGTTATCACATTTCACATTTGAAACCCGTACTGACATTTGCAGGAACACATTTGAAGAACTGTGATTTCACCTATCTCCTGAAGCAATTGCTGGTGAGCTCTTCATACCTTGGTCCACTAGTTCCTCTGGCTATAAAATTTTAACCCTTGGTGGCCAAACTTTTAGTGATGAAACTTGGCCTTTGGTTAGCTGCTCTATCATTGCAAAGAAGGTTTAAGCTTTTCCATCTTGTTGAGATCTATCAGAATTTATGTTCCCTGGCATCATCTTTGAGAGAGGAGGGTCAACATTATGCACACATGGTTTGTAGTTTAGTTTTGTTGGAAGGGTGAGAGATGGAGTAAGCATCATTAAGCATTCATGTGCCTGAAATTGTGCTAATATCTCTTTTGAATGTCACAACAAGTTTGGAAGATAGGCACTATTATACTTTTTCACAATGGAGGAAACTCAGGCAGACATTGAACATGTGACTTATTCAATGTCATATTACTGTGTGAGGCCAGATTGAAGGTCAGATCTTCATGTCTTTAGGTTCACAGTATATACACTGAACTACCTCACTACTGTTCTTTCAGGTTCTAGAATTATCAGACGAGGATTTGTGTGCCAGGCCTGTCCTTTACTACCTGTGTGATCTTAGGCAAGGCTCAGTTTCCTCATTTATGAAAAAAAGACAATTTTACTAAGTGTCTCTTCCAATGCAATCTTACTCTTTTAATGGATAAGTAGAAAACTGGTATAATGCATGAAGTTACATTAAAACATTTCAAGCTTAAAGAGAGGTATGCAATAAATGAAACATAACTGTCCCCTTTTATCTTTTGTCTTCTGAAGAAGAATTTGTGATAATGTCACTAAAGTGGGATTAAATAAAAATACAAAAAAATCATACATCATATTAACATGCGAAAAACTTTTTCCTCAAAACTTCCAAAAGGGAAAATGTGTTATTATCCTTGTTTTCCAGATGTGGAAACAGAAGTTCAGGAAGTTTAATAAACAATGTTCCCCAGCTCACATAGCTAGTAATAACTATATTTTAAGTAAGGTCAACTATAGGAGCAAAGTTTACTCCATTATTTTCATTCAGTTCAACGTTTCTGAATTCCTTTTCTTGTTCAAGGCATTATATTAGACCTGAGGTAGGAGGAGAGGGAGAGAGGAAATAAATAAGACCTGATCTTTTTCTTCAAGACTTTATATTACAGTGGGAGAGATAAGATTCATATAGAAAAACTATAAAAAGTCTAACAGTTCTTTAGGGTTTGAAAAGATATACAACCATTCATACATACATATATACCGATGCATGTGTGTATGTGTGTGTGCGCGTGCATGCGTGCGTGTGTGTGTGTGTTTGATCCTCATAGCAATCCTGCAAAATAAGTTCTCTTATCCTCATTTTAGGTATAAAAAAATGAGGACTAGGAAGAGTGACTTATTGAGAGGGACACAATTAACAAGTGTCCAAGGCAGAATTTAATTTCCATTCTTCTTGATTTCAAATCCAGAACTCCATAAGCCAGATACCTAGTTGCCTTTTCAAAATAGATCAGAAATGCTCAAGAAAGGCGGAAATAATGTTATATTAGGATTCAGAAGAGAAAGTCTTTCTGGTTGGGAGACCAGAAAAGGTTTCATGGAGAAGCTAGATAATTTGGTGAAAATGAGTACAATTTAAAATAGCTAAGGGGAGTGTGGATGGTAACGTGGAATCCTTTTCAAATGTTCGATTTGGGAATTTTTTTATATAACACCCATTTTATTTCCACAAGAAACTAGCAATGAGTAACAACTTGAGCTACTGACCTAGTAAATTTCCAATATCATACTGAAGATTTTATATAGAACATTTAATTTCCAGGGAAAATAGCCAGTTTTATTGTGTCTGTGGTTGGGGGGTAGGGGGACAATTCTGAATGACAGATGGCATAGATAATGGATTTTAGGGTGAAGTTGAGGTGCAAAGGGAAACCACCAGTGAAATAACAAAGAGGGATCATTTTAAGAGTTTATTTCACAAGAAGCAAAATTTGAAATGCAAACGTTTCCAATATCCCCCAGGATAGCCAGATAGAATGAATGGTTCCATTATTTACTGATTAATTACTATTCTTAATTAAAATATGGTATTCTAATAGGTCATAATCTTTTCATTTGCATGTTTATATATATTGAAAGTTCAAAATAATGTTCAGGAAAGCAATTTAAGGCCAATTTGGGAGAACGTTAAAGTGTGTGGGAAAGCTGTAGGTCACTATGATTATTTAGCAGTATGTTGAAAGGCTTAATTTCACTCCAACCACTGGGCTTTGGGACTTATTTAACCCTACTTGTTCTCCACATATTGAGGGAATGAACTGTTGAAGGGGGTGTAATATGAATCTAGAAATGAAATAGTCTCTCCTTCCTCATGTACTAGTGCAGTGTTTGATGTTTATCTTTACAACTGTCATAAGAAATGTGATCTGGGAAGTTTCTGGGAAGAGTGGAAAAGGAGTGCACGGTACCATGTCTACAGTAATTTAACCATTCTGTGATAATTCACACAGAGTACAAAATATGCTTATTAGAATACTGCAAAAGATCTATAATTTCTTCAGTGGGGTGCTTCCTCTGCCAATTCAATTTTACAGCTATTTTTAAGACCCAGAGATACTTGCATTAAAAATAAAAAGCCTCTGTCTTCAAGGAAATATCATTCTACGAGGGGAAAACAAATTATACATAGATAAGTAAATGCAGAGTAATTCTGAGGCAAGAAACACTAACAGGTGAGTGAAGCCCTTTGCAATATGACTTCTTGACCTCTGTTCCATTGAAAATGCTTTCTACAAAGTTACCAGGGGTCTCTTACATGAAAAATCTAATGACCTCTTCTCAAATGTCATCCTTCCTGGTATATTTATTCCAGCTGACATGGTTACTCCTTCCTTTTTATGACACCAATATCTCTCTTTTTTTTCTTCCTGTCTGATCCCTCCTCATCTTCTTTGACTGGTTCTTTGTTAGTATCAACATCCATCAGTTCAATTATCATCTTTATATAGATACTTGCAAAACCTCTATGTTTAATGCTAGACTTTCTGATGCTTCAGTCTCATAACATAAATTTCTTTTTGTTCATCTTGAACTCAGTTTCACAGAGTTAAAGCATACTCATCATGTTTTAAACAAAACTCTTTATTTTTCTCTTCCAGACCTTTGTGTCTTCTAAACTTTCCTATTAATGTCCTGAACTATACCATCCTCCCATTTACCCAGGCTCTCATCCTTGCATCCTCCATATTATTCTCACTCAGCTCACATATCTAAATGTTGCTCACATATCCAAAGGTTCTTCTTTGTGTTCTCTCTACTTATACAACCATAGCCTTTGTTCATATCTTCATTATCTTTTTTCCTAGACTATTGAAATATACTTCTAATTGATCTCCCTCCCTCAGTTCTCTCATTCTGATCCAGTCTCCATTCAGCTACCAAAGTAATCTTCCTAAAGCACAGATTTGACTATGTCATCCTCACCAATCCCCACTCAGAAAACTTTAGGAACTTCCTATTAGCTCCAAGATTAAATAAAAATTACTGTTTGGCATTAAAGTCAGTTCTCTGGCTTAAAAAGAATTGCTGTTCACATTAAGAGATAACACATTTAAAGTTCATATGTTAAGTTGAAATTGTTTGTAGATTCTGTGTTTGACTATCTAAGAGAAGAGAATTTGCCCACCTGAAGTGTGATGTAGATCTAAGCTAAGTACTGAACACAGAATCAGCTTCCTGTGGTGCTTGTGTTCCTGAAAAGAACTATATCAAA
Source organism: Notamacropus eugenii (assembly GCF_028372415.1). Lineage (NCBI taxonomy): Eukaryota > Metazoa > Chordata > Mammalia > Diprotodontia > Macropodidae > Notamacropus > Notamacropus eugenii. The sequence continues at coordinate 315,558,032 of NC_092875.1, read as the reverse complement.
ATGCACAGTCCTGAGTTGTTAGTTACTCAGAACAATAATGAATTTCCCTCTCTCATGTGCTTGCCTCACAAGGTCCAGTAGGTGTGTATCTAATTTTTACCATAAATATTCAATGCATTTGTCTGAAAAATGTAACTCAGGTTTATATAGGTATAATGATGCATTTTATTATTTATGCATTAACTTCAATATGTAGTGATAACTGTGATAATTTTATGGCTATGTTTAAGATCTAATTCAGTGAGTGGCTGATTATATGAATAGGACACACCTAAGATGGAGACTCACAAGCTAGTGTGGTGAGTAGAAATGCACTGCCCTCAATAGGATTATACCTAGGACCCTGTGAGAGTTTGAGTGAAGCCATGAAGCCATGTGATGGTTTTTTATCCTTGGAAACAGAACTGTCTGAATTAGCACAAGTTGGAGTAAGTATTAATCAACATGTTCCACCTGAGTGGTAGTATGATACGTAAGTTATGTTATATTGATTGGTGACTATTCCATGTTATATCAGATCATACACCAAAACTGTAACACCTGTTATATTTGGGGATCCATGAGTATGAGTATATATTTCTTCTATATTTTACTTGTAGCTCATACATACATCAACTCACCAATATCTACTCATAGACTCCCCTACATACACACGTGCATTTCACACATGTGTGTGTTCATACATGTGCATACACACATATAAATACATATATGCATGTGTGTCTATGTCGATATGACTACATGTGCATATGTATATGTGTATCTATGTGTAATATTTATACATATATACTTACACACACATACACATCCATACCCATATAAATATATACATATCCATACATATACACACATATATGTATATATGTATGAGAGTTAGTCAGACCTAGTGATTAGAGAGTTGGTCTGAGTGTCAAGTTCTAGCTCATGTGGATTCTGTGACAATGGTCCATTACTAAATACACAATCAGACCTAGACCTCGGAGGCTATCTGGTTCATCCCAAATCTAAACAAGATGATCTGTAATTATAATAATCCTGACAAGTGATCATAGAATATCTGCTAACAAACCTCTAATTAAGAAGAATCTGCTTCCTCCTTGGACATCCTGGTCTACTTTTGTATAGCTCTTCTTGTCAGAAAGATCTTCCCAAACAGAGTTGGAAAGTTAGAGAAGCATAAATTAAATTTCTATTTTGAATACTGACAATATAGAATTTAGTGAATTTGAAGTGGTCCAAAGAATAAAACATTTAAGATTTATGAGGCACATAATCTCATTTAAAATTTCCATTTGAAAGACTTTGCAAATGTCAGAGGTGGGACTGAAAAGCATATCTTGCCTCACTCTATGCCCACACCCTTCCCATTACAACACTGATGAAGAAGCAATATTTAGTCAACAGATTGCCAAAATCATATTGTCTTATTTGATACAGATGGCAAGTTTCATAGAAAGGACAAAAGAACTGATCTAGGAGTGAAAAGACTTTAATTAGAACCATAATTTTACTTCTTAGTACAACTTTCTCTTGTTGGTCCTCACTTGCTTCAAATGTAAAATGACCAATCTGTATTATGTCATAGTGCCCCAGAAAGTCAAAATTAGAGAGGCCCCATGTATACTCATGTATTCATAGCACTACTTTCTGCTGCAGGAAAAGGAAAAAAAAACTGAAGATAAAATAAGTGGCTCTTGATTGGTCAGTGACAACAACTAGTGCTTTATGAATATAAGGAAATCATATTTTACCATAAGAAAGCGCAACACAAGGAATTTTGTACAACAAGAGAAGTCCCATTAGAGTTGATGCAAGGTGAATTAGGGAACCAAGAACAATGGCTCCAACAATTTCAGTAAAAATAACACTAAAAGTTAGTCAAAGCCTAATTATCTCTAATAACTTTTCTTGGTCCACGGCAATAAATCATGGTAGAAAAATGAAGAACTAAGTGATCATTGTGCTTGTTTTATTTAACTGTTTTTTAGTTACTTAACAGATCTGTCCCAATTACTGCAAGTAATATATTTTTAAGAAGTCTGCATTATACAAATTTGCATGGCATATTTCCATTAAACTATAATTAATTGGGGGCGAAGCCAAGATGGCGGAATAGAAAGACGCACATACACATAGCTCTGAACCCACAACCCAAAGATCGGCTATAGGGGAGCAACTCACAGTGAATTCTGCACCCAGAGGCCACGGAATATTGGAGCGAGGGAGATTTCTGTTCCGAAGAGACCTGCAAACCTCTTGCGGGCGGTCCTTCGCGCTGTGGACTGGGCGCCAGGACTGGAAGCAGAGGGCAGCCCTGCTGCGGCCTTGGCACCAAGAGAAACAGACCCGAGCAGGCTTCAGGGACAGGATCTCCAGCGGCTGCACAAGTTCCTCCGCCCACAGGTGACTGGGGTTGGTGAGAGAGTATCTTTGGCAGGTGGAGAGGGGAGTGGGGTGTCCCCATGATTCGGGCCCCCCTGGGAGGTAGAAGCTGAGAAGCGGCTGCAGACAGGGGCTCCCCAAACAGACGGGAGCCTGGATCCATTGTGGAAGGTCTGTGCATAAACCCCCTGAGGGAACTGAGCCTGAGAGGTGGCCCTGCCACAACCTGAGCACCTGAAGTTAATTCTCACACTGAATAGCAGCCCTGCCCCCACCAAAAGTCCTAAGGCGGGAAGCAGCATTTGAATCTCAGTCCCCAAACGCTGGCTGGGAGGACCAGGAGGCAAGGTGGGTGTGAGGAGAATATTCAGAGGTCAAGTCACTGGCTGGGGAAAATGCCCAGAAAAGGGAAAAGAAATAAGATTATTGAAGGCTACTTTCTTGGAGAACAGACATTTCCTCCCTTCCTTTCTGATGAGGAAGAACAATGCTTACCATCAGGCAAAGACACAGAAATCAAGGCTTCTGTGTCCCAGCCCACCCAATGGGATCAGGCCATGGAAGAGCTCAAAAAGAATTTTGAAAATCAAGTTACAGAGGTGGAGGAAAAACTGGGAAGAGAAATGAGAGAGATGAAAGAAAAGCATGAAAAGCAGATCAGCTCCCTGCTAAAGGAGAACCAAAAAAAATGTTGAAGAAATTAACACCTTGAAAACTAGCCTAACTCAATTGGCAAAAGAGGTTCAAAAAGCCAATGAGGAGAAGAATGCTTTCAAAAGCAGAATTAGCCAAATGGAAAAGGAGATTCAAAAGCTCACTGAAGAAAATAGTTCTTTCAAAACTAGAATGGCACAGATGGACGCTAAGGACTTTGTGAGAAAGCAAGATATCACAGAACATAGCAAGAAGATTGGAAAAATGGAAGATAATGTGAAATATCTCACTGGAAAAACAACTGACCTGGAAAATAGATTCAGGAGAGACAATGTAAAAATTTTGGGACTACCTGAAAACCATGATCAAAATAAGAGCCTAGACATCATCTTCCATGAAATTATCAAGGAAAACTGCCCTGAGATTCTAGAACCAGAGGGCAAAATAAATATTCAAGGAATCCGCAGAACACCGCATGAAAGAGATCCAAAAAGAGAAACTCCTAGGAACATTGTGGCCAAATTCCAGAATTCCCAGGTGAAGGAGAAAATATTGCAAGTGGTTAGAAAGAAACAATTCAAGTATTGTGGAAATACAATCAGGATAACACAAGATCTAGCAGCCTCTACATTAAGGGATCGAAGGGCATGGAATAGGATATTCCAGAAGCCAAAGGAACTAGGACTAAAACCAAGAATCACCTACCCAGCAAAACTGAGTATAATACTTCAGGAGAAAAAATGGTCTTTCAACGAAATAGAGGATTTTCAAATTTTCTTGATGAAAAGACCAGAGCTGAAAAGAAAATTTGACTTTCAAACACAAGAATGAAGAGCACCATGAAAAGGTGAACAGCAAAGAGAAGTCATAAGGGACTTACTAAAGTTGAACTGTTTACATTCCTACATGGAGAGACAATATTTGTAACTCTTGAAACATTTCAGTATCTGGGTTCTGGGTGGGAGTACACACACACACATGCACACACGCACACATACATAGAGACAGAGTGCACAGAGTGAATTGAAGAGGATGGGATCATATCTTAAAAAAAAATGAAATCAAGCAGTGAGAGAGAAATATTGGGAGGAGAAAGGGAGAAATCGAATGGGGCAAATTATCTCTCATAAAAGAGGCAAGCAAAGACTCATTAGTGGAGGGATAAAGAGGGGAGGCGAGAGAAAAACATGAGGTCTACTTTCATCACATTCCACTAAAGGAAAGAATAAAATGCACACTCATTTTGATAGGAAAACCTATCTCACAATACAGGAGAGTGGGGGACAAGGGCACAAGCAGGGTGGGGGGGATGATAGAGGGGAGGGCATGGGGAGGAGAATGCAATCCGAGGTCGACACTCATGGGGAGGGAAAGGATCATAAGAGAATAGAAGTAATGGGGGACAGGATAGGATGGAGGGAAATATAGTTAGTCCTATACAACACAACTAGTATGGAAATCATTTGCAAAACTACACAGATTTGGCCTATATTGAATTGCTTGCTTTCCAAAGGGAAGGGGTGGAGAGGGAGGGAGGTAAAGAAGTTGGAACTCAAAGTGTTAGGATCAACTGTAATGTTCTTACCACTAGGAAATAAGAAATACAGGTTAAGGGGTAAAGAAAGCTATCTGACCCTACAGGACAAAAGAGAAGATGGAGACAAGGGCAGAGAGGGATGATAGAAGAGAGAGCAGATTGGTCACAGGGGCAATTAGAATGCTTGGGTCTGGGGGGGGGGAGGGGATAAAAGGGGAGAAAATTTATAACCCAAAATGTTGTGAAAATAAATGTTAAAAGTTAAAAAAAAAACTATAATTAATTACAGTATTTCACACAAATATAACTTCAAATAGTGTGAATTGGAGTATATACAACCTTTTCAGGGGATTCATTATTTACTCTAATTGTGACTTACCTACATGGTAACATCAGAAAATAACCTTATGTTAAAAGCCACAAGTAAGCTGTTTTTGTGCATTTTGTTTCATTTTTTGCTTGTTTTCATTTTTTAATGAATGAATGGGATGACATTATCTCTCTGTTTCTTCATTCCTTTTCTAAATTGATGATTCTATGATAAAATGTACAATACTTGAGGACAATATTATTTCATATTTTGTATTTGTATCCTTAGTGCCTATCACAGTGACTTGCACACAGTAGGTGTTTAAATTCTTGTTGATTGAGCAATTAGTGAAGTCAGTCTACTCATTCAAACACAATTTGCTTCTGTTAACATCTTTTGCTCTAACTGCCATAAACCATGAAGCGGGGAGTGGGTAGGTAAATGGGCTGATATATTTCATAGCTAGTGCTTTCCAAAAGTATGTTGTAATATAACTGAATCAAAATGCATTCTGAAGGTAAGATGCAGAAGCATAGAAGGCTTAATTCTTACTCTGTCATTCAAGACATCCAATCAGAAAATAGTACGGACCAATACCCTACATAGTAACCTTGTGCACATTAGCAACTTCTTGCATGTAATAACTTCTGATGTCAGTAAAAAGCTGCAATGCTTCTATAGACAAGATTAATTTTGAAAGGTCTGCAAAAAGTCTATGAGAACCAAAATATCTCCTTGGTAAGGCTTTTAGGATGCCTGATTATTTTACCATTAAAAGTAACTTATTCAAATAAAGGAAATGGCTAAAGGCTACCCACAGGCTACCAACACAAGTAACTGACATTTAAATGACACTTTAAGATTTTCAAAACATTTTTAATATTGCACATCATTTCATTGGAACCTCAAAGCAACTTGGTGAGTCAGACATGAAAGGTATTATTTTATTGATTATATTAATGTGGAGACTGAGGCTATGGGAAGTTAAGTGACTTGTCCATGATAACTAATGGAACAGAGGTAGAATTTGAATGCAGGTCTACTTGATTCAAACTCTAGCCTTCTATCACCTTTCTTACACTGCTTCCAGTATGTTAACTGTGAGGTTAACACACTGAATCATCCGAATATAGTACTATATAATTAAACTAGTCTATCCCCAAAGGAGGGACTAGAAGTTATGTAGAGAGGGTTAGGATTTTTTATTTGATTGTGGAATGGGCAAACCAGGTTGCAAAACATATTTGATGATTTTTCTGTGGTCCTTACCTAGTAATTTAACATTGTCACCTCTCTTTTCTGTTATACAATAGATATATTACTTTTCACTCTTAGAGGCCTGTCATGGAGATTAATTAGTTTGTATTTATAAAAAATTTCAACAAATAAAAGCCACTGCAGTTGACAAGTTGAATTATTTACTATTTTATATCAAGAAGAGAGGAAGAGAGAGATAGAGAGACAGAGACACAGAGGCAGAGAGAGAGAGACAGAGAGACACAGAGAGAGAGACAGAGACAGAGAGACAGAGAGACAGAGATAGAGAGAGACAGAGAGAGGGAGAAACAGAGTGAGGGAGAGATAGAGACAGAATCAGAAAGATATTGTAAAGCATATGGTTGTCTCATAAAATACAAATCAGAGAAGACACAGACTTTTTAGTGCTGGCCAGGTCACAAAATTATAAGATTGTGGTAAATCAGGGAAGAATGTTACTGAACCAAACTTTTAATGAAAATAGATATTTTTGGTTGTTTTCTTAAAATCAAAACTTTGTGATATATCAGTCCAGTCCTCAAAGATGAGGGATCAAATCCCAAGGTATTATGCTGAAAAAAATAGTAAGCTGTTTCCATATAAAAGGCATTTAAGATCATGTAACACATTCCACTTTGTCCTTTATAGTAGTGGGTTGGATTACTGTATTAAACTCTGCCCCATAAATAACAACAATTTATAAGAAATTGATTTTTTTCATCTTAAAGGTGAATTTGACTGCACTTTTCATCTGACTTTGCTCATGTTTCTGAAAGAGCTCAGCTCTCAAGAATACTTTCAAAAGGAAATGAATACTTTTAGCTGGGTGTATTTTGGTGACTCAGCAGAAATGTTGCTGAGTTGATGACACCTCCTGGGGCTGAAATCCAGCATTTAATGAAGTTTTCCCTAATCTCTTGGCAAGGAAAAGGATAACTGCATACTCTCATAAGCTAACATACTATGAAATAGAAGAGGATGTGGGGTTTTATTTGATTATTATATCTGCTAAGTATGCTCATATTTTTGACTCTATGTATCTTACTCCAGGATTACAGGATATTAAAGGAATGGGCTTTAAAGATGCTCTAGAATAAACTTCTCATTTTTATATGTGAGGAAACGGAGGTCCAAAAAAAGAGATAAAATGAGTTGTCCAAATTAGGAATGGCCAGAGCCAGCTAGGTCTTTGGATTACTGCTTAACTACCTTCTTTATAAATGGCATATACATTTCCTGTGAACAAGCATCTCTCCACCATAACGTTTTTTTAAAAAAGTCATCATGGTAAGGGATTATGTATTTAAAATATAGGTGTACAATGAAAAATAAAAGGCATTGTTTTATATTGTTATAGTTAGAGGATTACCATAGTTTTTATTTATGATGACAGGTACAGTAAAATGCCTGAATTTAGGGATCATGTGCTTATTCTATATAATTCCTCTGATACTATGAACATAGCTCTCAAAGGAAACAGTATGGTATAGTGGGAGAACTTCTGAGTTTGGGGTCAGAGGATCCAAATTTACATACTGATACTATTCTATATTCTATGTATGTATGACAAAAAAATCACTTTACTCATTTGTGCTTCAGATTATTTATATTATAGAGACAATGAGAAGATTAGAAAATTTCCCAATATCCCTTTCATTCTATAATTAGAATCTTAAGAAGCAATAATGATAATCATTTGCAACTAAAATTATGTAAACACATTTCTATTTCTATCTGCTTTGGTCTGATGATGATGATAATTTTCATGTTCATGATCATCATCATTACCATCATCTATCATTCTATATATCTAGATAAATATAACACATATGTGGGGTAATGTATATACACATGCATGCATGTCATGCACATACCATGTGTACATTCTAGGTATAAAAGATTACAAAGGAAACCAATTCTGCTGAAATATTGTTATTTTTAAACATTTCTTTGTTTTCAGATTAAAAATCCCTGAGCTAGTTAATTTTCTCCTCTTGCCCATTTTTCTCTCTAGTCCATCCCCATTCCTACCTCTGCCCCAAAAGAGAAAGAATAGTTCCTAATGATCTGATTTGGCAGTTCTAAACGATGGCTTCTAGTTTCATTCCAGTGACAGCGACAGAACTTTAGTAGGGGGATTTACAACATACCACATCTTGAGAATATTTATGAGAAATTGAAGGGCCACCCCCCACGCCTTAAAAAGACAGAACAGCCATGGCTAGTGTTTTACTACCTTTTTACAAATTGTGGCCTTTTCTAAATTTTCTGATTAAAACTGGCCTGAAAGCTAAATCACAGGAGTGTATCAGATAGTGGTGTTGATATTTGGAAACAAAATATTTGATTATATTCCATAGGGAAAAGACAGATGCATGCTTATGGCTAATTGGCAGTTAGGGAGGCGATTCAATAAGATACTGATAATTTCTCATGTGTAAAAGAGAAATAGGGGTGAAGAACAGAGTGGAGCTTTACAAAAGTTGTGTAGTGAAAGATACTCTTTACTTGGAATCAAGAAACTTCATCCCTAGTCCTGGTTTTGGTGCTTTCTAGTTAAGTGAAGACAAATCATTCTGTGTCCCTGAGTCTCAATATTCCTTTTTGTAAAATCAAAATAGGGAATTGACCTTGGATTGATGAAAAAGTAAGTTTAAGCCCTGCCTTTGCCAGGTAGTGCATGATCCTTGGCAAGTCACTCAATCTCTCATTTACTTCATCAAACCCTCTAAGCTTCTAAACTGTACAATAAGCACTAAGCTTTATTGGTAGAAGGAATTTCTGACCACGAACTCCCTACAGTGATGAAATCACAAGTCCAGTAAAACAAATGAAAACTTAGGTGATAATTTATTTATATCTGTATTGATATGTATAGAAATATACATATGTTTGCACACACATGTATGTAGTATGCACACTTATATGTGTGTATATGTGTGTATATATATACATATGTACATACATGCACCTACACACACAAATATGCATTTCATAATTCATAGAATTGTTGCAAGCAAAATGTCTTTCTAAATTACAAAGTTTTACATCAAAGTGAATTTGGCAACTTTAGGCAAGTCACTTAAACTCTGTGGGTCTTGCTTTCTTCAAGTGTAAAGTGAAGGATTTGGATTACATATGATCTCTAAAGTTATTTTCTGCTAAAAAGTTGGATTTCTAAGAGAAAATAGAAAAGTTGAATGAGTGGTCACTGTAGGGAAGGAACTTGAAGCTTCATAAGGAGAGATATTGTATCTTAAACTCTTAGAAAGCTAGCAATGGCTGAGTGAATAGAGAACCAATCTTCAAAAAATGGAGACCTGGATTCAAGTCTCATCTCTGATTCGTTAGATATGTGACCTCTGACAAATCACTTAACATTTCAATATCTGACTTTTTTTTTAGGTAGGAGGAGGAAATTAATAAATATTAAATGAATGCATTTGGAAAGGTAGACATGCCATGAAATACATATCAAGAGTCTTGGGTTTAACTCTAAGTGTCACATTATAGGTGAAAAAAACATGATCAAAATAGATATATCCAGAATAGGTCAGCCAAGATGGTGAGGGAATTGCAAACTGTGCAATCCATGGATTCGATAAATAGCTAACATGCATTTATCAATCACTTAAAGGTTTTCAAAGTGCTTCTCAAATATTATTTCATTTTATCCTCACAACAACCATGGAAAGTAAGTGCTTTTATTGTCGAAGTTTTGCAAATGAGTGAACTGAGAAGTTAAGGGATTTGCTCAGGGTCACATGGTTAACAAATGTCTGAGGGTGGATTGAGTGCAGATCCTCTATTCAGAACTCTATTCACTGTGCCACCTAGCTAATAGAGCTAGGTATATTTAACCTAAAGATAAATCATGAGACAAGGGCAAATCTTGACAGCTTTGCTCAATTATTTGAAGGGTTGATATTTTGAAAAAGTATTAGTTTGATTTGCTTTGTTTTAGGGAGTAAAGCTAAGAACAAAGGGTAGGAGATACAAAAAGGTAGATTTTAATTGAATGCTTCCTAACAGAGCTATTCCAAGGAAAAATGGGCTGGCTTCAGAAGATTGTAAGTTACTCATCAATCTAGGTGGCACATTATAGGGGGCAGTGGCAGGATGACAATTTGTTACAGTTGTATCCCATGCCCCATTGATTGGAGGAGGGTGGAATGGCATTTCCTCAGACATTTCCTTATTTCCCATCCTGCTGTACTGGCTTTGGACTTCTGTGACTTTTCCACCATCCACTTTCCTCCTCTACTTTTTAGTTTTCATATATCATTAAATTGTAAGTTCCTTGAGGGCAGGGACCGTCTTTTTTATATTTGTATCCCCAGGTCTTAGTACATACCTAGCATATAGGAAACATTTAATAAATGTTTATTGAATTGAATTGAAATGGAAAATTATTCCTATTCATATCCATTTAAAGCTTGGCTACAACATAAAACAGTGAAGGAAAAGACGTTGCATCCTTATTAACTACTCAATAAATGCTTTTCCATTCCATCATAAATATAACAGTTCATAGTGTTATAGGATGAGTTGGAAGGGCCCATAATAATAATAACTAACAATTGTAATGCTTTAAAGTTTGCATAGTGCTTTACATATATTAACACATTCAATTCTCATAGCAATCTTGTAAGGTAAATACTCTATTTATCCCCTTTTTACAGCAGAGGTAACTTAGATTTTTGAAGTTCAGTGACTTGCCCAGTGTTACATAGTCAGTAAATGAGTCAGTATTCTAACTCAGATTTTCTTGACTCCAAGCCTGGCAGACTATACTGCATATCGCCTAGAAAGATTACTGAATTTCATGATGAAACCTGAGTTGTAATGATCATCACATAGCTTCATTGGACCTCAATTTCTTTATATACAAAATAAAAGGGCTGGATTAGTTTATCTCTTCCATTTTTAAGTCCAGTCACTTCAATGGTTATATAGTTTGCCGAGAACCGAGTCAAATGGGGAAAAACAACACAAGGAATAAATCTGGAAAAGGGAATTTGGGGGGACCCTAAGGAATACCTAACTGGTGGATATCTTGTCTGGAGCTCAAATCAAGCAACACTGTAGGTGGAAAGCAGAGAATGAAGTGCAAAGCCCTAATCTTACTCTCTGTAAAGGAAAGCTTCATATCTTAGGAAAGAATATATCTAAATATGAAGCTCAGAGACATTGAATTGATGGAGCAAGGATTCTGGACAAGTCACTCTAAACTTTAAAAGCTTTTCCAAATGTATGCATTTTATAAGTGTTGGGGAAATGATTGCATTTCTTTAATGATCATAAATTTGCTGTAATTTTGGAAAGTTTGGCAACTACTGCTAGATATTTTATGCTAATTCCTCTTTTTTGGCAGAAGGAAATTGTTTTTTTTTTCTTTTAAAGTTAGAACTTTCCAAATGGAGCTTACATGTAAAAATATATCAGAATTTTCAATCATTCTTTTTTCTATAAAGACAATGGAAGAAAATCTGCAAGTTTCATTTTTGTGGGGAAAAGTCTTTATACCACTCTGATTCATGATTGACTTATAACGAATGGTGAGCTGAGATTAAATTGGTATTTCCTAACATGAGCTGACTGAGAGTTATTTTAAAAATGAATTGGGCACACTTTGTCTCCCTATGCCACCTATTTATGTCAAAAAATATTTTTGTAATATTTCCTGTGCACACTAGAAATTTAAATTTGATGCCTGTGACTCCATCTGAAGGCAAAAATCTGCCAAATTGTTTTAATAACTGCAGTTCACATTACTTACCAAAGTATTTAAGCTTAAATGTAGCAATATGATAAACTCTCTACTTAATATTGAATTTTTATTCTCAATTTCCATGGTTACTTGATTCAAATTAATGAAATCAGGTTGAAAGGAAATGATCTGGTTAAGCAGCTTCCTTTCCAATTCTCTGTCCTTCCCATCCTGCACCAAGTCATTTTCCTAGAAGTTGAAGGAATTTCTATTCTTTCATCTGAGGTGACTAAAGCAATGAGTAGCTTCCCTGTTCAAATTGAATAATTTCAATTCTATGTATGAAAAACAAACATAAAAACATATAATGCCTCATATTCTTATACAAACAAATAGGTACTTATATTCGCTTTCTTTGCATAAGAAAATAAATAGTTCTGTACTGTTACTTGAGATTCCCTATATACTGCATGAATAGTGGGTTTTATATATGTAGTTCCTGGGGGAAATTTGAAAAATGGGGAAAAAAGATGACAAAGACACTAAATGAGTTAAATTTGGTAGAAAATTGTCTGTCCTTAAGGGACATAAGACAAGATGTAATTAGGATTAACCTCCAAAAGATTCAAATGAGCTAATTTTACTTTAGAAAAAGAACAAATTTTAATTTTGGAGTATTTAAAAAATATGATTGGAAAATAAAATTCACTGAGAAAATATCTCATTTTAATAGGAACTACCAAGGACAGCTAGAGTATGTTGATAAGGTAAGATCATTTAGTTACCTTTTTCTTTAACACAAGTACTGACTTGAACTTTTGTGGTTCTATATACGAACTCCAGGTATTAGGGATATTTTTATGTGATCCACCAAAGAACTAAGGACCCTTCCCCAAATACTGCTATGTTCTTGTCTGACGTAGGGGTCTTTTGGGGACAAAAGATGCAGTCAAGCAAATGATGATAACAGCAAAAAGCCTTTAGTACATTTAAGTGGGAAGACTTCTTGGTAGCTTTAGTTTAGACATTCAGGGGCATCAGTGGAAAGGAGAGCTAAGGGAAGATATGCATTGAAGTCACTGGAGAGATAAGGATACAAATAAATTTGGAGGGAGTGGGTGGGTGGGAAATCATGACCTACTTAGGTTCCAGGAGCTATCACATGCAAAATGATCTTTAGGCTATGGTAGTGGAAGGCAGGAAGAAGATCAGTGATCCAATAAAAGATAATCTTTTGGACCTGTTGTCTAGACAATCAGTTATCTCAGTTTGCTGTGGCTATACCTGATTTGTCCCATACAAAAGGGTACTCACTTATGTGCAACAAGGTCAATGATCTTATAGCAAAGCTGAATATTTCTATGTAATAGTTTCTAGATATAGGAGAGAAGAGATTAGGAAAAGGGAGGAGGCATCAGACAAAAAGAAGGGGAAAGGCTAGAGGAGAGAGCCTATCACAAAATAACAATAAAAGAAAAAAAAAGTAAAGGAGGACAGGTCATTAAGCCTAGTTTTTATTAATGTGCTCTAAGTGCTGCTGATGCAATTGCATATGTTGAAGAAACTGGGGATTGTGCTTCTGGAATAGTCATCATGAGGCATAATAAAAGCGCTTTGGAGATATTTGGAACATTTTGAACCTGGTTCCAATATGCTAACTAGAGGAAGGGGAAAAGAAGGGAATAAACACTTAACACAGTTGTCTGTAATGTGTCAGGTATCATGCTAAGTGCTTTACAAATATTATCTCATTTATATAGAATGATTCTGTTCACACAGAAATATCTCCACCTTTGTACCATCGTTTAAGGTTCATCTCAAATTCCATCTTCTTTTGGAAGTCTTCTTTAATTTCCCTAAGTCAGAATTAATTGTCCTTCCCTGTGAACTCTTTGTTTTATTCCACAGCTATGTACTTGTCCTACTCAACTTTGTTCTGGAAAGGATTTGTGTGTTTTGATCCTTAGAGTGGGCAATTGGCCATAATAATCTTTACACCCTCTTTGGTTTTTGCAGTGGCATTCACAGAGTAAGTCTCCATGAAGGCATATTGAAAGATTAAAAATAGGGAGGAAAAGGGGGAAGGAAAAGGAAATTTACATGATAATTTTGTTGTATATTTGAAAAGAATAGAAAGTTGTGCACAGTAGATAATGCAGCTTCCTATACAATCATCTTTTTAATATACTATGTTATGGAAATGCTTGTTTTATTCCATAAATTAATTTTTAAAAAAAAAAATTAAAAATGGTGTGGACCACAGATTTAGAGGTAGAATTGGCTTTGGATTTGGATTGCCTCTTATTAGAGGGGTTGAAATTGAGTTAGAAGATGTAACTTCTGAAAAATTCCCATTTAAGTGTTTATGCCAACCTGCAATATACCTAAACTGCTATGGGGAAAGTCACAATTTGGAAGGGATAACTACTATTCTACTCCACACATTACTCATTTTTCCTCAGCAGTCTTTGAGGATAGGCATATTATGTCTTTAGTTTTTCCAAGACCTATCTTAGTTTCTTACACATAAGATAAGGTTATTATATTGTATTGAATAGCTAAGCACCCTAGGATAACATTAGCTAATTGAATAATGTAAAGAACATTATTTTTCAGATAGGAGATGAATGGTTTGACCTGTGAGGTCTCTTCCAATTCAGACATTCTGTGATGCTGTGAGAGTAGAGTACATGTTTGCAGCCCCAAAATAGTGTAGTAAGGTTGAAGCATGGAGGCAAATAATATAAAATTGGAAATGTGCCAGATTTTGAAGGACATATATTTCCATGGAAAGAAATGTGTGGTTTTCTTCTCAGGCAATAGGGATTCACTGAAGGCATGTGAGCAAAGGAGTTACATAAACAGCTCTAAGAATAAGAAGAATATCCTGTCAGCAATTTAAAATACAGATTGGAGAAAACTGAGAAGAAGTGAGAACTCCTTTTAAGACTACTCTTTTGCATTAGTCCATTAGTGGCAGTGGGAGTAGAGAGGTAGGATCAGTTTCAAGAGAAATTATAGATGAGAGGGAAGGAACAAGTATTTATTAAGTGTTTTATTGAGTCTATATCAGAAAAGCAGAAAGAAAAATCAAGGAAAACTCTAAATTTTATAATATGTGATTCAAGGTGAATAGTAGTGTCACAAATAAAGATGGTAAAGGAGGAGCTAATCTAGTAAGAAAGATAATAAATTTAATTTTGTTTATAGTTCATAATGCCTATCAATTATCCATTCATGCAATAATTCAACAACTATTTAAGTTCCTACTTTAAACTCAGGTAGCAACATTTAATAAGCATTTACTATGTGTCATACAATTTGCTAATAGTTGGGGCTGCAAAAAAAAAAAAAAAAAAAGGTAAAAACATATTCCCTGTTCATAAGGAGCTCACATTCTAAAGAAGAAAAAATATGCAAAAAACTCTACAGAAAACAAAACAAAAACAAACAAAACCTTATAGCTGCAAGATAGATAGTGTAAATGGAATCCAAAATATAGAAACACATTAAAACATTTTCTGTCCCAAAAAAGGTTGTTGGGGGGTGGGGACATTGCACACCGGAAAATAAATAGAAAATACATTAAAAAAACATTTCTGTTGAAAAAATAAATTAGAAACTGAGAACTGAATATCTAAAAATAGAGGAAAATTATCAGGACTAGAGGTATGTACTACTAAATACGTAATTAGAGGTATTGGGGTAAATTAGATTACTGAGAGTATATTGAGAGGACCCATACTGTTAGTAGCTACAGAAAAGTCAAGGGGATTAAAAAATCTCTCTCTCTCTCTCCCCCTCTTTCCTTCCCTCCCTGCCTTGTTCCATAGAGATATAAATCTATTGATATCTATACAATCTATCTATCTTTCTATCTATCTATCTATCTATCTATCTATCTATCTATCTATCTATCTATCTATCTATCTATCTATCTATCTTACTATCCATCTTGCTCTCTCTATCTCTCTCTCTCTATCTATCTAGATATGAATATAGATATAGTTATAGATGTAGGTAGGTGACACAGAGAATACAGTACAGGCCTGAATTCAAATATGGTTTCAAATATTTACTAGTTATGTAACCTTTGGCAAGTCACTTAACCATTTGCTTCATTTTCTCATCTATAAAATGAGCTAGAGAAGGAAGTGACAAGTCATTCTAGTATCCTTGCCAAGAGAAACGCCAAATGATGTCATGAAGAATCAGACATGATTGAAAAAGACTAAACAACTACAAAACATGTATATATGTATGCATACATATGTATTTGTAATTTTACACAGACTCATATACACATACATATGTGTGTATGTCCATCAGGTACAGCAATTAATACATCATTTCTTCTTATTCAGTTCCTTCAGTTATGTTAGATTTTATATTCTTGGACTCAAAGCTGACTGCAGATGGCAACTGCAACCATGAAATTAAAAGATACTTGCTCTTTGAAAGAAAAGTTAGGGCAAATTTGGAAAGCATGTTAAAGAGCAGAAAGTCAAAAAAAGTCCATAAAGTTAAAGTGATGGTTTTTCTAGTAGGACTATATGACTGTGAGAGTAAGATTATAAGGGAAACTGAGCACCTTAGAATCAATACTTTTGAATTGTGGTCCTGGGGAAGACTTTTGAGAGTTCCTTGGGCAGCAAAGGCGATCAAATCAGTCAATATGTAAAGAAATTAATTCAGACTCTTCATTGGAAGGTCAAATTCTGAAACTGAACCTTAAATACTTTGGTCACATAATCAGAAGACAGGATGTATTAGAAAAGACCCTGATGTTGGGAAAGATTGAAAATAAAAGAAAGAAATGACAGAGGATGCAATTGATAATGTTGGACAGATGGTGTCATGTAAGCAAAGAACATGAGCTTGGACAGATTTGGGGACAATAATGGAGGATTTAAGAGTCAGGAATGTAATTCCATGGGGCCAGTAAGAGTCAGACACGATTTGACAACTGGACAACACCACCAAGATCATTTGTAGCTGTTGCAATTTAATGGAGAAAAGTTGAGGAAGGACTAAATGGTGAAGTAGAAACACTCTATATAGACAACTTTTTTCAAAAAATTAAGCAGTAGAAGGAATGAAAAAAATGAAACGAAAACTGAAAGGTCCAAATGAAGACTGCTTTATGGCTAGAATGATATACTTGATTCACTTTAAATTAATTCATAAATGTCTTCCAAGATTTTGATGAATTTCCAACTCTTTTGTGATTTCTGTTACTGCAATAATATTCCTTTACATAACAAAGTTGGTTCAGTCACATCTGAATTCATGGACACATTTCTTATAACAAAAGAAGCCCTGAAATTTAGCTATAATATTCTGGGCATTTTTATTTAGTGATCTCTTTCCTTTTATTTCTATTGTACCTCTACTTCTAGGATATCAGGGAAGTTCTTTATAAATTTTTGAAAGTGACATTGAGGTTCTTCCTTTGAACATGGCTTTCAGGTGATTTTAGTAATTTTAAATTCTTCTTGATCTATACTCAAAGTCAGTTGTTTTTTCCAATAAGATATTTCATATTCTATTCTACTTTTTTCAGTCTTCTGATTTTGTTTCTTTTTTCTTGATGTCTCATGGAGTCATTAGCTTCCTCTTCCCAATTCTAATTTTTTAGGAATTATGTTTTCTTTAGTGGGCTTTTGTTCCTTTATTTCCACTTGGTCAATTCCGCTTTTTAAGATATTTGGTATTTTTTGTGCCTCTTTTAACAGTTATTTTCCATAATTTTCTTACGTTGCTCTCATTTCTTTTCCCATTTTTTCCTTGACCACTTTGATTTTTAAAATAATTTTTAGCTCTTCCAGAAATTCTTATTGGACTTGGGTCTGATTCACACTTTTTCTTTGAGGCTTTGCTTTTGGTGATTTTGACATGCTTGACTTCTTTTGAGGTTGCACCTTGATTTTCTCTGTCACCATAGTAGCTTTCTTATAATCAGGTACTTTTTTTGTTTGTAGCTTGCTCATTTTTTCCCAACCTGTTTCTTGACATTGAAATTAATATGTTGAGATTTGGCTCTGTGCTGAGAGTAGGGTGAGTGGGTGGGGGAGGACACTGTTCTAACCTTCAGGCTTTTTTGTACTTCTGTTTTCAGAGCTAGTTCTAGAAGTTTGGAAGTTTTTGGTGCCACCAAGGTATTGTGATCTGGGGAAAGTTGTGGTCACCACTCTACTGATCTCTACAGTGGTCCTTACCCAGGAAAAGCCTCTGATCTTTTGTGGGTATCCACAAAATCTATTACTCCTCAGTACCCTTCTCCCTTGGGACCACAAGGTGATATTGCTCCTCAGGGCCCCCTTTTCCACTGAGACCAAAAGCACTCACTTTGCCTCAGGCCCAGGTAACTGAAGTGTCCCTTTCTACCCTAGAACTATGATCTTGACCCTGGTGAATGCAATGGATTTATTTAACTCTGTTTAATCTTTCACCCAATGCAAGCACAGGGGTTCTCTCTCATCCCTGTCTTAGCAGTTGTTTAATTACCTCATCATCTATAACTTGAGAGCTGCCAAAGCTGCTGCTGCTGCTTTCACTGCTGCCAAGTAGCACAGCTTGTATGCCACAATGCCACATGCATTGTCAGTTATCCCTTACCTCAGTGTCATAGACCTCTCTTTCTGACTTCCTAAGTTTTATTGGACTGGAAAAAAAACTGTCTTATTCCAAAATTTTATTGACTCTGCCATTCCAGAATTTGATCTAAAGTGTCCCTTTAGAATCATTCGGAGTGGAATGTTGGGAGAGCTCAGCTATAGTGCTCCCTCTACTCGGACATCTTGGCTCCACCCTAAAGGGTTCTTAGTGACTGCCTTTCTGCTTTTGTTTGTATGCCTAGTCCTTAGGACAGCTCCTAGAACATAATAAGATCTTAATAAATGTTTATTGACTGGGCTGGACTTGAAGACAAGGGGACTTGCTTGTGATTCAACTGAGGAGTCAACTATAGGGTCAAGACTGAGTATGGAAATAAATGAAATAAACTGTGGATATGGCATTGCAGTATAGGGATGGCTCCAAAGACTAGAGATCCTATAAAGGATAACTATGCATTGTATGAACAAGAAAGTAGAGACAGCAGGAGTTCATTTTCTTGGAGTGGAATTTGAAACTTCTGTATTCTTGGTATGGTGTTATTCTGAAAAATTACATTATAAATTTTGAGCATGATGGTGTACAGGTCAAGTAGAGCAGTAGAAGTAATTGTGGGAGTTAAAGAGGGAGAGGAAAATGGGGAATTTGGTGGTAAGGAGAGATATCATTTTGTGAGGGGACCATACCTGTTAGTACAACATTTAGCAGATATGTGTATGTATGTGTATATAAAGATATATATATATATATGTAGATATGTAGATGTAAAGAGGAACCTTTCATTTGTTAGTAGTAGTTACAAGATTATATACATATACTATCATATATTTCAAGAAGAATAAAGGTTTATACTGTCAGGAATGGCCTATTGTCAGACCCTATCTGAGAGAAGTGACTCTATGGTTGCCACCAATTGTACTTTCTATATACTAGGAAATTCCTATATACCTCAGAACTAGAATGGTGAGCTACATTTAGGTTTAGGAATGTAAGGCTTAGCAAACTATCAGTTTAGCAAACTTTATCTAATCCCGGTATATAAAGTAAGTAACATTTACTAATAATAGTGAACTTATAGTTGATGAAGGGTGTATATGTGTGTATGTGTAGGGGGAAATGTCTACCTATTGAGTGCCTTCAAAATTTCCCTCTGACTCAATGCTTGTGAAACTGTCTAGCAACAACAATCAGATTTAAGTTCAGAGACTCAGGAGATCTAGGCTCTGTAGTGGATGTATAACTCTGAATACCTAAGCCATCTTTGCTGCTGAAGGACTATAGGTTAAGATTGTCACATATGTTTAAATGCCTGTGATTAATAAACTGATTCCTGAGTTTTGAGTGTTTCGATTTTTTTCTCAAGATCTCCTCACATATACATATATTTCTCTGCTGTCCTGAAGTGTAAAATTATGTACAGAATTTTGATGGTAAATGCAGAACTTAGGGGTGATAGTGTACTATTCAAATTGCTTCTTCTGTTTCTTCACTCCCAAACCAGAGACAGGATATACCTTATACTAGATACTATTATGATTTTTTCTGACATTATGGCATTACATCTTGCTTCCAGTTGTGCTGAAAATTCCATAACATTCTGTGAGATGAGATGTAATTAGTAATTCCAGGAACTTTTTTACATATAGACAACATAGATTATAGACAGACAGAGATGTGCCAGTAATACTTTAGCAGTATACCCCCATTCAAGCCTCAGGGATATCAGCAAATTTGAGAATCTCATACATGACTAAGTTATGAAGAGAGTTTATAGTGTTATAACTACAAACTTTAAAATGAATGTGTTGAAAGATAGGTATGGGTTCTTCTCACCTAATTTCTAAAATCTGTATGTATTCAGTTAAAACTATTACCAAAACCTTCAAGATTTCCATCATGACTGAATGGATAGAGTGCTGAATGTAGAGTCAAGGAAGCCTGGGTTCAAGTATTATCCAAGACCTATGTGACCACAGGTATGTCTCAGTCTCTATTTTCTCATCTGCAAGATGGGAATTATAATACCTGTAGACTCTACTGGGTCATTTTGAGGAATAGAAGAGATCAGATCCATAAACAGTTCACAAATTTTAAAGGACTATGTACTTCTCAGCCATTATGATATTGTCAAATGTTCTCATATCACTATGACAGAGTCATAATAATGAAACTAGGTTAAGTCTAGGTAGGCAAGCTTACCCTAAGATTGTAATGAAAAGATCATTGGACAAGAATTCAGGAGACTGGGGTCTACTCTTAGTTTTACCACTCTCGTGTCCTTTATCCTAATTGGGTCATGTATTAGTTTCCTCATCTCTTATATGAAACATCTAAGGGTAGTTACTTCACATAAGGAGACCTGTGTTTCCTCCTTTTAAAACGAGGGAAGAGATGCAATTTTCAAAGTCTCTTCCAATTATATGACTGTGATCCTACAATGACTAGTTAACCTCTATGGTTCTTTCCTCTTCTAAAACTATCTCTACCCAAAATGCCATGGAAAATTAAAATTTTAATCTGCATTTCACAGTATCCTTAAGAAAAAGTACATGATGCTTTTAAAGAGTTTTATCTCATATTTAATGTCTACAGTTTTCCATTTAATATTAATTTTGTTTTTTCCCAATTACATGTAAAATAATATTCATTTTCAAAAATTTTGATTTCACAATTCTCTTCTTCTCTTATTCCCTCCCCAGGTTTGCCTTGAAAAAACCAAGCAGTTTGATACATTTTATACATGTTCAGTCATGAAAAACATTTCCATATTAGTCATTTTGCAAAAAAATACAGAGCAAAAAAATACTAAAGTTATAAAAGAGTATATTTTCCATCTGTGTTCAACGCTATTTTGATAATGCCTTTTTTAGCTAATTAAGTCCCTCTGATTGAATAATGTGATTAAAGAATAATGTGATTTAAGGTCCATTAATGGGTCTGGGAAGATTTGTAGGAAGACTCACACCTGTTGTTAATGAGGCACTGCTTCTCAAGGGTTGTGATGCCCCCTGGCTCTAAATACACACAGACACACACACACACACACACACACACACACTCTGAGGGTGAGGTTTTACTTTGAGGCTTAGTTTTTGGAAGAAGGTTTGTGTGCCAGATGAAACTGAGAAGCCACTAAGCAGCCCCACTCTACCCCGGCTTTGAAAACCCAGATGTTATTGCTTCCTTCCCTGGTAACTATGTATGTAGGGTCAGGCAGTTGCATCTTTCTATTGATTTATGATGTATGTATTACTTACCGTCAGACAATTTGGAAGTACTGTCTGTTGATTTAGATTTCTCTGTATTTTCTCTGAAGTTCAGGGTGCTAGAGTTTTTTCCTGAACTAAGTGTGTGATACATATGCTTGATTAAAGTGATTGTTAATCCCTCAAAAGTTGCCTTTCCTTTTAGAAAAACAGATCAAAGAAACACTGATAACAGGCCACGCTGTGTATGTTGGGGTGCTTAGTGATACAAACGCCATCATCAGTCTGTTCTCTTGAAGTAGATAGTATTTTTGATCATAAATTATTTAGGATTGTTTTGGATCATTACATGACTGAGAACTGTCTTTTCACAGATGATCATCATACAATATTGTTACGATGTACAGTGTTCTGATTCTACTCCCTTCACTTTGCATCAGTTTCATGTAAGTCTTCCCAGGTTTTTTTGAAAATATTCTCCTGGTCATTTCTTATAACACCATAGTATTCCATCACAATTATATACCACAACGTTGCTCAGTTCCTTATTCAATCCCTTATCATTTTATTTGTGTCATGGTAGCCAATATGTTAGGTGTGAAGTGGTATCTCAGAGTTGTTTTAATTTGAATTTATCTAATCAAAAGTAATTTAGAGCATTTTTTTTCACATGACTATATATAATTTTGATTTCTTGTAAAGATTATCCATTAATATCTTTTGACCACTTAACAATTGGGTGATGACTCATATTCTTATAAATTTGACTAACAAATTTGTCCCTATATATTTGAGAAATGAGACCTTAATCAAAAAAACTTTGTGTAAATGCCCCATTGCCGGTTTCTGCTTTCCTTTTAATCTTGGATGAATTGTTCATATAGGTATGTACATGTGTATGCAAACCTTTTTCATTTGATATTATCAAAATTATCCTTTGTATTTTTCATAATGATCTCTATCTCTTTTTTGTTCATAAATTCTTCCTTTATCAGGACATCTGACATGTAAAATATTCCATTCTCTTCTAATATTATAAAGATTACCCGTTATGTCAAAATCAGGCACCTATTTTGACCTCATTTTGATAAATGACATGAAATGTTGGTCTATATCTATTTTCTGCCAAATTAATTTCCAGTTTTCTTAGAAACTTTTGTCAAATAGTGATTTCTTGTCGTAAAATCTTGGTTCTTTGAGTTTGTCAAATGCTAGATTACCATGACTGTTTATTACTGTGTATTATAAATCAAATGAATTCCACTGATATACCACTATATTTCTTAGCCAATACCAGATTATTTTGATGATTATCATTTTATAATACAAACTGAGATCTAATACTACTAATGTGTCTACATTTTTTTAATGAAGCTCAAGCACTTGCTTATAATGATGCATTTTATAATTAATTTAAAATAGGAAACGTTTGGGCAGCTATGTGGTACAGTAGATAGAGCACTGGGGTTTGAAATCAGAAACACGTCACTTTATGAATTCAAATCTGGCCTCAGGCACTTACTCATCTTGTGCCCCTGGGCAAGTTGATTAACCCTTTTTTGGCTCATTTTCTCATCTATAAAATAAATTAGAGAAAGAAATGGCGTCACTTTTGTATCTTTGCCATGAGAACCTCAAAACATAGAATCATGAAGAGTTGAATATAATATGGCTAAAACAACTCAAAAAAAATGACATTTGGAATTCAGGGGAGCATTCAGGACCTTGGCATTGTCATATGAAATATACAACTAAACTCTTTCATTTTTCATTTTTTTTATCCTCCAGAGAAGATACAACAATTTTACTGCTCACTGGGCTGAAAGTATTGCAAAGTTCCTCTGTTTAATGACCTTCCACTACTTTTTTCTTACATGTCCTCCATAATTTTTTTTGTTTTGTTTTGTTTTGTTTTTTGCCATGGACAGCAAAGATCACATTAAATCCTTGAAGGAAAATGTCTCCCTCCAGCTGTTTTTCTGCTCAAGAGTTACTTCCTTCATTTCCCTCTCCTCTTGTGACACAAACCTCTCATTATCCACTAGGTGCTACTTTAATTGTACTGTTAAATTGAGGAAGTTATATTAATGATCTACAAAGAAAGATCAGTATATTGATGAGGAAGGAAAATGTTCTCTTTTCACCAAATGCTTTAAACTACAAATTCTGCAACAATATTTAGCATAAATTCTAAAACTTTTTTTTCAGTCATCTATGATTAATCCTTTTTTCATCTTATCCCACATCCTCAGGAGTATCATTCATTCATGAAACTACTTTAGACACTTTGACATTTTCAAATAGGAGAAATGCATGGAATTTAATTGGGACTAGTAAAATTAAACCAATGGACTTTTAGGGCTGAATGGTACCCTAGAGATAACCCAGTCCAACCTTTCCTATGAAAGATGAGTTCAGGGGTGGAGGAGATAAATGACCTCCCCAGGGTCATAGTGCTAGTTAGTGGAAACCTGAAGACTATAATTCAGATCTCTTGTCTCCCAGAACAGTGTTCTTTCTCTCACACATCTGCCTCTCAAGAATCTGATACATGTCTGTCAAAACTCAAGTTTTTATTGATAAAACTGAAATTGATTTATCTTCATAAGTCTGGTCCAAAAAGGTCAGAATTTATAAATAGTTTGGGGTTAGAAGATATAACTTCATATTTCTCCTTTTCCCTTTTCTCATTGATAAAAAAATATTTTCTCAGCATGAAGAACACATCTCCCATCTCCTTCTCATCCCACATCCTCATCTACCACTTCCAGCTTTTCTTTACCTACATTTTACTCTACTTTCAAAGAAAACAACAAGGGGTTGATTGTAGCCCACCTTCAAGTAGGCAGGCATTTATGCCTCCAATTCAACAAGAGGTCATAGATTAAGGATTCACTAAGCTGGGGAGAGAAATGTGTTTTCTATTTCATAATTCTCTGAATGACTTTATTCTACAGACATAGGCAAGTCAGATCTCTAAGTGGCAGGGGAGGGAATTGTACTTGTCTATCAGAACCAGGTCAGTCTGTCTTTTTCAAGTTCATATTGCTGATATGCATAATTATCTTTCCTAGACTTATATATAGAGTTTTCCCCAAGATTGGGTTTAAATAATATAATCAATAAGAATAAGGACTTAGGCTGCTGTAGAGAGTGGTTCAACTGTCATATGGGTGTTTAGCAATTGTTTTTCTCCTTGTGATTTAGCCACATTTCCATATGCCACCCAAAATGTTTAATTAGGAAAATAAACAGTATTCATAATTTGAACAATCTTTGAAATAGTTTCATTTTGGACTAAAAATGTAAATTGTCCTGCTGAGTGGTATATTTCTTGCCATTTTATAATAAACAGGTTATATGCTAAAAAAGAGAAAATTCACTGGAGATTGGCCTTGCTTGGAAAAAGCAGCTTTGAGAATACAAAACATTGAATTGCACCGTATAATTTTATGGAAATTTTATACAAGAATTTATTTAATTTATGCACTAAGTTATGATAACTCTAGGCTTTCTCCTCTGATTTATGCTGGAGGAACTGTGGGAAAAGAGAACATTATTTTGTGGTCATGCCCAGTAATTGCTACATGCTGTAAAGATTGTACTATAGCAAATCGATATAATTACAAAGATATCTGTACAATATGATATGCTTCTTATACTCCTGGGATAGTATACCAGATCAGAAATCCTGAAAACTTCACTTAAGCAGATATTATCTCACCAATTAATTGTTAAATTTGTGATCACTGGACAATAGAAAACACTTGAAATACAGACAATCCATCCTACCCCAGATTTGTGAAGCACATGATGTATGAGGAAAGACTCACCTTGGCTGGCATAAAAAAGAGAGATAACAGTGAGAAAATATGGGAAACTGTCATCCTGCATTTTATATTAACTGATATGCAATATATGTTTCTGTGAAGGAGTCTCAAAAACAAATGGTAAAATTGAGAGAGACATTGCCAAGTCCATGCAGGACAGCTAAAAAGAATGGAGTCATTTTGATATTCTTGTCCATTCATCTGATTTGATGGATGTGATAAAATGAATGTGTGTATGTATTTTAAGCAAAATACTAGAAGCTATCTTTTCTTCATTAAAGATTTTTCATCTTAATGGAAACACATAAACACATGTACACTGAGGAATTTGCCACCATGGCTAAATATAGAATCAAATGCAAAAGTAGAGACTCTGTATCAATGACCCTAAATGATAAGTTTTTTTCTCAATATAAGATATTTGAAGAAATTATGAGTAGTTTTGCTCATATAATAGGGAATTATTTGGTGGACTTTAAAATGCACAATTGTACTACCTGCACTATAGTCCTCTGAAACTTCAGTGTGACCTTCTTATGTCTGCATTTTCTCCAACGCTATGACAAATGAGCACAAATTTTAACAGATCATATTGAGCTAGATAGTTTTCACGTAGGGAGTCAGTGACAGATTGTCACATAACAACCAGCCTACCTAATCTAGTGGTCATAGTATCATAGATTTAGAAGTGTATTGGACCTTAGAGATTATCTAGCCCAATTCTCACCTTCACTAGAAGAGGAAATTGAGGGTCACTTTATTCTCAGGAAGGGACCTAGCAGGTCTTATCTAATATAGTCCCTTAATTCTACAGATGAACAAATAGGATATGAGAAGTTAAATGACTTGTCTGACACCACAAAGGTACTGAATGATCAGAGTTGGGATTTGAACCCAAATCATCTGATGCTAATTCAATTGGTCTTGGGCATTATACCTTGCCCCTAGCCACATTTGAAAAAAGATCTTTCATAAGTATTTTTTATTGCTACTTTTTTGTCTTAAGAACTCATAAATCTAAGTAGTAACTTCTGAAAAGTTATCTGCATGTGAGTGCCCACACCATTGACATCACTGATTTTTCTGCATATAGTGAAGCATATCGATGTCTCTATATCAAGTCATTATTGTAATATATAGGTAGGTAGTCAGGTAGGTTGTTAATGGATAAAGCTTGGGACTTGGAGTCTGGAAGACTTGAGTTCAAATTTTGCCTTAGAGAGTTACTAGCTGTGTGAGCCTGGAAAAGTCAAATAACCTTCCTGTGCTTCCTTTTTCTTATCTAGAAAATGAGAATAATAGGGTGTTACAAGGATCAAATGTTGTAAAGCATTTTGCAAACCTTAAAGCCCAATATAAATAATAGCTATTATTATTACTATTATTGCTGCTGTTATTGTCATTGAGATGAATATGATGATGATGATGATGATGATGATGATGACGATGACGACGATGATGATGATGATGACATTTATGGAGAAATACTTTACATAAAAAGAAAATCCTATTGAATAAAATACTTTAATTCCCTTCCCATTCCTCTCCTGGCTCTTTCTCCAAATGGCAATTAGGACCATTTGTAAAGATCTTTAAACTCCAAACTAAAAAGCTTATATTTCAAGGAGCAATAGGCAAACATTGAATTTTTTTTAGCAGTGTTAAAACTTTCTTGAGCAGATAAAGAGAAAAAAAGCTTTATATATTCCCCTTTCATGATAGTTGAAACTTGGTACAGTGTCTGATCAATGGCTCTGAAATGACTCAGGAGGAGAGCATGGATTGTCTCATTGTCCGTGTATATGCCTAAAATGGCTAGCAAAGCATATTGTACAAAGGAATTTAATGTTTGCTGAATTGAACAGAAATTTTAAAAAAATGAGCAGAAAGAGGCTAATTTAATAGTTCTAAGTGTACATGGAATGTTTATATTAGAAATCTAGCTATATCCTAAGATTTATATAATGTGCATACTTACATATATGTTCACATGTATATGCATTCACACATATATGTATATATTATGAACATATGTATACATATGTGTATATATTGTTAGGTGAAAGTTAAGATAGCAAAGCATAGACAATTCAGTATACTGCAAATACAGTTCAGTATATAGAGCCCTTTCAGGGCTCTATATACAACTGGGAATAGATATGTCAATGTCACTCAAGTCAAAGTGAGTATCATATGATGCTTTCCTGCCCATAATACAAGGGAACCAGACCATGTTCCATTACACAGAGGAGGGAAGAGAAGTCAGAAAGAATTAGCCAGAAAACTTGATGTATTCTTGAAATAACTAAAGGGACTCTATCCATCCTATGTGTTCCCATCCTTATCTAGTTTACTCATGATTACTCTATTTCCAAAGGTATCCAGGATTTGTTCATGCATTTGATAAAGACTTCAAAGTCCTTCCCCAGTGTGTCAATATATAAAAGCTCTATGCCCAGCTGTCATGACCCTGTCAACCGAGCATAAATTCTGTGTGGTGTTAGTGTTGCCTTTACTGATTACGTTTCTTTGCTTTTCAGTGGAGTTGTAATTAGTGTAGGTGAGGGAGTTGGGGTTTTGAATCAAGGCATTAACAACTATGGGAGAGCTAGGTGGTACAGTGGATAAAGTATCAGGCCTGGAGTCAGAAAGATTCATCTTTTTAATTCAATCAGACACTTACTAGCTGTGTGATGGTGGACAAGTCACTTGATCCTGTTTGCCTAAGGTTTCTTATGTCTAAATGAGCTGGAGAAGAAAATGGTGAAGCACTACAATGCCTTTGCCAAGATAATCCCACATGGGGTCATGAAGAGTAGGACACGATTGGAAAACAACTGAACAACAGTTGAATTAACAATATGAGACACACTTCCTCTCTTTGACTTTGGTAATACTCTGTCCTTTTCTGTTACTCACTAACCAGGCCCCTCCCCACTTGGTTACCCAGTTCAATTGCTTCCAATCATGGTGGCCTATCCTCTGTGTCCCTCAAGCTATATCTGCTCTACATTTTAGGGACTAGACTAGATAGCTTGAGAATTTGACTAGCAGAACCAATTGGAATTCCTTGCATCCTTAGAGTATAACACTGATGGTATATATTCATAATCCCCATGGAGACTCTGTCTGTTTCGTTTCCCTTAGATGTAGATCTGGACTAATTTACTAACTAAAAAGAGAGAGAAGAGAAAAAAAGTGAACCAAGAATGTAAGCATCTGCAGATTTTCCAAACTGATTTTATGCAACATAGTCTATCCTCCTGTATCACACAACAGAGAATTAGGAACTGGGGAATTTGGGTCCTGTTTCTTCCCTGCCAGTCATTTGTTGGGAGGCCTGGGGCACTCCTCTGATTTAAGCATCTCTAACAAACTTGTGTTGAGATCTTTATCTAGTCTGTGAAAGACACTGTGCTAAGCATTAGAGATGTAATGGGAAATGAACAGTTCTTTTTTGTTAAGAAGTTTAAAAATTGACTTCTCCATGTAGCTGTAATATGTTTCCTAATTTTCTCATTCAAATGCTTTGAGGACTAATTTACTTGCTATTAAAATGATTCAACAAGTCAGAGTTCTTGGAGATAGGCACTATATAAATAGTCTCTATTATTAGCCATATTAAAAACCAAAGCGGTGAGCCATGCCACTCTTGTCTCCACAGAAGTTAATAATTAATTATTTTCATTATTATTTTTCATTTTAAGAACATTATTTCTCAAGGGTAGTCAAGAATTTTATCAAGATTTGTGATGATTGAGTATAGCATATCAAAACTTTCCTAAAAATAATCCTCTGGTCCAGTTAATTAGAGAGTTGCAAAGCAAATGAGAGTAGGATGTTAGCAATTTAGGCAACAGAAAGATTATGAATATATTTGGACTCTTCTTTCTGTCACCTTGTAGTTTGGTTTTTATGATGAATGAATAGCAGTGGAACTCTAACCAGGTCCATATTAGGTTAATTGTGTGATTTACAATCTTGTGGTGTAACAGGATTGCCCATGAATACTTTTAGAAAAAAAACACAGGTTCTTTAGCCTAATTAGGTATTTGTGGTCATGTCACTTCATGTCTCTCCACCTCAGTTTCCTTGTCTGTGCTATGAGGATATTATGTGTATCCACTTCATATTTGTAAGAACAGAGTAATTAGGAATGAGTTCAATATTGTTGGTAAAATGATTCTGGTTTCCCTTAATCTCCAGTAATCAGTAAGTTAGGTACACACACACACACACACACACACACACACACACACACACACACACACACATACACACCAGCTATTTTTCCTTGTTTAATACAAGCTCCTTAAGGGGAAAGAGACTTTTAATTTTTATCTTTGTATGTCTAACACCTAGAATTTTTTTGTCCTCATTTGCGATTTTGTCTACTTATTGTCTACTTATAATATCTATCATATTGGTGCAAGGAACTGTTTAGGGAATTACAAGGATGAAATTCTATCAGTGTAGATTGTCAACAGTTCAGGTTTGAAAGAATGGGTGTGGCAGTGAAGAGGGGCTTTTAAAGGTTGTAAGACATTCTCAAGGTCCAAAAGCCAGAAAATTACAAGAGCTGAAGGAAGATCTGAACCTACATCTTCCTGATTTAGACAGCAACTCCATCTGCTACCAGCAAAAACAAAATGCTTCTTCTTTGGTATAGGCTCACTGAATTGCACTAGAACCTGTGGGAAGTAGAGGCCAATAGGTATTGCATCTGTTATGATATACATACATCACACATGTATGTGTATATGCACATGCATGTATATGTATATATATGTGTGTATACTGTGTATAACATGTTCCCTGAAAGGGAGGATTTGTCTGACATCGTCTGGACCCTGCTGTAAATACTCAAAGTCCTTCAGGGACGAATTTTGGAGGCTTTCTACTTACTGGGAAAGTCTGCTTGTATCTGTGGGACTTGTTCTGCTTTGGCAGATCATTTAATTCCTATAAATTAAGGGCTAAGTAGGGAAAAAAGGGAGTATGACATTGAGGAGTGGATGGATATTATAAAGGTGACTGAACCTGAAAAGGGTAAGACAGAAAGAGGGGTGAAGGAGATATTAGGAGAAGTTCTCACCAGCATGGAATGGATTTACCCTTTTCCTCTGGCTTCTTTCAAATTCTTTCCCTGTGGTGCTTTTTCTGATCCTGTCTGTATCTATCCCTCTGTTCCCATTATTCCCTCCTACTAACACAGAAAAATCCTTATGTCTGATTTGAAAGCTATTGACTTAAAGTTATCTCCTGCCAGGACTCTTCTGCTAATGGACCTCACACTAATTGTTTAATCATTAGGAAAAATACACCTATAGGAAACATGTGTTTGTTCTCACACTCTGTTTCAACCTTGATGATGAAGATCATCCAAGTAGATCAGGGGAAAAAGACACCTTCTGGCAATACTCTGCTTGGAATATGAGCACTAGGAGATACTTTAGAGATGCCAGAGGTTTACTACTTGGGATTCAGATTTAGGGGACTTTTTTTGTATTCCTAACCACTCCGAAGTCAAGGTGAAAGTGTGGGCCAGACATTGCACAGAAGTCAGAAAGTGATAGAAGTATTTGTTTCTCTATATTATGTGAAAGACAACTATGGACTAGAGAAGTCTGAGATTAAAAAAAAAAAAAACTGAGGCAGGAAGAGGTTTAGAAACTTGTCCAGGGTCACATAGCTGGCAAGTGTCGAAGGTTATATTTAAACTCAGGACTTCCTGAGTCTAGACCTTTAACCGATCTACTCATTTTACAAATCAGGAAACTGGGGCTCAGTAAGATTGCTTGATAAGTTGTAATTGGAGGGGGGAGGAGCCAAGATGGCAGAGTAGAAAGACACTGCTAGCTCTGAACCCACAGCCCATAAAATATCTGTAAAGAAGAACTCCCAACAAATTCTGGAGCAGCAGAAGCCACAGAACAACAGAGTGGAGGAGATTTCTGTTCCAGTAGCGCACCGGACCCAGAGCTGAGCCCAGCCCAGCCTTGGCCGTGCAGCACCCAGAGGAGCAGATCCAGGCGGGCTTCAGGGATGGAATCTCAGGCGGCTGCGTGGGTCCCTCCACCCACAGGTGGCAGGGGTCGGTGAGATAATTTTTTGGGTGACTGACAGGGGAGTGGGGTGTCCCTGTGGCTCGGGCCCCCTCGGGAGGCAGCAGCGGGGGTGGCAGTGGACAGGGGCTCCCCAAGCAGGCAGGAGCCCTCATTCATTGTTGAAGGTCTCTGCATAAACCCCCTGAGGGAACTGAGTCCTGTGTGGTGACCCTGCCCCCACCTGAGCACCTGAACTTAATCTCACACTGAACAGCAGCCCCACCCCTGCCCAAAGCCCTGAGGCTGGGAAGCAGCATTTGAATCTCAGACCCCAAGTGCTGGCTGGGCGGATCTGGAGGTGAGGTGGGGGTGGAAAGAAAACTCAGAAGGCAAGTCACTGGCTGGGAAAATGCCCAGAAAAGGGAAAAAAAATAAGACTATAGAAGGTTACTTTCTTGGTGAACAGATATTTCCTCCCTTCCTTTCTGATGAGGAAGAACAATGCTTACCATCAGGGAAAGATGCAGAAGTCAAGGCTTCTGTATCCCACACATCCAAAATAAATATACCATGGGCTCAGGCCATGGAAGAGCTCAAAAAGGATTTTGAAAATCAAGTTAGAGAGGTGGAGGAAAAACTGGGAAGAGAAATGAGAGAGATGCAAGAAAAGCATGAAAAGCAGATCAGCTCCCTGCTAAAGGAGAACCAAAAAAATGTTGAAGAAATTAACACCTTGAAAACTAGCCTAACTCAATTGGCAAAAGAGGTTCAAAAAGCCAATGAGGAGAAGAATGCTTTCAAAAGCAGAATTAGCCAAATGGAAGACGAGGTTCAAAAGCTCACTGAAGAAGATAAGTTGTAATTGGAGTAGTCAGATTTCAAATTTCAAATCTAGAATTTTTTCCCACCTACTAATTTCCATTGTAGAGAATAGTAGGTTGGAATCTGGGTAGAATAGTGAGTTCAACGTTTTACATAGATAAACAAATTAAAGATTATGTGAGGTAGGAAAGGACATTAACTCTAAAGATCAGAGGAAGATTAATATGAGAGTTGATGTCTCACTTGAAATTTGTAAGAAGGTGGTAAAGATTATGAAAAACAGAAATACAGATGGAGAGCTGTGGAGTTATGTGTCTTCAGTTGTAAATAAAGGTAGACATTCCTCAGTGAAAGATTCTACACACACATACACACACACACACATACATACACACATACCCCTGAGGGATTTTTCATATGGATATATATTTATATATATATATATTATATATTTAATATATATATTAAATATATTATTTTTATATATTATTATATAATATATAATATATATCATATATAATATATATTATTATATAATATATAATATATATCATATATAATATATATAATGTATATATAATATGTTACATATACATAATATATATGTACATATACATATATATATATATGTATATATATATATATTTGGATGATATGTGTAAGAAAGAGGGGATGCATAGCCTCCTCTCCAGCTTATTTGATATAGGCTCAGAAAATAATCACATGTGATGAGGTATTGACATATTTAAAAGCCATTAATGCTCAGTGACAACTTTATGTGGTAAGAATGCCTCTTTTATTAGTGAAGAAAGAAAACCAGTTTGGCCGAGCAACCAAATTATCTACTACTCTGGAGACTTTAAATAGCAAAATCCTAGATGAATTTCAGGGTTCAGAAGCTGGAGAGATAGCAAATCAGGTGGTGTTTGAGGAGAAAACACCTATAGTCCAAACAGGAGGGTGTATCTACTCCTCCCCTAACTGTCCTAGTATTTTTAAAGGGTAGCTAATCAACAAATAGGCAACACTACATCTAGCAGTACACTCTAAGTATACTCTAAACAATAGATATATTAAATCAATAAGTAGGATCTAAGAATGTAATCCCAGGCAGCAGCAAAGAGAATCAGACTACAGTAAATTGTAGACCAAGGGAGTACAGTGGAATGACTCAAATAGAATAGTCCCTGTGCTCTGGGAGAAGCAAAGCCAAGTGAGCAAACCATACAACACAGATGCACACACAGAAAGGAGCTTTGTGAGGACTCTAAAAAAAGACAAAAAAACAAAAAAAAAACAAAAAAAACAAAAAACTTAAGGTAATTCCATACCAGAAATTGTGAATTACCTTTGAAAGACGTAGTCTAGATGTAAGCCTCACTATAATTTAATGTTTCATCTCCATGTGCATAATTTTTTTGAAAAGAATCCTTCACATTTCTTGAATTACTTGTAACTACTCTTCTTTCTTTGCATTCTGAGTAAATAAATGTCTTTGGTATGATCTAGTTGAATCTATTGATTGATTTTTATTTCTTTTTTCGTTTGTTTTCTCTTCCTTCCTTCCTCCCTCCCTCCCTCCCTTCTTTCTTTCTTTCTTTCTTTCTTTCTTTCTTTCTTTCTTTCTTTCTTTCTTTCTTTCTTTCTTTCTTTCTTTCTTTCTTTCTTCCTCTCTCTCTCTTTCTTTCTTTCTCTCTTCCTTCCTTCCTTCCTTCCTTCCTTCCTTCCTTCCTTCCTTCCTTCTTTCCTTCTTTCCTTCTTTCCTTCTTTCTTCTTTCTTTCTTTCTTTCTTTCTTTCTTTCTTTCTTTCTTTCTTTCTTTCTTTCTTTCTTTCTTTCTTTCTTTCTCTCTTTCTCTCTTTCTCTCTTTCTCTCTTTCTCTCTTTCTTTTCTTTCTTTCTTTCTTTTTCGTTTTCAACATTCATTTCCACAGAATTTTGAGTTCCAAATTTTTTCCCCATCTCTTCTCTCTCCCACCCCAAAATGCCTTGCATTCTGATTACCCTTTCCCTCAGTATGTCTTCTCTTCTACCACATCCCTCCCTTCCCTTATGCCCATCTTTGAGTTCCAGCTTCTCTCCCTTACTCCCTCTCCACCCATCCCCACTGAGAAGGCAAGCAATTCAATATAGACTATATATGTGTAGTTTTGCAAGACTTCCAGAACAGTCATGTTCTGTAATACTAACTATATTTCCCTCCATCCTATCCTGCCTTTATTTATTCTATTCTCTCTTGACCTTGTCCTTCTGCAGAACTGTTTATTTCTAATTGTTCCCACCTTCCATTCATCCTCTCTTCTATCATCCCCCCCATGTCACTTGTCCCCTTGTCCCCTACTTTCCCATAGTGTAAAATAGATTTTCATACCAAATTGAGTGAGCGTGTTATTCCCTCCTTAAGCCAAATTGTGGAGAGTGAGCTTCATTTTTTCTCTCTCGCCTCCTCCCTTTTCTCCTCCACTGAAAAAGTTTTTTCTTTTTTTTTTCTTTTTTATATTTATTTTTTAATGTTTAACAATCACTGCCATACAATTGCGATTTTATCCCCCCCCACCTACCCCCCACTACCCCCCTCCCTCCCCACAACTGCATACAATTCTGTATAGATTCTACATATACTTTCCTATTGAGTATATTTTCACTATAGTCATGCTATGTAGTCAGACTAAGATAAATGAAAGAAATCGTATAACAAATCAGAACATGATACACAAACACATACACATACACAAACATGATCTGCTACATTATGTGAGTGACTTCCATATTTCTCTCTCTGAATGTGGAAGGCATTTTGCCTTGAGATCCACCACTGGGATTTTTTTTTTCTAAGAAGTTCTTGTGTTATTACAAAAATCTAAGTCTACCAGAAAAAACTCTCACACACTGTGGTCGTTGCTGTGCATAAAGTTCTCCTGGTTCTGCTCCTTTCACTCAGCATCAGGTCATATAAGTCCTTCCAGGCCTCTCTGAAGTCTTCTTGTTCATCATTTCTTATGGCACAATAGTACTCCATTACATTCATATACCATAATTTATTCAGCCATTCCCCAATTGATGGACATCCCCTTGACTTCCAGTTTTTGGCAACTACATAGAGTGCTGCTATAAATATTTTTGTACATGTGGGACCCTTTCCCATTTTTATGATCTCTTGGGGATATAGTCCTAGTAGTGATATTGCTGGGTCAAAGGGTATGCACATTTTTGTAGCCCTTTGGGCATAGTTCCAAATTGCTCTCCAGAATGGTTGGATGCGCTCGCAGCTCCACCAACAATGAATTAGTGTTCCAACTCTCCCACATCCTCTCCAGCATTTATCATTTTCTTGTTCTGTCATGTTTGCCAATCTTATAGGTGTGATGGGGTACCTCAGAGTTGTTTTGATTTGCATCTCTCTAACCAATAGTGATTTAGAGCATTTTTTCATATGATTATAGATAGCTTTAATTTCTTCCTCTGAAAATTGCCTGTTCATATCCTTTGACCATTTATCAATAGGGGGAAAAAGTTTTTTCTTACCTCTTTTATGAGAGATAATTTTCCCTATTCCATTCTCCCTTTCTCCTCCCAATATATTCCTCTCTCACCAATAAATTTTATTTTTTAGATATCATCCTTTCTTATTCAACTCATCCTATGCTCTCTGTATATATATATACATATATATGTGTGTGTATGTATATATGTATATGTGTATATATATGTGTGTGTGTGTGTATATGTATATCTATCTATCTATCTATCTATCTATCTATCTATCTATCTATCTATCTATCTATCTACCTATCTATATAGATATATATTTAATGTGTATTTGTATATAATCCCTCCAATTACCCAAACACTGAGAAACGTTTCAAGAGTTACAAATACTATCTTTCCATGTAGGAATGTAAACAGTTCAACTTTAGAAAGTCCCTTATAATTTCTCTTTCCTGTTTATCTTTTCATGCTTCTCTTGATTCTTATGTTTGAAAGTCAAATTTTCTATTCAGTTCTTATCTTTTTCATCAAGATAATTGAAAGTTCTCTATTTCATTGAATGACCATGTTTTCCCCTGAAGTATTATACACAGTTTTGCTGGGTAAGTGATTCTTGGTTTCGATCCTAGTTCCTTTGACTTCTGGAATAACATATACCAAGGCCTTTGATCCCTTACTGTAGCAACTGCTAGATCTTGTGTTATCCTCATTTTATTTCCTCAATACTCGAATAATTTCTTTCTAGCTGCTTGCAGTATTTTCTCCTTGATTTGGAAATTCTGGAATTTGGCTACAATATTCCTAGGAGTTTTTTTTTTTTTTGATCTTTCTCAGGAGGCAATCAATGGATTCTTTCAATATTTATTTTGTCCTCTGGCTCTAGAATATCAGGGCAGTTTTCCTTAATAATGTCATGAAAGATGATGTCTAGGCTCTTTTTTTGATCAAGGTTTTCAGATAGTCTCATAATTTTTAAATTGTCTCTCCTAGATCTATTCTTTCAAGTCAGTTGTTTTTCCAATGAGATATTTCACATTATCTTCTATTTTTGTCATTCTTTTGGTTGTGTTTTGTGATTTCTTGGTTTCTCATAAAGTCATTAATTTCCATCTGCTCCATTCTAATTTTTAAAGAACTATTTTCTTCAGTGAGTTTTTGAACCTCCTTTTCCTTTTGGCTAATTTTGCTTTTTAAAGCATTCTTCTCCTCATTGACTTTTTGGACCTCTTTTGCCATTATGGTTAGTATATTTTTAAAGGTGTTATTTTCTTCAGCATTTTTTGGGTCTGTTTTAGGAAGTTGTTAACTTTCTTTTCATGATTTTCTTGCATTGCTCTCATTTCTCTTCCCAGTTTTCCTCCACCTCCCTTCCTTGATTTTCAAAATCTTTTGTGAGCTCTTCCATGGCCTGAGACCATTGCATATTTATTTTGGAGGTTTTGGATGTAGAAGCCTTGACTTTGCTGTCTTCCTCTAATAGTATGCTTTGTTCTTCATTACCTGAAAGGATGGAGGAAAATACCTGTTCACCAAGAAAGGAACCTTATATAGTCTTATTTTTTTCCCCATTTTGGGGGCTTTTTACCAGCCAGTTACTTGACTTTTCAGTCCTTTGTCAAGAGGAAAGTACACTCTGGGGCCTTTGGCATGTGTGGGTTGAGCAATCTGGGAACTGCTACTGCCAGTGGCACTCTGAAGCCTGTTCTGGGTCCTGTCCCTGCTGTACTGCCTGGCCCACACTGGGCTCCACTCTGCTCTGTGCCTGGTGTGATAGACCTTTCCTGTCAGCCTTCCAGGCTGTCTTGGGCTTGAAATCTTTTTCACTCTGTCATTTTGTGACTTCTGCTGCTGTGTTTGTCCTTCGTTGCCAAAGAAGACCATGCCATCAGAGAAATGATGACATGACTTGCACTTGACTTTCTTTTGAATGAGGGAGGACTGTGCAGGTTACCAGTCTTACTTCTCCTGCAGAGCCATCTTTATTGAGTGATTTTTAAAGAGAAGCATACTGGTGGGTGCTAATAAATTATAAGATTAGGAAAGTACACAGTATAATCTTTAGAACCCAGAGTAATAGCAGTTCCATGGAAAATCAACCCAGTGAATACAACTTAATGGAATAACCAAAATTGCCCTCTTTATACATTTTTAAATGGAGAGTGAATGCCCTACTTATTGAGATATCCATGTGATGTAGATGGAAGGCCCATTCAGGGTTGAAATAGATCATCTCTGATGTTACTGACAATTCTGAGATTCTTTACATTTAGGAGACAGTATAACAGTAAGGGGGGAAATCAGCAAATCAACAAACATTTATTACATTCCTATCTGCAAAGTTTTGCGCTGTTTGTTAAACCTACCAGCCTAATAAATAAAACAATTCCTGATCTCAGTGGGTTTACATGCCAATAGATTATTAATAAAAGGAAACTGAAAAATCAAACTGACTCAAAAAAACAGTTCAATTAACTCATAATTTGACTTAACTAGTAGTCAGTCAATCAACAAGCACTTACTTTTTGCCAGATAATGTACTAATTGTGGTGGTATACAAAGCATGGCAAAAAAATAGTTCTTCTGCTCATGGAACACACATTTTAATGGAGAAACAACATGTAAATAAGTACATGCATAAAAGATGTATACTGGGTTAATTGGAAAGAATATTAGAGGGAATGAATTAGCATTAAGGGAGACCAGGAAGGACTTCTTTCACCAGGCAGAATTTTAATGGAGACAAGAAGAAGGAAAGCCCAGGAAAATAGGAGGCAGAGATTTCATGGAGCCATTTGAGGCAGAGTCGATAGGCAGTGAAATATGGAGTTGAGAGATTGAGAATCTTTTGTGGAAAATAGCAAGAGAGCCATTGAAAATGGATCCTAAAGTAAATGGAGAAGAGTCAAATGTAAGAATACTGGGAAGGTAGAAAAGGGGCCAGATTACAAGAGAAATTAAAAGCCAATACCAAAAAGTCCATATTACATGATCCACAAGATAGAGGACTAGACATTTTCTCTGATCTCAATAATTTAACAGTCTTCTCCAAAACAGAAATTATGGACAAAATATTGAGTCACTTCATTTATCTTCATGCAGACCAGGAATCTAAAAGAAGGTTTTAAAAATTGACTTATATAGAATTCACTTACAAAGTGCTGATTAACAAAGAATAACTTAAATAATTGAGGGAATATTTAATGTTTATGGCTTGGCCATGTTAATACAATGAAATCACAATCATAAAAACCAAAAGAAATGGAAATAAAGAAGGAATTGTACCTTTAGACTTCAAGCTATATCATAAAGCAGAAGCCATCAAAACTGTCAGGTATTGGCTAAAAATATATCGAGATAGATCAATGGAACAGACTAGACAAATGAGAATCAGAAATAATAGAATGCAATATCCCAGGATGGGATCAAGTGGAAAACAAAGATTAGCTAGGAAAAAACTTCTTATTTGATGAAACTTCTGAGAAAATGGGAGAGCACTCTGCCAGAAATTAAACTTGGATCAATACCTTACACCCTATTCCATAATACATTTTAAGTGGATATGTGACCTTAACACTTATGACACACTATTTAAAAAATAGAAGAGAAGCAGATCATATACTTCTGATAACTAGGAGTAACAGATGTATTAATAACTAAATAAGAGGTAAAGGCTATTACAAAAGATAACATTGATAACTTTGATTAAATGAAGCTGAAAAGCTTCTGTACAGACAAAAATAATGCCCGTAGGATAAGATGGAAAGTGGTTGGATAGAAAAAAACAAAACTATGTATCAACTTTCTCTAATAATAGTATCAAAGCTATTTAAACATTTCTATGTCTATATGGATACATACATACATTTTATAAATTAATAGTCATTCCCCAACAAGTTCAAGAGATGTGAACAAACGGTTCTCAAAAGAAAAATTGCATAGTACTCGCAACCACATGAAAGAATGCTACAAGTTACTAATATAAAAATGAAAATCAAGACAAATTTTAGATTTCACCTCACACCTGCAAATTGACAATTAGAAAAATAGCAATGATCTTTTTGGAGGCTTTGTGGAAAGCTAGACACACTAATACATTTTTGGTGTAATTGTGAAATGGCATAATCATTTTGGTAAGCAATTTGGAATTATAAGAAAAATGTGACTAAAATGTTTATACCCTTTGAACTAGAGACCCCATTTCTGGGCTCATGCCCCAAGGAAACCTCAATAAGAATGAAGTCCAAAATATTCATAGTAGAACTTTCTGATAACAAAGAATTGTAAAGAAAGTATATGCCAATTGATTGGGGAATGACTAAACAAACTGGTGGTGCATGAACATAACATAATATTACGACTTTGTAAAACAATATATATGTGATGAATACAGAGAATCATGGAGAGATAAATGAACTGATGCACAGTGAATTAAGATAAGCCAAGAAAACAGTATACACATCTCCTTTTACTCAGATGCCTTCTGAACTTTCTTCTCCATCACCTCTGTCTCACTTACTGAATGGACTTATTCCTTACCAAAACTAAGCCCTCTACTTGTTGAAATGATCCTATTCTATCCTGTCTCCTTCAACAGATCACTCTCTCTATCATCTTTACTCTTTCACTTGTTTTCAGTCTTTCCCTGTCTGTGTCTCATCCATTTCTGCTTACAAATATGTACGTCTTTCTTATTCTGAGAACAAAATTCTCTCTTGATCCTTTCCCCCCTACTATCATCCTGTATTTCTTCTGCACTTTGTACCTAAACTCAAAATCATCATCTAGAGTAGGTGCCTCCACTTTCTGTCCTATTACTTTCTTCTTCAGTCTTTACAATCTGACTTCTCATCTCTTCATTCTACCAAAACTGCTCTCTCCAAAGTTATTAATGATCTCTTAGTTATCAAACCCAATGATATGTTTTTCCAGTTCTCTTTCTCCTTGATACCTATGCAGTCTTTGAAATAGTTCGTTACTCTCTCCTCCTTGATACTCTCTTATTTCTACATATTTGGGACACTACTCCTGGTTTTCCTCCCACCTCCCTGACTGCTCTGTCTCTGTATCCTTTACTAGATATTCCTCCAGATAGTATCCTCTAACTGTCCAGGTCCCTCAGGTTTCTGTCTTGGGCCCTCTTTTCTCTCTCTATACTACTTCACTTAGTAATCTCATTTGCTTCCATGATTTAATTACCATTTTTATGGTGATGATTCTGGAATCTACCTTTCTGTCTTCTGACTTTCAATCTTAAGTTTTCAACTATCTACTAGACATCTCAAACTGGATGTCCAGTAGACATCTTAAATACAGTATATCCAAAACAGAACTTATTTTTCCCTCTAAACCTCCTCACCTCCTACTTTCCCTACTACTATAGAAGGCAACTCTATCCTTCCACTCAATCAACTCAGAACACAGGAGTTATCCTTGATATCTCATTATTTCTTATCCTCCCTCTTCATCCAATTTGTTGGCAAGGTCTGCTTTTTTCACCTTTAGAACATCTCTCAAATATGTCCCTTTTTCTTTTCTGACACTGCCACCAGTCTAACGTAGGCCCTCATTTCATACCTGCATTATTGGGATAGCTGGCTTATTGGTCTGTCTCAAGTCTTTCAAATTTAATCCATTCTCCATTTAGGTACAAGTGATTTTCTTGAAGTACATTTCAGATTAGGTCATCCCCGTAATCAATAAACTCCAGTTGTTTCCTATTGTCTCCACAATCAAATACAAAATGTTTAATTTAGCATTCAGATCCCTTCATAAACTAGCCCCTCCTACATTTCTTACACCTTACCCTCCTGTATTCATTTTTCTATCCAGTAACATCAGGCTCCTGGCTGTCCACAAATAAGAATCTATCTCTCAGCTCCCAGATTTCCCCCATTCCCAGAAGAGGCTCCTTCCTCCCCTTCAATCACTGAACTCTCTGACTTCCTTTAAGTCCCAACTAAAATCTAGTCCTCTGTAGGAAACTTTTTCCAAACCCCCTTAATGTCAATTCCTTCAGTCTGTTAATTATTACCTCTTTTTCCAGTATGTAGTTCATTTCTTGTATATTTGTTTACATTAGATTACAAGTTCCTTGAGGGCAAGGTCTGTTTTTCCTTTTCTTTGTATGCTCAGTGTAAAGCACAGTGCCTGGAAGATAGTAGGCATGCAGTAATGATTACTGATGGATTGAATGGATAACCACACATCAAATCATTGTGATTATAAATGAAATTATACCTATCAAACATGATCTGAAGGAAGAAATATGAGGACAACCTCATCCTATGCCTGCATGCATATGGGAAGGTCACAGTTGTTAAACATCACACAAGTTTTTAGGACTTTTATGGTTTGGGGACTTTTTCCATTTTCAGGGTTTTTTTTCATCAGTTATGATTATTTTATTTCCTCTTTAAAATAATGACTAATATGGAGATACGTTTTGCATTATTACACATGTATCATCTACAACAAATTGCTTACCATATCAAGGGGAAGAATAAGAATGGAGGGAGGGAGAGAATTTAGAGCTTAAAAAGATTGTTAAAATTGTTTTTACCTGTAATTGGAAAAAATAATAAAATATTACTAAAAACAAATTAAAAATATTATTTTTATATGGGATGGCTATCTGGGATTAACAGGGGAAAAATGCTGATCACAACTATGAAAATTTTTTTTTTTTTAAATCCCAGAAGGCATGAACAAAAATTCACTTACGAAAGCCAAAGGATTTTGTATTTATCCTGGAGTTAATAGTGAGCCACTAGTGAATAACAAGGAGGGAGGTGATATAGTCATACTTGACTTTTAGGAAGATCACTTTGGTCAGTGAGTGAGGGATGGATCAGACTGGAGAGCTGTTGGGAGACCAACCGGAATGGTATTGTAATACTCCAAGTATGAGTTGATTAATCCTGAACCAAGGCTGTGAGGGGCATAGGAAACAGGTATATTGCTAATATTTTTACCTTCAGTTTTGCCAGAAGCAATGATCAAAAGTACCCCATGTCCTCTTAAACATTCTTATAGCTTAACAGAAACAATCATTTTATTTTTGGATGGAAATATCCATACCAAAAAAAAAAATCAATGATAACAGTATTTATATTACCACATTTATATCTGCCAAAAAGCATTTGTCCTGACTTTTCAACCTATGGCAGAATCTCAAAAATGATAGGCAATTATTATGCTATTCTCCACACTGCAAAACTGAGATTACTTCGATTGTTAGTGGTTTTTTTCATAATCTGAAGTTCCTAGAGTTTTAAATATCATCTCGAGGGCTTTTCCATGATGAGCAGAATATTTTTATCCTGTTATTCACCTGACACAAAGCAATAAACCTTTTCAATGGTTTTTTATGGTCATTTTAGTCATAGCCAATTATATCCCTTTATTTCAAAATGTCCGTGAAGAATATGCAAACAATCAACTTAGTCCTTATGAAGAGCAGAATGAACACATACACAAATATGTATCATGTGTATATGTATGTTTATGAGTGCATATATACACATATAATCCACATATGCACAACACAAATATACATTACAAAACATATGCCCACCTAGTTTGTGTATTTATATGCATGTATATGTATCATATTCATATGTATCTGTATATGCATGCAAATACATATATACATGCATATGAGTTTGTGCATTATCCATGCATATACACATCATCTCTATTTGATGATACAAACATATCTAGCCTTGTGGTTACATAATGCATATGTAAACATACCTGCACATGCATGTATATATGCAAAACTGTGTTTATGTACAAATCAATTTTTTTCTGTGGTGAACCCTTTGGTAAGGTGGTAAAGTTTATGGAATCTCCTCAAAATAAGATTTTTAAATGGATAAAATGAAGTAAATTATATTGAAATATATTTAGCATGTTAAAAATGTGTAGAGTTCATGTTTAAAAAGATATATATATATACACATATATTAACTGTTATTTTATTACTTATAGCTATTTGGTCATTTTAGTCTTGTCTAACTCTCTGTTACCCCAGTTGAGGTTTTATTGGCAAAGATATTGAAGTAGTTTTCCATTTCCCTCTCCAGATAATTTTACAGATGGGGAAACTGAGGCAACAGGGTGAAGTGACTTGACCAGGGTCACACAGCTAGCAAGTGTCTGAGGTCAGATTTGAACTTGTAAAGATGAGCCTTCCTGACTTTAGGCTCACCATTCTATTCACTGTACCACCCAGCAGTCTCATTTTATTGTTAACAGTAATAAAACTATTATATAATTCTAATCTTTTATGATGGCCTTGGATCAAAGCAGTCCAAGGACAAGTTGCTATCCTGGTTTTATTTTGATTACTTAATGCCCTGCAGATAATTGCACGGCAAAAATGATTATTTTTTCATTCTTGCCGTAGAAATGTAAAATGTAAGGTTGTCTTTTACATCCTCATTGAAAGCTTCTTTTGGGACAACTTCAAGAATGCGCTGATATGTCACGTATGTCTTGCTATGTTCTCCACATAGTTTTAGAGACTTCTTTTAAGTCTCTAAACTTTGAAAACTTTTCATTTCATGTGGTTTAGAGATTATAAATGTTTGGTATGCAATATGAACTTCAAATGTTCTTATATTTTTAAGGAGTAATGTTTGTCCAAGGTTGCTATGGGCACCACCTTTGTCTGTAATATTGTTTCATGTCCAGGAGAGCTGGTTGAATCCTCAAACGCACCCATAAGTTTGCATTTTTAGCATTAGAGATTAGTGGTCTTTTAGTCAATAAGACTAGTGAGTGAGCTGTCGATGTATAATTCTAGCTACCTGTTCGTGTTTTTCTAGGCAAAAATTCAGTGTTAAAATGTTGCTACCTGTAGTGATATGTTGCATGGTTTCCACTATTTTGTTGCATAATCTCCATCAATCAGTACATCTATGCTGCTTAATAATAATGTTTCCACTATTTCTAGTGGCAATAACCAGATGAGGAATTGTAATCATAAACATGTATGTTTCTATGGACAAACGTATCAGCACCATTTGTTCAATTTTTGTTGTTGTTGTTAGTACGCAAAAAAATAAAGTTCTTACTTCACATGAAT
The DNA here is from genome assembly GCF_028372415.1 of Notamacropus eugenii. Classification (NCBI taxonomy): domain Eukaryota; kingdom Metazoa; phylum Chordata; class Mammalia; order Diprotodontia; family Macropodidae; genus Notamacropus; species Notamacropus eugenii. The sequence goes on along the minus strand of NC_092875.1, from coordinate 315,513,087 downwards.
GTTGATCATGTAGCGATGACCTCATCATGATTTTGCTCTTGAATCTTAGCCATTATTTGAATGGTGTGTTTCTGTTGTCAGACTTCACCATTACTTTTTGCAGTAAGGCCTATGTGTTGCTAAAATATTTCTAACTTCTTAGTGTGTTGCAAGGTATTGTAATTAATTCTCATTCTCCACTTTGACTAGCAAATGGTAATCTTTCTCTAGTGTCCTTGGATTGTTTAAAACTGTTTCATTAAAACTTTATGGGTTTTTTTTGATACTTTATAGATTCATTGTCATCAATTTTACATTACAAAAGCATATGTCACATACAACTGTAATTGTGCAAGTTTTAATAACTATCAAAGTGTTCTTCCCTTTAAAATTTAACTTCAGGATTCCCATCAATTCTTGAGTATTCACTGTCTCAGCTTTGTTTTTGATATTTTATTTTCATTGAGTCTTGTGTGGAAGATATTGACTATATCCATAAATTTCGCCTTCATCCATTGGTTCAATATGATCTCTGGATTTCAGACTCAGTGACTTCAGTCATTACTCTTTTTTGGGGGAAGGGTCACAAATTAAATTTTTCATGTTTATTGAAGTTGAGTGACTTTCCCATTTGTAGAAAGTTTCTATGAAATAAAGACTTTATTGTGCTTTTAGTGGAACCACATATGCTGATATTATTATGTATAATAATTGGTTAATATAATGTGTTGTTATGATGACTTGCTTGTAACGACCTTTTTGACTTGAAAGTCATTCTCTTCCTTTGGTTCAAAGTAAAGATTTAAGGCTAGACAGAATGAGAGTGGGTATCCATTGGCGGCATGCATAAAACAGAAAAAAATTCCATGGGAACATCACACAATTAAGTCATGAGTCAAAGGTTTTGTGATAATAAAGGTGGTTAAGTATTATTAATATATTTTTCAGTATTAAGATTTTTAATTTTTAAGATAGTTTTCAGTAGATTGTTCAATAATCACCAAAGTGATTTTGAGCTGCTAATTGTCTAGTATTCTATCTTGTGGATCATATAAAAAGGAAGTTTCTCTGACTTTTAATTTCTATCATAACTTTGCCTCTTCCTACTTTTTCAGTGTTACATTTTTTTTACAATCCTTGCTTTTAAAATTTTTGAGGTAAGACCTTTTTTTTGCTCCTTAGTGAATAAATAGTTTTCTCCAAAATGTACATAGATACCATGAACAATTACCTAAACACAATTGGCTTATAGTGTTCTCATGATTATAAGTATACCATACTTTAAAAAAAAAAAGAAAAGAAAGAAAGGCATATATATATATATATATATATAAATAGCCCCCAGAGCAAATCTGCCTTTTTTCCTTCTATTACCCTCTCTTTTCTCTGCCAAAATAGCTGTAGAACAATTGTTTGTTGTAACAAAGAACTAAATACAAAGTGGATGCCAATGGATTGTGAATGAGTAAACAAGTTGTGGTCCCTGAATGAAATGAAATATTTCTATGTAGATAAAAAATAAATATAATGACTATATAGAAACATGGGAAAGCATATAAACTGATACAAAGGGGATTAAGAAAAACCAAGGAAACAACATATGCAATAACTACAATGATGTAAATAGACCAATAACAGAATGAAAATTGAATGTTTGAAATTAAAATAATCAAGCTTGGTCCTAAATAAGAGATGTCAAAAAGCACCTTTTCTAGCTTCTTTCCTGTGGTTGGTGATCATAGATGTGGAATACTGTAGATAATATCAGGCTTTTTCAATGTAATAACTTTTTTCTGATTTTCCCCCTTTTTTCCCAGCCTCTATTTATAATATGTGAGTCTAAAGGTCATCTTAGTCATTTAGGAGCTAAGTAACCTTGACAAAGTCACTTAACATTGGCTTATCTCTGTTTCATTAACTGTAAAATGGGAATAATAATAGTATCTGTTTTCTAGGGTTGTTATAAGGATCAAATGAAATAATATTTGTAAGAAAAAAGTACTTAACACTGCTTGGTACATAGTAGGTACTATGTAATTATAATAAGTATTAATAATAAATATTATATATAATTGTATAACACAGGAATTATATGAATGTTTATTCCCTTCCCCTCACAAAATATTTGGGCCAATGATTTGCTAGCTGTGCCATTTTTTAGCTTTTGGAAGAAGCTAGAATTGAGACTACCCTCAGCCTTGACAACCAGTCTTTCATGGTGTTTTCTGTTTTGTGTGTAATTTAACTTTCACTTTTATAGTCACACTTCTTTCAGATAGATGACCAAGAATTTTTGAGATGTTCATTCAATTTTTTTGTTATACCTTAAAATTCTTACCTTCCCCAGGTTCTATTGTATACTTTTTATTTTATATCACAACTCCTCATATTACATTAAGCATTTAACATTCACTTTTAACTATAGGTTAACAACATGTATCCAAATTTTTTTTGTTATTTTTTTCTGAATTTTTATTGCTATTGTTGTTTGCCTGAAATGGTTGATATGATGCTTAAATTTTCTACAGCGTGTAGTGGCTAGACATTGATACCATATTAAAGAATCTTTTTAGAGTTTCAGTAGATTTCTAAACCACTTCTGCTATGCTGATATTTGACAATTATTATTAGGAGCACTCCTAGATAGCTCAACTTTTCCTCTTGGTTCTTAATATGCCATAGGATGCAGTTCATACTGTTATGTGCATTTTTGTCATCTTTTAAAAATTACTGCTTAGTTGCGTTCATATTTTACAATTCAAAAAGGGCTTTCTGAAATTCTGATCTGAGGGCATCCATTTCTTTTTCAAAATTATTTGAGACAATAGATTGTTGGAGACAACATGGTGGAGTAGAAGCAGAAACGTGCCTGAGCTGTGCCCCCAACCCCCTCAAAATATATGTAAAAATGACTCTAAACACATTATAGAGCAGCAGAAGCCACAAAATGACAGAGTGAAACAGATTTCCAGTCCAAGACAATCTGGAAGGCCCACAGGAAAGGTCTATTGAATCAGGTTCTGAGTGGAGCATAGACCAGCCCAGTATGGTCCTGCTGGCACAAACAGAACAGGAGCAGATTATTGGGCACTGAATCACAGGCAGCTGTAACCATTGGCAACCTTTTCAACCCACAAAACAAAGACAGCTTCAAAGGTCAGTGGGAAAGCTTTCTCACCTGGGTGAGAAAGGAATGTGGTTTGGACCCCAGCCATAACCCCAACAGCGGCTTCTTCTGGAACTCTTGGCCTATAGATGGTGGGTGAAATTGAGTGACTGATCTGGGTTGCAGTCCTGGGTGGTACTGGGGTGAGGAGAAGCACTGGAGTAGCAGAACTGATGGTGGCTGTGGAGACAGAAACATACTTGCAGTTTCAGGGCAGAAAATAATGCTTGTTGTTGCTCACAGACCAGAGTGTAGTCCAAGGAGTAATCACATCTCCTTTGATCATAACACTTTGGAGAAACAGAATTTATAGGTTACTAGAGACATTTCTGAAAACATCTACACAAAATGCCTGAAACTTGGGGTATTACACACTCCACTTAACAAAGAACTCAAAAGTCAAGCAATTGGCTGGGGAAATGACCAAAAAGGGGGAAAATAAGACTATAGAAGGTTATACTCCTAGTGAAAAGGTATTTTCTTACATCTCTGGGGTTGAGAAATATCAAAACATACAACAAGAGGAAGATCAAAGTATACAACTGGAGGAACACAGCAAGATCAAGGCTCCAAAATCCAAAGCCTCCAAGAAAAATATGAAATTAACTCACATCATAGAAGAGCTCATAAAGGATTTTGAAAATCAAGTAAGAGAAGTAGAAGAAAAATTAGGAAGATAAATGAGAGTGATGCAAGAAAATTATGAAAATAGTCAACAGTTTCCTAAAGGAGACCCAAAAAATGCTGAAGAAAATATCACCTTTAAAAATAGACTAACCAAAATGACAATAGAGGTTCAAAAAGGCAATGAGGAGAAGAATACCTTAAAAAGCAGAATTGGCCAAATGGAAAAGGAGGTCCAAAAGTTCACTGAAGAAAATAACACCTTCAAAATTAGAATGGAGGAAATGGAAGCTAATGACTTTATGAGAAATTAAGAAATTATAAAACAAAACCAAAAGAATGAAAAAATAGAAGACAATATGAAATATTTCATTGGAAAAACCACTGACCTAGGAAATAGACCCAGGAGAGATAATTTTAAAAATTGTTGGATAACTGGAAGGCGATGATCAAAAAAAAAGAGCCTAGATATCATTTTTAAAGAAATCATCAAGAAAAACTGTCTTGCAAGTCTACAAACAGAGGGTGAAATAGAAATGGAAAGAATTCACCAATCACCTCCTGAAAGAGATCACAAAAGGAATATTCTTAGCCAAATTCCAGAATTCCCAGGTCAAAGAGAAAATATTACAAGCAGTCAGAAAGAAACAATTGAAGTATTGTGTAAACACAATCAGAATAACACAGTTTTTTTTTTAATTTTTCAACATTCACTTCTCAAGATTTCGAGTTCCAAATTTTCTCCTCATCTCTCCTCTACCCCACCCCAAGACACCATGCATTCTGATTGCCCCTTCCCCCAATCTGCCTTCCCTTCTATCACACTCCTCCTTTCCCTTATCTTCTCTTTTGTAGGGCAAAATAGTTTTCTGTATCCCATTACCTGTATTTCTTATTTATCAGTTGCATGTAAAAGCAATTCTAGCCATTCTTTCCTAAAATTTTGAGTTCCAACTTCTCTCCCTCCCTCCCTTCCTCCCTATTGAGGAGGCAAGCAATTCAATATAGGCTATATATGTGTAGTTTTGCAAAAGACTTCCATAATAGTCATGTTCTGAAAGACTAACTATATTTCCCTCCATCCTATCCTGATTCCTATTTATTCTGCTCTCTTTTGAGTTTGTCCCTCCCCCAAAGTGTTTACTTGTAATTACTCCCTCCTCCCATTTGCTCTCCATTCTATCATCCCCCACACCCCACTTTTCCCCTTCTCCCCTACTTTTCTATAGGGTAAGATAGATTTTTATACCACATTGAGTGTGCATGTTATTCCCTCCTTAAGCCAAATGTGAGAAGAGTATGCTACACTTTTCCCTCTAACCTCCCCCCCATTTCCCATCCATTGAAAAAGCTTTTTGTTGACTCTTTTATGAGAGAAAATTTGCCCCATTCCATTCCCCCCTTTCTCCTCACAATATATTCCTCTCTCACCTCTAAATTTTACTTTTTTAGGTATCATCCTTTCATATTCAACTCACCCTGTGTCCTCTGTATATATATAAAATCTCTCTAACTATCCGAATACTGAGAAGTCTCAAGAGTTACAAATATGATTTTTCCATATAGAAATGTGAACAGTTCAACTTTAGTAAGTCCCTTATGATTTCTCTTTCTTGTTTACCTTTTCATGCTTCTCTTCTTTCTTGTGTTTGAAAGTCAAATTTTCTATTCAGCTCTGGTCTTTTCATCAAAAATGCTTGAAAGTGCTCTATTTCATTTAATGACCATTTTCCCCTCTGAAGTATCATACACAGTTTTGCTGGGCAGGTGATTCTTGGTTTTAATTCTAGTTCCTTTGACTTCAGAAATATTTTATTCCAAGCCTTTCACTCCCTTAACGTTGAAGCTGCCAGATCCTGTGTTATCCTGATTGTATTTCCACAATACTCCAATTGTTTCTTTTTAGCTGCTTGCAATTTTTGCTCTTTGAACTGGGAACTCTGGAATTTGGCTGCAATATTACTAGAAAGTTTTTCTTTTTGGATCTCTTCAAGGAGTTGCTCAAGGGATTCTTTCAATTTTTATTTTCTCTTCTGGTTCTAGAATATCAGGGCAGTTTTCCTTAATAATCTCATGAAAGATGATGTCTAGGCTCTTTTTATGATCAAGGCTTTCAGGCAGTCCCATAATTTCTAAATTGTCTCTTCTGGATCTATTTTTCACGTCAGTTGTTTTTCCAATGAGATCTTTCACATTATCTTATTTTTTGTCATTATTTTGGTTGTATTTTGTAATTTCTTGGTTTCTCATAAAGTCATTAGCTTCCATCTGCTCCATTCTAAATTTTAAAGAACTATTTTCTCCAGTGAGTTTTGAATCTCCTTTTTCATTTGGTTAATTCTGTTTTTTAAAGCATTCTTCTCCTCATTGATATTTTGGACTTCTTTTGCCATTATGGTTAGTCTGTTTTTAAAAGTGTTATTTTCTTCAGCATTTTTTGGGTCTCCTTTAGCAAGCTATTGACTCACTTTTCATGGTTTTCTTGCATTGCTCTAGCTTCTCTTCACATTTTTCCTCCACCTCTCTTCCTTGATTTTTAAAATCTTTTTTGAGCTCTTCCATGGCCTGAGATCATTGCATATTTATTTTGGATGTTTTGGATGTAGAAGCCTTGACTTTGCTGTCTTCCTCTAATAGTATGCTTTGTTCTTCATTACCTGAAAGGATGGAGGAAAATACCTGTTCACCAAGAAAGGAACCTTCTATAGTCTTATTTTTTCCCATTTTGGGGGCTTTTTACCAGCCAGTTACTTGACTTTTCAATCCTTTGTCAAGAGGAAAGTACACTCTGGGGCCTTTGAAACTGTCTTTGACATGTGTGGGTTGAGCAATCACTGCTGCCAGTGGGGCCCTGAAGCCTGTTCTGGGTCCTGTCCCTGCTGCACTGCCCGGCCCACATTGGGCTCCACTCTTCTCTGTGCCTGGTGTGATAGACCTTTCCTGTCAGCCTTCCAGGCTGTCTTGGGCTTGAAATCCCTTTCACTCTCTCGTTTTGTGACTTCTGTTGCTAGGATTTTGTCTGTCCTTCTTTGCCAAAGAAGACCATGCCATCAGAGAAATGATGACATGACTTGTACTTGACTTTCTTTTGAATGAGGGAAGGCTGTGCAGGTCATCAGTCTCATTTCTCCTCCAGAGCCACCTTTACTGAGTGCAATAGACTTTTTCTGTTGGCCTTCCAGGCTACCTTGAACTGGAAATCTCTTTCACTCTTTCATTTTATGGCTTCTACTGTTCTAGAATTTGTTTAGAGTCATTTTTTCCACGTATTTTATGAGCTTTTTGGGGAGAACTTCTACAGGTATGTCCTTCTACTCCACCATCTTGGCTCTACCCAGATGACACAGGATTTAGCATCTTTTCTATTAAGGGATTGGAGGGCTTGGAATATGGTCATCTAGAAGTCAAAGGAGTTAGGATTAAAACCAAGAATCACCTACCCAGCAACACTGAGTATAATTATTCAGGGAAAAAAAAAACACCTGAAATTTCAGTGAAATAGAGGACTTCTGAGGATTCTTCTTGAAAATACCAGAGCTAAATATAAAATTTAGCTTTCACATACAAGAACCTCAAGAGAAACATGAAAAGGTAAACAGGAAAGAGACACCATAAGGGACTCATTCAACTATTTACCTTCCTCCGTGGAAATATGATATTTCTAACTCATGAGACCTTTATTAGTTTTAGGTTAGTTAGAGGGAATCTATCTATCTATCTATCTATCTATCTATCTATCTATCTATCTATCCATCTATCATCTATCTATCTATGTGTGTGAATATGTATACATATTCATATGTGTGCATATGTATGTATGTGTATACTATATATTTAAGTATGTATATGTATACATGTGTATATATATATATACATACATGTGTGTATGTATGCATGAATGTTAATTACCATCAAAATTATCTAGAATTGTTAAAATGTAAAACATAGTCTAATGGAACAGAATAGAGATACCATAAATATATGTGTGTGTTTCTGTGTGTGTTTGTGTATGTATGACTGCTGTTCAGTTAAGCAATAGAAAATAGATGTTAATAGAAGCACTCATTAATACTTATTCTTGGCACAACTGGGTAGGAAAAGAATAGAAAATATATTTGTATCATGCTTTTACATCATGTAACAAATTCCATTTTGATGTAGATATTAACATACAAAATTAAGACAGAAAAACTAAATTTTGTATCTCAGTTGAGGAGAGGAGTTACAGTTTTATTTATTGAACAAATAATGGTATAGGGGAAAGAATGAGGATTCTGGATTCAAAGGTCTGCCTTGGTCTTATGACTTGCATCACCATCTTTGGCAATTCAGTTAAATGCTGTAGGTTGACACCATTTTAATTTTTTCTTCCTCTAAAAGCTACACCCCTGAGCATCCTGAACTTTCTCTACAGTGCTGTAGAAATCAAATTCAAAGACTGAAAGTACCTTCTGGCCCCATAGCCTCTTCCTTTGGTTGTCTGGATCCTCCCAGAACTTCATTTTCAGGCTAACCATTCCATCATTTTTCTCAGGGTGTACTCCTAACTCTCATACATTTTCTCTACAATGTTCCAGTGTAGTACCTTTACTGATTTCCTACCTATCTCCTTTTCAGATTTCTTTTATATAGCTCATTTCTGTGTTGGAAAGTAAGTTGTTTGAAGGGAGGACCAGTCCCTTCATTTCTACATCCTGTGTTTATTTGTATTCCCAGCACTTAGTCTAATGCAAAACACTATGTTCAATAAATGCTTGTTTACATACTACTTTCTCCACCTATAAGAATAATAGAATTGGACCAGATTTCTTTGGAGGTACCTTCCAATTCTGGATATATGATCTTATGATGCTAAGAATTATAATGTACAATATAGATTATTTCAAATATATATTATATATATAGGTATTTTATAGATTCATATGTTATACATATGCATATATATGATAAATATCTCAGAAAAATGGGCAAAAAAGAATAAGAAAGTATTTTGTTAAAATGATTTTATCAGATACCTAATGAATAAACACACAATTATATATAGTTTACAAATTTGTAAACTATATATAATTACTTGGAAAAATTGTCAAACCTTCGAAAAATGAAAGACATACACCAAGAAATAATTCTATTTACCACTATAAAGCAGTTTACTACTACATGCTATCTCCCACTCATCAGACTGGCACAATCGATATCAATGAGAAAATTCAGTGGAGTTTTGGTTGTGGAGTAGCAGGTATACTCATATAAGGCTGATGGAATCCTTTTCGACAGTATTTTTCCAAGGTATTTTGAGTGATTAAAAAAAAACCTCAGATTCAATATACTTTCTGATATAACACATTGCCTTGTTCCATGATTTGTAGCCATGGGAAGTCAATAGGAAAATAATGGTATCAATATATATTTTTTAAAGCAACATGGGATTGTCACAAGCCCTTTGTAATTTCCTATATTTTCAGTTTATTTTCTAATTCCTCTTCAATTCTAGGCCAGTTTAGTGTCTTTTTTTGTAGTAGTAGTCCAACAACTATATATTGATATAAGAACACAGTGGTTAACCCATCTAACCACATGATGTACTCTGGGCAAAACTCATGAAAAGGAAAAGAAGCCATGTGTTAATTCCTGTGTGATTTGCTATGAATGGGAACTTCCTAGTAGAGAGAAAGGAGCTCTAATTTCAATAATAGGGTGTGAGTTGAGTCTTACTTCTGCAACTTACAACCTGCTTCAGTTTTATCATCTCCAAAATGTAAAGCTGGAAGTTTGACTTAGATGACTTTTAAATCTAGTTCCATACCCTGTCCTTTGAATGAATATGGATATCATTTAGGAGACTTTACAGTTTTGTGGGGCTTGATGTAATCAGCACAATGTCAAACACAAAGAGAACATCTGGAGGATCTCATCATCCATAAGGAAGATTGCTCTCATTGGATATTCTACACAACATCCTTCATGAAAGTGGCAAACACTTTTGCAAGTCTCCAATTATTTTTATATCTTCATGAAATACAATAAATTAAAAAAGTAATAAAATTACCTTGGAAGAAGAAACACATAAAGCAAGCATCTGGAGTCTTGGGACAAAGGGAAAATAAATTGCAACACGTAAGGGGAAGGATTTAAATACTTATTTAGCCATTGAATCAAAATACCCCTACTGACTACCATATATATGACCCCCGCTAGCCACTGAGATATAAAGATGACTAAGACAAACTCTAACTTCAAAATGTTTACAATTTCAAGACTTAAGCAGTATGATTACAAGCATCTGATGACTAGTCAAATGGAGTGACATGGGAATTTAGAAGAAGGAAATTTTACTTCTACCTTGTTTTGTCACATAAGGCTTCCTGGATAAGGTTGAACATGAGCTCTGCCTCCAATAATGAGTCAGAATAGAGTAAGCAGAGGGTGTTCCATAACATATTCCATGAAGAAAAAAGTAATTAAAAATACAGACAGGGAACAGGAAAGCTTGTTCAAGGTATGGAAATATCTACTATTTGATTTTTGTGTAATTTTCATGGATGCATAATAACAGATAACATTAAAAACAAACAATGAATGTGGTGGCACTGTGGAGGTAAAATTTTAGATTAGGCAGCGTCTCTTCTTTCATGGAACTCACGTTGTAGGAGCAGGGTAAAATATCATATGCATAATATATCACTTTACACAAGTCAATGAAAGGAGTTAAAGCATATACAGGTACCTCAAAATAAGTACCTTGAAAAATTACCAAAATAAAAGGACTTCAGGAAGACCAAGAGGGAATGTTATTGATGAGGGCTAGAAGGGGTCTGTGATCCCCCACCCCCTGTAAGGACTGGTCCAGGGGCAGGTCGCCTGGAGAAGAATTCACAGAGTCAAGTGTTGTTGATGTCAAGGTAAAGATTTATTACACTTTTCAGGGGGCAAGAGTTCTTAAGGAATGTGCAACATTAGAGGGATACAGGTAAAGTTTGTACATGTGCCAAATATGATAACTAGGTGTTTTGGGGGGGATCAGGGAGTGGTTAAGAAGCGATCAGTTCTTAAAGGAACATGCACTTTTGATATCTACTGTGCAGATATTTTTTATCCAAAATTCATCAGGAAATAGAGGGAGACAGGCTACCTGGAGGTGTGGTTTTTAGACCTGAAATGAAACTAAGTCAACTAATGGTCAGGGCTAACTCAGAAATACCATGTTGCTCTCATCAATATGTTTTTAGACAAGATAAATGCAAGGGAGTATACATATGTCTAAGTCTAGGATACATATGATTTGCCCTTTTGGGGAAGTTAGGTGGTGCAGTGGATAGAGCACTAGTGCAGGAGTCAGGAGGACCTGAGTTCAAATCTTACCTCAGATCTCAGACTGTCACTAGCTGTGTGACCTTGGGCAAGTCACTTAACCCCAATTGTCTCACCCTGGGTCATCTCCAGTCATCCTGGTGAATATCTGGTCACTGGATTCAGATGGCTCTGGAGGAGAAGTGAGACTGGTGACCTGCACATCCCTCTTTCACTCAAAAAAAAAGTCAAGTGCAAGTCATCTCGTTATTTCTCTGATGGCATGGTCTTCTTCTGCAACGAAGGATGAACACATAACACACACATATATGATTGGTCATTGAGTAGCAAATGTTGTTATGACCCAGTCCACAACCAGTTAAACCAGTACACAGCTCGTTCAGACTAATAGGTTCTATAGGTATAGCTGGCTGCTGTATCAGGAAGGGAGATAACAGTTGTTTCTGGGGCAGGCTGTGTCCTTGCACTGTGGAGAAACTGCCTGGGATAGTGTTTTCAGGCTAGAGAGTAATGATTTTTAAAGAGAAATGTGATTTTAGAATTGGAGCCAAAGCACATGTACCCAAGCACCCCATCATTTCCTCCTTAAACAGATGGGACCAAAAATCTTTTGGGGTAAAGGATGAAAGTCTCAGCTTCTGAAACTGCTTCATTCTGAGGGTATATATAGAACTGTCCCTGCCTTAGGGAGTTCCACCATTTGAGGGGTTAGGCCTGTAGCAAGTGTTGACAACTTGGCCAATGTCAGATCCAGAAGGTGATGGGTCATGGTCTTGGACAGTGGTTGGTATCCAGCCTGAGCTGTCATCTGCAAGTGGATGGTAGGGAACCTAGAAGACACAAATCTGGCAAATAGATTAAACAAACAAGGACCAAAAAGGAGTAGAGAGAAAATGACTGGAAGTGGAGTGAGTATGGGAATACTGTCAAACTTCCTCACACCATTTCAACAAACTTAGTAACTATTAAGGGACAGGAGGGCCTTGGATGATTCTCACTTGTCCCAACCTTCTTATCTGCTTTCCATATTTTTGATCAAGCCTTTATTTATTTTTCCCAGATCTTTGAACCCATTGTTCAGACTGCTTCACTTTCCTTTATATCTGTAGCATAAATAAGATAGCTCATAAGTTATTGCTCTTCATTAGCATAACTGTACTGGCTTAAATAGATAGAAGTTTCTAACTTAAATCTCACAGTTGAATAGATATACATCGTTGGCTCAGAGGCTTGTTTATTCTTCTCTGATAGTATTCACTATGGAAGACAAACTTTAGAAATTATGCTCTTTTTTTTTTACATGTAAGTTCAAACACTAATTTTAACTCTTGGTTAGGCCATAGGATGTCTACAAATTGAAATCAAAACGGCAAGATCTCTTCTTTATAGATCATTATATTAATTTAGCAATACATTATTTTGAAAATGAAAATTCATTAGGCCTTACAAGAGAGAGTTGTAAAAATTTTTCTTCTAAAAGTATTTTCTTTTCTTTTAAAACAGTTTAAATTTTATCCTAATGTTAATAGTCATTAAATTTTATAAAGAAAATTAGTTAAAAACTTTTAAAATGATAGCTCTCTTTTCACATGAAAGCAAAAATAAACCTCAAAATTGAAACTCATTAAAACTTAGTTGTTTTAAACATGTACTTAAGTAACATGAATTCTGAAAGTATTATAACAGGACTGCTTCCAAAGATGGTGGAGAGTAACAACTCACCTAAGCTCTTGGACAAACTCCTTCGGATAACTCTGAAAGGAGAATCTGACCAAATTTTGGAGGTGCAGAATCCAGTGGGAGACAGACTGTGCGGATTCAGAGCCCAGGACAAACTGGAAGGTCCATGGGAAGGATCTGTTCTACGGGGGTGAGCCCACAGTGCACAGCGCAGCCCGTCCAGCACAGTCGAGTGGAAAGGCCCTGGGAAACCTGAGAGCAACAGGAGGAACCAGTGAAGCGGCACCTGAGGGTGGGAGACTAGCAGAGCTGAGCCAGTGAGAGTCGCTGAGTGCCAGATATTAGCACAGCAGCTCCTGAGACTTTCAGCCCACAGATTAAACATCACTAAGTCACCTACTTGAACTTTTGGAAGCCAGGATGGTGGAGTGATCAGTAAATGCTCTCTCCTCTCCCCTTGATGACCATGAAAAACCATAAAATATTTCCCCAGAAAAATCCTGGATCAGTGGGAACAGCAGAGGAGGCAAATAGTCTCATAACACCTGAGGCCTGGAAAATAGCTAAGGGGGATTCCTCCTACTGTGATGGAGGGAAACCAGAAGAACAGAGGACCCCGGGTGGAGAAAACTCACACTAGGACCCAGGCAAGCATCAGTGCCAGGAGAGGAGCCTCAGGAGGGGTGGGAACCTGCACCAGCATCGAGGTGTGCCTCAACTCTCCAGGGGAAATGGGAAGACTATAGGGCAGCTGGGCTCACCATCCCCTGAGTTTGCCTTTGCCTCAGTTCAGCTGAAGAGATCTCCTGTGACCAGACCACTCCTCCCTCATATTTAACAAGCTAACCCCAGGGCTGATCAAGGAAACACAAAACAAAAACCTGTTCTTAGCTTTTTCACACATCAGCTCCACACCAAGTTCTGCAGCTTCTAACTGAAAGAACCAGAAGCCACAACACACAATCACCATCATGAATAAAAAAAAAAAAAAAGCAAAATAAGAGCAAAAAACCCATAGAATCTTTCTATGGGGATAAGGACCAAAACACAAATACCAAAGAGGTCAGTGCTGAGATTGTACTTCCATCTGAAACTTCAGAAGGGACTGTGAACTGCTCACATGCACAAACAGCTCTCCTGGAACAGCTGAAGGAAATAGAAGAAAAACTGGCCAATGATTTTAAAATTATAAAAAAATAATTCATTGATGAGAACATTTTTTTGGAAAGGAAAATTGAACAAATGGAAAAGGAAGTACAGACATTAATTGTAGAAAATAACTCCCTAAAAGGAACAGTTGGTCAAATGGTTAAGGAAACACAAAACCTAACTGGGAAAACTGGACAAAAGGAAGTATAAAAATTAACTGGAGAAAATAACTCCTTAAAAGGAAAAATTGGACAGATGGAAAAGGAGATGCAAAAGATAACTGAAGAAGACAATTTGATAAAGATTAGAATTGGGCAAGTAGAAACTAATGACTCAATGAGACATCAAGAATCAGTCAAACAAAATCTAAAGAATGAAAAAGTAGAAGAAAATGTAAAATATCTCATTGGAAAAACAACTGACATGGAAAATAGATCCAGGAGAGAAAATTTAAGAATTACTGGCCTGCCAGAAAGCCATGATGAAAAAAAGTGTCTGGACAATATCTTCCAGGAAATCATCAAGAAAAACTGCCCAGAAGTGCTAGATTCAGAGGGTAAAATAGTCATCGAAAGAATCCACTGTTTACCTCCTGAAAGGGATCCCAAACTCAAAGTATTATAACAGTAATAGTAAGAGACTGATCACAGAAAAATACTGCTGCTTTTAAAATCCTTTTAAACAATAAGACCATCTTAAGGTTAGTCTTCAGTACTTTACATAAATTTCTGCATATGTTCTAATTCTAGGTAAAAATAACATCAGATTTCCCAGTAAGATTATGCAAAAAACTCACGTTTACTGACTACTTGCTATAGATCATAGAAATTTATTATAGAAGGAAAAAAAAAGCAGGGACATGTGATATACTAAATAAGACTAGATAAAACATCTTTGACTCTGAATTCAGATAAAAGTGAAATTCTCCAACTATGCAGTATCTGTTTCATGACCAGACTCAGGAATAGTCAGGTGGAAAACATTCCTTTTTAAAGGAATACAATGGGGAAACTGAGCTAAGGGTATCCCATCCTAGATTGAGGCTAAAATTGTCTCCTCAGCCTTTGCTTTCCAGATACAAACTTCACCTGTTAACAGTATAGGATTGTATTCCCTCTGAGTAGTTTATGGCATTTTTCTTAGATATTGATTTAATGCAGACAACTATGCCCAAATTCAAATTCAAAACAAAGATAGCTGTGGTCCCAAATGTCTTTTACCTTAAACAGCAAATCTCACTAATCACAGCTTAGAGCCAGATACAGTTATTTCTATTCTCATGGAGTTGCAAGAAGCAATAAAAATTTACCAGGACTCACATACGTAAGGGATTCCATTTAAGATCTTTCCTTCTAAAATTTAAAATATGTCCTGATGTAAAAGTCAATTGTTAAAAATCATTTCTACTTATCACAACTTCTGAACAAGTCATATTCATTGTTTAGGAACTACATAACACAAACAAGTTCTTTTACTAGGGCTGATGATTTGGCCCATATGGATGGTTTCCAGGGACCTTACCAATTTTAGAAAATAAGGGGAATCAGCATGGACCCAAGGGAGGGGGCTGATTCTGCTATCCCTGCCTGCCAACATACAGGAGGACTGTTCTGAAAGGATGGAACCAATGACAATAAAGTTTTCACCCGATTCCCTCCTTTCCATGCAGTGATCCATTAACAATTTTAGGTTTCAGCATTAACAGCAATCCCATATAACTTAGTTAACAATCTTATAATTTTCATAAATGAGAGCCAATAGGCATAGATGAAAATACCTGGTTTCCTAAATGGTATTCAAAAACACTATAAGACAGGGTTAGCAGTACAGAAATAGGTTTTACACAGTTTTTCCATCATCTTTTAGTTTCAACAAAATTCAAATTAAAAATTGCTTTGCCTAACACCATTTCTGGATCACAATTGTCATTCAATTTTTACAATGCAAGAGATTTTTTTTAGTATAATTTAGAAATACAATAGTAACACAAACAGTAAACTTTAGATGACATTGAGTGTATTTCAAAACCATCACATATAAAAACTACTAATAGAAGATTAGGCTTACCAAATTCAGAAGATGGTTGACTCATGGTCTCATATTGTCCTAGCCCATCCCCTACTCTCTCCACAGTTGCAGGGCATGGTTGTAGGGGAGGCAGGGATTTGGGAAAGGGGAGAAAGAGGGACTAAGGACTGAGCAGTGCTGGGAGGTTGTTGAGTCCAGCACCTGAATTAAATGTCTGAGATTCATAAAGGAGGGAGATTTGGTGGATTCAGAGAAGGGTCATCAAGGAATCTGTTTACATCCTGATAGGGATTGCTTAGCTTTAGGGAACTTGAAGCAGAAGCTCCAATCTCCAGTGGTGTGGGAGCAAGGATTGAGGGGTTTGAGAAGAGAGGTTCATCTGCTTGCCTAGAGGGGTGGGCTTCAGGGAGTCCAGGGACCCAGGGCTTCTGTCAGTGGGGTCCCTATATAGCTGCTATGCCTCCTGCTGTCTTCCTTTTGCCAGGTGGGGGAGGGTAACTCAAAGTCCCTATTATTTTTTGGCACTCTCTTCCCTTGATCTGATCTGGGACAAGAGGAGTTAACAGAATCTGCTAAAATGTTTTTAGCTGTTCTAACTATTCACTGCAGCCCTAGGTCAGTGGTCAGAGTCAGGACTACAGGATAAAGAATCTTAGCATGTCTAATTATTATTCAAGTAAACTTCACTTCTGTGTCAGCTTCTTAAAAAACTTCTTTGAAAGAGGGTATGAATCTGCCAGTCAAAGTGACAGAAATGCTGAAAAAAGATCCAGTGGTGCATAGTCTCCTCCTCTCTACTGGAGAGTTCAAAGCTTTGTCTCTGAGGTGTCTCTTTTTCAGATCTTTGCATTTTCCTAATTTGTCTTTCTGTCAAATAGTATAACAAATTGTAACCCATTTTAAACATCCAGTTAGGAGTGACAATTTTCACTTAAAATATGACTACAATGCATTTGCCTTCTGGTTGTTTCCCATTACACAAAAACTTCTCTTTTAGGTGAGGCATGAAGTGATTAAATGCTAGTCAATCTGCCTCTCTGATATGAGGGGAAAAGTGTCCCTGATTTTTTGTCCTGTCATTCTCCCCACCTTCACAACCTGCAGGTTAGAAGGTAGAGAGAGAATTTTAGCAACAGCCTTCCAGCAATTTCCAAACCTTTGATGCTTTCCTTAAACTTTCTCCCCATGCTGTTATCTTTCTTATGGGCTTTGATTAAAGGCCCCTCCTAAGCTGTAGATACCTTATTTCTTTCCATTTCTGACCTGAAACTGTCTTTAGCAATCATATAAACTAAAGAGTGGAAGATTTATTCCTCTTTCTCCCATCCATCCACTCCTCTTGCCTCTGGTGGTGCAGCTGGAGCCACTTCTCTCTGCTTTGTCTACCTCTTGGATTTTGTGAGAACCTGTTTGGCAGCTGATGTTGGGAAATCTGGCACTGAGAGGGAATTCAAAGGCCTGGGAGACTGCCTTGTGAAAATCACCAAGTCTGATGGATGTCTCAGTGCAGGGTATCATTATTTATAGAAGAGCTTACTTTGGCATCTATAATACAGCAAAAGGTATGCTCCCAGATCCCAAGAACACTCATATTGTGATAAGCTGGATGATTGCACAAACAGTGACTGCTGTATCCCTTTGATACAGTAAGGCGGCAAATGATAATGCAGTCTGGGCGCAAAGGAGCTGATATCATGTACACTGAGACGATTGACTGCTGGAATAAGATTGCTAAAGATGAGGGTGGCAAAGCTTTCTTCCAGGGTGCCTGGTGCAATGTTCTTAGAGGCATGGGTGGAGCTTTTGTGCTTGTCCTGTATGATGAATTGAAGAAAGTAATCTAAGTACATCCTAACTAAGGAACCAGTGAATATAGATCATGTAGAATACTTAACCATACTTAGCATTTTGGACCACTGACCTTCAAGAAATTCCTGTTGTCTTTTTATCCAGGCCAGATCATGTTTTGTAGGGGAATCAGAAAAAGCTCTTAGAAAAAGGGACTCATTTATTGTGATCTATTATTCACACAGAGGAACTTATGATTCAGTATATTGATTATATGGCTTTTGGGAAAAGAACAGTTTCTGTGGGTCCAAGGAGGCAGATCAACTTAGACCATCTAGTTTAAATGCTCTTTTGTAGGACCATAAATTTGTGTTTAAGTATTTATTTTAAAAAATCTTGTCTCCCATTTGTACTTAAGCACTATATATACTATTTTGCACAGCTGACTATTTGACAGTTATGATGATCTACATTGGGCATTCTGCTGTTAAACAATAAATACACAGTAGACTCTAAAAAAAAAAAAGAAATAGATTGCTCTCATCAACGTGTTATTAGACAAGATAAAAGTAAGGGAGTACATGTATATCTAAGCCTAAGATATATATGATTGGTCAATGAGTGCAAATATTGTTATGACCCATTGCACAGCCACTTAAGACAGTACCCAGCTGGTTCAGATTAATAACTTCTATAGGTACAGCTGGCTGCAGTATCAAGAAAGGAGATAACAGTTGTTGTAGGCTGTGTTCTTGGGCTGGGGAGAAACTACCTGGGATAGTGTTTTGAAGCTAGGGAGAAATGTGATTTTTAAAGAGAAATGTGATTTTAGAATTAGGGCCCAAGCACATGCACCCAAGCACCCCATCATTATTATGTCTGAAGATGCAGGAAGGAATCTTGAAAGAGGTGGCATTGATTGAGCCTTTATTGAGGTGTAGGGACTTAATACAAAAGAGAAAGGTGTATAAAATGTAATACAAGGAAAGAAAATGATCTTAGCTCTAGGGAGCGAGGGACCTCAGGAGTTTCTAGTATAATTCTATAAGTGAGTTAATTGAAGATGAAGATGAAGATGAAGATAAATGATTTCTCCAAGGTGACACATGGAGTAAGCCTCAGAGAAACAGGTACTCTGACTCTAGAGGCAGGTTTCTTTCTACTTTGCCACATTATTTCCTTTAAGAATTGGATCAAATAAGGGTGGAGCCAAGATGGCCTAGTGAGAGCAACTACTCACCTAAGCTCTTAGACAAACTCCTTCAGATACCTCTCAAAAGAGAATCTGACCAAGTTTTGGAGGTGCAGAATCCAATAGGAGACAGACTGTGGCAGGACAGACTGGAAGATCAAAAGGAAGGATCTATTCCGAGGGGGTGAACCCACAGCACAAAGGGCAGCCTGTCCTGCAGCAGTGTGGCTAGGTGTGAGACCCCTGGGGAAGCCTCAAGCAGCAGCAACACAGCAAGAAGGTGGAGTGGCAGCCCATGGCAAGAGACCAGCAAAGTTGAATGAGTGACAGTCACTGAGCCCCAGGTATCGGCTGCAGCTGCTCCGGAGACTTTCAGCCCAGACATTAAACATCTGTAAGTCACCAACTTGATCGTCTGGGGGTCAAAATGGTGGAGTTATCAGTAATTGCTCTCTCTCCCTCCCCTCACTGACCTCAAAAGAACCATAAAATATTTCCCCAGAATAATCCTGGAGCAGTGGGAACAGCTGAAAGGGCAAACAGTCTCGAAGCATCTGAGGCTAGGAAAATAGCTAAGGGGCATTCCTCTTACTGTAGCAGGGTCTAACTGGAAGGAGAGGAGCCCCAGGGCTATGGAAACTTGCACTAGGACCCAGGCATGCCTCAACCCTAGGAGAGGAGCCACGGAGGGGGTGGAAATTAGCAGTAGGACCCAGGCATGAGCCGAGCTTGCCTTTGCTCTAGCTCAGCTAAGGAGATCTCCCGTTCCCAGACCACCTCTCCCCCACACTTAACAAGCTAGTACCAGGGCTAAGCCAAGAAACATAAAACAAAAGGGAAAACAAAAGCACCTGCCCTTAGCTTCCCCCAACTCTAGCAGCTCAACAACAGTTTCTCCAGGTTGTAACTGAAAGAACCAGAGGCCATAACACACAAAGCCTCACCATCATGAGAAAGAAGAAGCAAATCCAGAAGGAAAAGACCATAGAATCTTTCTATGGGGACAAGGACCAAAACACAAATACCACAGAGGTCAGTATTGAGACTGTACTCCCATCTGAAACTCCAGAGAGGACCATGAACTGCTCGCATGCACAAACAGTTCTCCTGGAATAGCTGAAGAAGGGAATAGAAGAAAAACTGGTTAATGATTTTAAAAGTGTAAAAAAAGAATCCACTGAAGAGAATAGATCTTTAAAAAGGAAAACTGAACAAATGGAAAAGGAAGCACAAAACCTTACTGGGAAAATTGGACAAATGGAAAAGGAAGTACAAAAACTTAATGGAGAAAATAATTCCTTAAAAGGAACAATTGGACAGATGAAAAAAGGAGATGCAAAAGTTAACTGAAGAAAACAATTTGATGAAAATTAGAGTTGGACAAGTAGAAGCTAATGACCCTATAAGATATCAAGAATCAGTCAAACAATATCTAAAGAATGAAAAGATAGAAAAAAAATGTAAAATATCTAATTGGAAAAACAACTGACCTGGAAAACAGATACAGGAAAGAAAATTTAAGAATTATTGGCCTGCCAGAAAGCCATGATGAAAAAAAAGAGTGTGGACAATATCTTCCAAGAAATCATCAAGAAAAATTGCCCAGAAGTTCTAGATTCAGAGGGCAAAAAGTTATCAAAAGAATCTACCATTTACCTCCCAAAAGGGATCCCAAACTAAAAACACCAAGAAATATCATTGCCAAATTCCAGAACTATCAAGTGAAGGCGAAAATACTATAGGCAGCTAGAAAGAAATCACTGAAATATCGAGGAACTACAGTCAGGATCACACAGGACCTTTCAGATGCTACATTAAATGATCCAAGGAATTGGAATCTGATATTCTTTAAGGCAAAGGAGCTGAGACTGCAATGAAGGATCAATTGCCCAACAAAGTTCAGCATAATATTTCAGGCAAGGAGATGGATATTCAAAGAAATAAGGGATTTCTAGACCTTCCTGACACAAAGGCTGGAACTCAAAAGAAAATTCAATCTTCAAACACAGATATCAAGAAAGGAATAAAAAGGAAAAAAGGCAAAAAGAAAAACTTGTTACTCAATTTGGGCAAACTGTTTACATCAGTATAAGGGAATATTATATGTGTTAATCTTGAAAATTGTACATCTATTATGAAGTATAAAAGGGATATATATATATATATATATATATATATATATAGAGAGAGAGAGAGAGAGAGAGAGAGAGAGAGAGAGAGAGAGAGAGAGAGAGAGAGAGAGATAGATAGATAGATAGACAGACAGACAGACAGACAGAACAGGTATCAAGTAAAGGAAGTGATGATAAAAATATGATTTAAGCATGCAAAGAGATTGTAACAGGAGATGTGAAAAGGAGGAAGGAGAAAACTGGTAAATTACATCATAGGAAGAAGTACAAAATTATTGCAGAGGGAAAGAGGGGAGAGAGATGAGCATTCTTTGAGAGGTACTCTCATCTTATTTGTTTCAAGGAGAGAGCAATAAACTTAATTAAGTATATAAAACTAACTAGCTCTATAGGCAGTAGGAGGGGAAGGGGGAAGAAAGAAGCAGGGAAACTAAAAGGGAGGGAAGAAATAGTAAGGGAAAAGGGGAGTAAAAGCGAGGGGGGCTGAAAGAAGAAAGAAAAGACTGTGGGAGGTGGTGGTGAAAAGTAAAACCTCTATTGAGGAGGGGATGGGAGACAGGAGAACTTAAAAACACAAATGGTGTGAAAGAGGATGGAGGGGAATACACAGATTATAATCATCACTGTGAATGTGATTGGAATGAACTCTCCCACAAAACAGAGACAGATAGCAGAATGGATTATAAGCCACAATCCAACAATATGTTGTTTACAAGAAACACATTTGAAATGGGGGGATACACACAGGGTGAAGGTAAAAGGTTGGAGTAGAATATATTATGCCTCACCAGATGTAAGAAAAGCAGGGGTAGCAATCCTAACCTCAGACAAAGAAAGAGCAGAAATAGATCTAATCAAAAGAGATAAGGAAGGAAACTATATCCTGCTAAAAGGTCCAAAAACAATGAAGCAATATCATTACTGAACATGTATACTCCAAATGGTGTAGCATCCAATTTCTTAAAGGAGAAATTGAGGGAGTTGAAGGAAGAAATAGGCAGCAAAGCTATACTAATAGGGGACCTCAATCTCCCCCTCTCTGAACTTGATAAATCTAACCTCAAAATAAATAAGAAAGACTTTAAGGAGGTAAATAAAACTCTGGATAAGGTAGATATGAGAGATCTCTGGAGAAAACTGAATGAGAACGGAAAGGAATATACCTTTTTCTCAGTAGTACATGGCACATATACAAAAACTGACCATGTTCTAGGTCATAAAAACCTCACAATCAAGTACAGAAAGGCAGAGATAGTCAATGCATCTTTCTCAGATCATAATGCAATAAAATGATATGTAATAAAAGGCCATGGAGAGATAAATCAAAAATAAATTGGAAACTAAATAATCTGATCCTAAAAAGAAGGAGTGGGTTCAAGAAGAAATCATAGAAACAATCAACAACTTCATTCAAGAGAATGACAATAATGAGACAACCTACTAAACCTTATGGGATACTGCAAAAGCAGTTCTTATGGGAAGTCTTATATCTTTGAATGCCTACATGAATAAAACAGAGAAAGAAGACATTAATGACTTGGGCATGCAGCTGAAAAAGCTAGAAAAAGAACAAATTGAAAATCCCCGAGTAAATACCAAATTAGAAATACTGAAAACCAAAGGAGAGATTAATAAAATTGAAATTAAGAAAACTATTGAATTAATAAATAAAACCAATAGTTGGTTTTATGAAAAATCTAATAAAATTGATAAACCTTTGGTCAATCCGATTAAAAAAAGAAAGAAGAAAATCAAATTACTAAAATCAAAAATGAAACGAGTGAACTCATCTCCAATGAGGAGGAAATTAAAACAATAATTAGAAATTATTTTGCCCACTTTATGCCCATAAATTTGATAATCTAAATGAGATGGATGAGTATTTTAAAAAAATACAAATTGCCCAGATTAATAGAAGAGGAAGTTGAATACTTAAACAATCTCATCTCAGGAAAAGATATTGAACAAGTCACCAATGAGCTCCCTAAGAAAAAAATCTTCAGGGCTGGATGGATTTACAAGTGAATTCTATCAAACATTTAAAGAACAGTTAGTTCCAATATTATATAGGCTATTTTTGAAAATTAGCGAAGGAGTCCTCCCAAATTCTTTTTATGATACAAATATGGCTTTGTATCATACCATACCAAGAAGAGACAAAACAGGGAAAGCAAATTATACACCAATTTCTGTAATGAATATAGATGCAAAAATTTTAAATAAGATTTTAGCAAAATGAATACAGCAACTTATCCCAAGAATAATACATTACAATCAGGTAGGATTCATACCAGGAATGCAAGGCTGGTTCAATATTAGGAAAACTATTAGCATCATCAACCATATCAGCAAAAATCCTAACAGAAGTCACATGATTGTCTCAATAGATTCAGAAAAAACTTTTGAAAAAATACAACACTCATTCCGATTAAAAAACATTGGAGAGCATAGGAATAAAGGGAACTTTCCAAAAAAATAATAAGCAATATTTACCTAAAACCTTCTGCGAGCATTATATGCAATGGTGATAAGCTAGATGCATTTCCAATAAGATTAGGGGTGAAACAAGGATGTCCATTATCACCATTATTATTCAATATGGTACTAGAAATGTTAGCTGTAGCACTTAGACAAGATAAAGAAATTGAAGGAATTAGAATAAGCAAAGAAGAAACTAAGTTATCACTCTTTGCAGATGATATGATGATATACTTAGAAAATCCCAGAGATTCAAATAAAAATCTGCTTGAAACAACAAACAATTTTGGTAGAGTTACAGGTTACAAAATAAACCTACACAAATCTTCTGCATTTCTATATAGTAGAAACAAAGCCAAACAGCAAGAAATAGAAAAAGAAATCCCATTTAAAGCTAGAGTGGACACTATAAAATATTTGGAAGTTTACCTGCCAAAACAAACCCAGGGACTCTATGAACGCAACTACAAGACACTTTTCACACAAATAAAGTCAGATCTAAGTAAGTGGAAAAACATCAGTTGCTCGTGGGTGGGCCAAGCCAATGTAAGAAAAATGACAATTCCACCTAAGTTAATTTACTTATTTAGTGCCATATCAATTAAATTATCAGATAATTATTTTCTAGACCTGGAAAATAATACTATCAAAATTCATCTGGATGAACAAAAGGTCCAGAATATCAAGGGGACTAATGAAAACAAATGCTAGGGAAGGTGTCATAGTGCTACTAGTTGTCAAATTGTATTATAAAGCAGCAATTCACAAAACCACTTGGTACTGGCTAAGAAATAGAAGGGTAGACAAGTGGAACATGTTAAGTACTCAAGACACAGTAGACAATGAATGTAGCAATCTCCTGTTTGATAAACCCAAGTACCCCAGCTTCTGGGATAAGGACTCACTGTTCAACAAAAGTTGTTGGGATAACTGGATAAAAGTGTGGTGGAAACTAGATATAGACCAATGCCTGTCATCACTGTACACAAGAATAAAATCCAAATGGATACATAATCTAGGTATAAAGATGGATACTATGGACAAATTGGTAGAGCAAAGAATAGTGTATTTATCAAATTTATGGAGAAGGGAAGACTTTTCGACTAAAGAAGAGATAGAGAGCATTATGAGGTGCAAGATGGATAATTTTGATTCCATTAAACTGAAAAGTTTTTGCACAACCAAACCCAATGCAACCAAAATTCAGAGGGACGTTTTACAGCTAATCTTGGGGATAAAAGCCTCATTTCTAGAATATATAGAGAACTGAGTCAAATGTATAAAAATACCAGTCATTCCCCAATTGATAAATGGTCAAAAAGATATGAACAGGCAATTTTCAGAGGAAGATATTAAAGATATCTATAATCATATAAAATGCTCTAAATCACTTTTGATTAAAGAGATGCAAATCAAAACAACTTTGAGGTACCACATCACACCTATCAGATTGGCAAACATGACAGAACAGGAAAATGATAAATGTTAGAGAGGATGTGGAAGAGTTGGAACACTAATACATTGTTGGTGGAGCTGTGAGCTGATCCAACCATTCTGGTGAGCAATTTGGAACTATGTCCAAAGGGCTACAAAAATGTGCATTCCCATTGACCCAGCAATACTGCTTCTAGGACTGTATCCCCAAGAGATCATAAAATGGGTAAAGGGTTCCACACGTACAAAATTATTTATAGCAGCACTCTTTGTGGTGGCCAAAAACTGGAAATCAAGGGGATGTCCATCAATTGAGGAATGATTGAATAAATTATGGTATATGAATGTAATGGAATACTATTGTGCTATAAGAAATGATGAACAAGAAGACTTCAGAGAGGCCTGGATCATCTTATATGAACTGATGCTGGGTGAAAGGAGCAGAACCAGGAGAACTTTGTAAACAGCAATGATCACAGTTTTATGACTTCTCCCATTTATTATAGTTCTTCTACATAACATGATTATAGTGAAGATGTATTTAATAGGAATGTATTGTACATCCTATATAAAATTGTAGACCACCTTGGGGAGGGAGGGAGGTAGGAGAAAAAAATCTAAGTTATATGGTAGTGATTGTAGAACACTAAAAATAAATAAAATTAATATTAAAAAAAAGAATTGGTTCAGATCATGGAAGACTGTGATGATTAAAATGTATGTTGGTGAGTAATGTGGAAACATGTTTAACATGATTGTACATGTATAACCTAAATCAAATTGCTTGCTGTCTTGAGTAGGGGGGAAGAGAAGGGAAGGAGGGAAAAAACTGGAACTAAAAATCTTACAAAAATGAATGTTGAAAACTTTCTTTACATGTAAATGAAAAAATACTATTACTTGAAAAAAATGGATGTTGGACTTTATTCTATAAGGCTTGGACAGCTATTGAATCAATCTGTAGTAATCAAATGCTTACTATTGAAGGTTTTTGTTTGTTTTAGCAAGTGAATGACATGAACAATGCAACATTTTGGGGAAATTTGGGAGGTGATAATTTATGTGCTTAGATACTGAAATTCTGATTTGTGTTCATTTAGCAAAAGTAGGCTCCTGGTCCCTGAAGACTCTGCATTATGTGAAATACAACAGATTGGAGGTAATCCAGGTATTATGGAACTTTCACCTACCGTTGATTGTTAAATTTTCATTAGACCTTTCTTTTGTTCATTTATTTAAGTAGTTTTTGAGTCTTCACAATCCCATTTGGGTTTTCTTAGCAAACATACTGCAGTGGTTTACTATTTACTTCTCCAGCCCATTTTATAAGGAAACTGAGGCAAACAGGGTCCAGTGTCTTGCCCAGTGTCCCAGAGTTAGTGTCTGAGACTGGGTTTGAACTCAGGCCTTCCTGCTTCCAGGCTCAGCACTCTATCTATTGAGTCATGTAGTTTCCCACTTTACACTTTAGAAATAGGCGGACACTTCAAATCAAGGGATGCTTTATTGTTTTGTTAATTGTCTAGAATTAAGAATGCAATGAAGAAAATGTTAATAATACAATTTAAAATTAAAAGTGGAGCATGCACACTTTTAAAAAAAGAAATAAAAAACCCCATTGTTAAACATTCAGCAGAACAATGATGAGTTATTTATAAATATACATTTTTTTAAGAAACCCAACTTTGATGTAAAGTGGTTTTTCCTACCCAACTACCCCCCAAGACATATGTTTTTGGTATCATCACTACAGCTTTGTTTGCTTAATGAAAAATTAAATTACTTAAAAGCATCTTAGTTTCAGGGATAGAAGGCAGGGCCTTGCAGTCTGGTCTCTGACACCTGCTATGAGACTATGAACAAGTTTTTGAACCTCACTGTGGCTATGACAACGGTAGAAGCCTGTAAATTACTTAAAAGTTGCTGAATTGAACTACTGAGTCTCTGAGACTGGAAGTTCATTATGCTGATGAGATTATAGATACAGAGACAGTGCCATTCCTTTGTGCTCTTCTTAACAAACACAAATATTGGTAATCTGAGAGTTCACAGGACAACCCAACACAATGAAATAAAACAAAATTCCACAATTCCAATTTTAAACGTTTACTCAAGTCTTTCTTCTATGAAGATTTTTTAGATTAAAGCCTGTCCAGATTACATCATCTTATTGCTATGAACTTTTTTAGAATTTATTTATAGTATATGAATAAATAACCTCTTCCAAAGTCTTACTCTAGCATTCTCTTATGCTGTAGAGGTGACTATGAGATTTCAGGGCAGAGTTAAAACCCTAGCAGGTTTTACCAAGTT
The DNA here is from genome assembly GCF_028372415.1 of Notamacropus eugenii. Taxonomy (NCBI): domain Eukaryota; kingdom Metazoa; phylum Chordata; class Mammalia; order Diprotodontia; family Macropodidae; genus Notamacropus; species Notamacropus eugenii. The sequence goes on along the minus strand of NC_092875.1, from coordinate 315,485,813 downwards.
GGAAACCTCAAATTCAAGCCCATGTTAGATTGCCTGACATACAAATATAAGCTAAGTTTGAAAAGATTTTGTCACCAAGGTAACTTCTTAGCCACTCTCAAAGGGTATCTACTAATGTGATCTTGGTTAATTGGTAAGAAGTATTCATGTCAATGAACTGAGAGATTCTATTCATGAAAAGGTATGAATATATCTTAACATATTTACACAATATATACATACATATATGAATGCATGTTTAAGTTTATGCTAAGAATAATGAAATGTGCTTATAACAGATCTATGGTTACATACGTTATACACAAACACATAATGCGTTAGAACATGGGTTCTAAATGTGTAGTCATAAAATTATTCATTTAAAATTTCTTAAAAGTTTTTCTAGCTCCATATTTTAGCTTTTAAAAAATAGTGACTATATTTTATTTTTTGCTGTATCCTTCAGTGTCTAGCATAATTTAAGATCCATAACTCACTTAATAAATGCTTCAATTAAATGAGTTTGGTGTTCCAGTCAACAAAAGATCCAACAAGAATAGAAATAAAACATTCCTCAAATTAGAATATAGTAAATGGGAAATATAGATTTATAAACATTTAATTTACATATAAGCTTAAAGAAAATATCTATCATGTAAAGTGAGATATACTTGTTTTGATGAATCTTTTCAAGACAAATTAACATTATGTGTAAAGCATTTCGAAATCCGAAAGCACCATGTTTATGTGGAATGAGAAAATATACCTGAACCAATGATGAGCATGAAAGATGATTCTGTCCTTTATTCTGAATTTCCCTGATTTCATCAGATAGTTTATAGCAGGTGCATATTTGAGTGAATCTAAATGTTAGATGTATATGTGGGATGAAAAAAGGAAGTATGGCTTTTGGATAGAACCGAGTTTCATATTCTAGCTTAGGTGTTTCCTAGATGGGTGAATCTAAGCAAGTCTCTTAACCTCTCTGGTCCTCAGTTTCCTCATCCACAAAATCAGGAGGTTAGACCCAACATTCTGAGGGCCCTTTCAGATATAAATCTATGATGTTTTGTTTCTGTTTGTTATGTACTATCTTTATCATCCTCATCCAAATATAACCAGATTACAAACAAATGCTAGGGGATCTTTTAGTTGGGAAGCACAAGTTTAAAAATGCATAATACTGAAAAATATAAAAACAAGAATGTAGCAACAAAACATAGGAATTATGTGAGTAAATTTTATAAAAGAAAAATACCAAATTGTTTCTTATTGTAATTGTCATCGTTATCTCAATCAATGCATTAATTTCCTGGACCCTTGGGACTCAGTGAGTAGCTCCTCAGGTGACAGTTTCTTTACCAAAGAGGGAGTAGCAGGGAAGGCATTGTTGGATTATTGAGATTTCCTGGAAAGGTACGTACATGAGACAGACAGGTTTTGCCTGAAAAGGAAGGGTCTGGATAAGATCATTCCTAAATCTGTGTCCTACTAATAAGAGTAAGAGTAGATATTGTGTTTGTCAGCACAATATCAGGTTTTAGCCTTCTCACAGGAGAGGGACTTCTCTAGAAATAAAAGATTCAGGAGTTTCATAAAAAATTCATATTCAGGAACTTTGCTTATCAAACATTAGAAAAAAAAGGACTGCGAATTTGTTTCTGAGATTTGGGAGGATCACTGATGAGGGACTAAAGCCACAAAATAAAGAAACAAAACACTTCAACCTTATTACACACTGGTTATGAAGTTTCCTGAGGTGTGGAAAGGCAATGGGTGGAAGAGAGTTTTCTAATATATTTCCTTTCTGAGGAGAGTCCAAAAACAGGATGGTGCTACAAGCCTGAAGCATTTTTGGATCTTGTACCTAGCACAGTCTCTCACATATGATAGGAATTTAATAAATGCTAGTTGAATTAAATTCTTTCATTACTGAAGCTGGTAATTTCCTAGGTTGATGACTATCAGTTGCTACCCTTGGGCCAATTTAATCAACTCTACACTGACTACTGACTATATATTTATATATATATGTGTGTGTGTGTGTGTGTGTGTGTGTGTGTGTGTGTGTGTGTGTGTGTGTGTATTCATCATGTCATATGTACCGTTATCTTCACACTGAGTCTGGGACTGATCACTAAGATCCCTAGCCTATGTTTGTCTGCAATTAGTGTTACGTGGATTTTCCCTTCATCATTTTTTAAAATCCGATTTCAAATAGATCGTTAGTTCCAGAAATATAAATTAACAATTTTAGTAAAAAAAAACAAAAAAACAAAAAAACTTCAGTTAACATGTTATTGAACTTACATGTTCAGAAGTAGAAAAGTATATTTAAATAGTTAAATGTACTGCATTTTCCTTGGTTCAATCTAATAGAAAAGTAATTGTTTTCTTTTTAAAAAAAGTATTTGCACACCCTCTGGCTAACCTACTTTTTTTTTTTTTTTTTACAAATTACTTTGTTCATTTTTCACCTGTGTTGCATTTTTTTCAAGGACCATTCAGCAAACAATCACGAGTAGATTACTTTTATCATCTTTTGTTTAAAGTTAACCTCTCTGCCTCCCTACTTCACCCAGCACTCTATTATTTCTAATGCTCTGTTGGAGCAACTATGCATTACTGAATTATCCATATTAGAATATATCTCTATAGGAATGCTGAAGGATTGAAGCAACTTTCTTGTTAACTTTGGGACAAAAAATAATTTGTTTGTTTAATTGGACAATTTCGTTTCTTCCTGAACTGTGGAAAAGATGACTACAGGAAAAGATAAAAAACAAACAAACAAGAAATAAGGACATCACATGAGTGATACATAGTAATGAATGTGCCTATTCTGAGATGATTGTAAATAATAGTAGTAGAGATGTATGAATCATTGAATAGTATATCTGTGTCAAGATGTCCTCACTGGCAAATTAAAAACAATATCTATTTGTCACATGCATTAATAAGGTATATCTGTTTGCTTAGTATCTTGGAATCTTCACAATTTTCCATGAACTATGATTGATGATGATGTTCATTAAAAGATGGAAGTAATTAAGAAGGTTTCATGAAATAAATTACTAAACACAGATACAAAAAATTAATAAGAAGGTATTAATTGCATATATATTTACCACCTCCACTCTATGATTAGGCGTCATAAGGTAAAACTATCTTAATGTATACTATGAATAAGGGGAATATTTGAATTAAGTTAAATCTGATGCCTGCTAGATTGACAATTGGGGACCATTGGTTCAGATCATTAAAATATAGGGCTAATGAATCCAAGGTCAGAATTCAATCTCTATATGAAAAGGCTACTTTATAAAAAGAAAAAAAAATTCTTGGACTGTAGTCTGACCCACAATTTTAACCAGATGCCCTGCAAATTCATGCCAGTGGTCACAGGAGGAATTTCAAAAATGAATGTGATTACATTGGCAAAAATTAAATTCAGTTTGGTTAATATTTAGCATATACCTTCAATGTTTAATGCTCAACTGAAGAGATACAATCTTCATGTGGCATTTCTGAGGTCAGTAGTAAATGTCTCCTGCCATATTTATTTATTATTTTGCAATTTACTTTTACCCTCTTAGAGTGTAAGATCCTTAAGAAAAAAAAGTGTATTATTTTTGTCTTTTATCTTTAACATCTAGCACAATATCTGATTGCAATAGGTGCTTTATAAAGGTTTATTGGTTGAATGTAAGCACCTATAGTTATGATGGTGAAACAAAGATGAAATTATACACACACACACACACACACACACACATCTATCCCTTCTACATTGTGACTGTCTCCATTATGGTTTCAATATATCATGGGTTGGCGTAAGTAAAATAAATGGAATTTTTGGGGAGTTTTATAGAACCCACAAATGATGTTAGGAGACCAGCAGACAACACAGAGCCTATGACCAAATACTTAAGCCAAATAAGCCAAGTAAAGTGCTGTAAATGCCCCATGAAAGAAAAAAAATAAAAAGTATTCAAACTTCTACCCTGCTACAAAGGGAGGCACAAAAAATTTATACAGATTTTCCAGATCGTGGGAGTGCTGCATGCCTAGCCTCCACAATAAGTAATGGATAACTGTGTATGTACGTATATATGCAGATATACATATACACATGTGTAGTTTGTGTTGTAATAATGAATCATATGCATGCATTATACAGGTATGTATATGTGCATGTATGTGTATATATGCAAATACATACAATCATTCACACACATATTATTCTCTGCCCAAAAGGAGTTCACATTCTACTGATTGTAAGGGATGAATTACATGTACTTTTGTTCATATTATAGAACACGAAATACATATACCTGGTGTGTGTATATACACATATATACAATGCACACACGTATACATGTAATTTAAGAAAATGGGAAAGACTAAAAAAGTTTTACTGGCACATGTTTGCTCATCTATAATTATTCCCTTTCTACTGGCTACTTCTCTACCTTTTGCAAATATGCCAACATCTCTCCCCCATCTTCAAAAACTTTCACTTCATCTATCAATCCCAATAGCTATCATCCTATATTTCTTCTTCCTCCTTGAGAAGACTATCTATAATTGTGGCCTTCATTTTCTTCACTCTTAGTCGCTTCATAACTTTTTGATGTCTGGGTTCCTACCTCATCACTCAACTGAAACTGTGGTATCTAAAGTTCCTTATTGTCAAACTCAGCTGCCTGAATCTGCTTTTGTGCCCATTCCTAGATCCATGAATTGCCCAGCCTCTGATTAATTTTGTTGATTTTCCAAACACTGTCCTCAAGAGATTTCCAAGCTTTTTCTATGAACTTTTGCTTGTTATGGAAAACAACATACCTTGTGAAACTGTGAGACATCCCTAAGGCCTACCACCAGCAATCTGGCATTCCTTCCAGTAAACCTTCACCAATCCTATTGGATTTATTTATTACTGCAAGAAGTGGTTCTACTGTGTAATTATTCTGCTGTCTTGTAGTTTCAACTGAGGTCCTTAAATGGGGAATTATCTTTTCCTCCTAAAAGACTATGATCAGACAAGTTCTTTATATTTGAAGCCCATATGCCTTTCTCTTATTTTCAGATTACTTTTTTTTTTTGAGAATGCAGATGCCCTGTACATTCTCAACCACTAGCTTTGTCTCTGTGTTTTGGCAGAAAGGTTGTTTGTATGGGAGACTTCTACCTTTATTCCCCAGTGAGTGGCTAGTTTTGTTCCATTATAAAGAAAGTTTTATAGTTCATGCTATAGGAGATAATGAGCTACCGGATTTTATTGAATAAAAGGGTGATATGGCCATACTTGCATTTTAGGAAGGTCAGTTTGGCACTTCAGTAGAGGATGGATTGGATTAAGGAGAGACTTGACTATGGGTGACTAGGAAACAGGTTATTTGTGTAGCCTAGGCCTAAGGTGATGAGGGTACATAGCAGGTCCTTGCTATTTTAGAGACAGAAGGGGCACAAAAGAGACTTTATGAAAGTAGAAATGATGGTGTTTACAACTAACTGTTTGAATATGGGAGTTGAAAGTAAGAAGTCAATGATGATATCTTAGTGACGGGGTAGATTGTGGTATCCTGGACATTAATAAGGCATTTAGCAAGAGGGAAGGGTTTTGAGGAAAAGCATAATGAGTTCAGTTTGGGACATCATGAGTATAAGATGTTTATGAGATTTTAGTGAGAATAAGTTGCCTTGGCATAACTAAAGTGATTTTGTTAAGCTACATTTTGTGATGTAATATTTTGATATTTCTTTTTTGTTACTTGTTTTATGTTATTAAGAAAGACATATTGTGCTATAGATTGATAAACAATATATCTGCATCATAAATAACTGGTAAACATATGGGACCCTCAGATAGGACAGATCACTAATAGGAACATTTGGTAAGCAACCTTGTTATTAGATTACATTATCAAGAACCACTAAAATTAATTGATAAACAAATTAGATCATCCAAATCAGAATTTGGGTATAACTAGCTAAAACCTATAGTTAAAACAATGAAAACCTACCAGAGACTCCTTGCCTTTAGGCTGACTTTGGTTACAATGTAATCTGCTTCCTCCCTTCCGCATTATTGAGACCCAAGCATCCCCCAGTGTTTGAAGGAAGTGTTGATTGACTGACTGAGAATTGTTGACTCATGAGGCTTAGAAGGAGATATATGGCTTCAAATTGAGCATAGAGGGGAACTTTTCATTGTTGTACCACTTTAAGACAAGGCATATTGGAAAGTAATAGGGAATGATGTTGGAAATTGGTTCCTGGTGGACTTGATGCATTTTTTTTTCTAATTGGTAATATAAACTTAATGTTTACATGCATTTGATTAATAAAATTTGATTGGTAGCATTGAGAAGGTATGCTTAATGAGCACTTGCACTGTATTAATTACCATAAGTAATGGTAAATCAGTTTTGTGCATGACCTATATGTTACAAGAAAATCAAATATGATATGTTTAATAGGTATTTGGAGCTGAGAGGCTGTAGAATAGAGGTAAGTATAAAGGATAAATGTGGACAAGTAGATTTGAGGATGATCAGCATATGATGACAATTGAATCCCTGGGGAGAGAGAAGATCACCAAGTGAAATAGTTTGTAGGGATGAGAAATGAGGACAGTGCTTTGGGAGACCCCCATAGTGAACAGAAATGACTTGGATAAAGATTTATCAAAGGAGACAGAAAAGGAGTAGTTAGACTGGTATGAGGTGAACCAGTAAGAACCATATAGAGTTACAAAAATTGAAAGAAAAGCGAGTATCAAGAAGTGAGTGATCAACGTGTCAAAAGATGTTGAGAAGTCAAGAATGAGGAGAATGGAGAAATAAGTCATGGGATAGAGCCAAGATGGTAGAATAAAAGCAGGGATTCACTTGAATTCTCCCCAAACCCCTCTGAATACCTGTAAAAATTACTCAAAACAAATTCTAGAGTAACAGAACCCACAAAATGACAAAGTGGAACAAATTTCCAGCCTAAGGCAAAATGGATGGTTGACAGGAAAGGTCTGTTATACCAGGCTAAGAAAGGAGCATAGTTCAGCATAGGTCATGCCAGCACAAACCTAGCCCCATTAAGCTCAGAACAGATCTCAGGAGACTTAATCACTGGCACCTGAGGCAGTTTCCAGACTTCTAAACCTATAAATTCCAAAGACAACTTAGTAGGTCAGTGGGAAAGGGTTGTAAGACCTGGGTAAGAGATATGTGCAGTCCATCCACAGCCCCAGCATAGAAGATCAGGCAGGGGCAATGGCAGCAGAGGAAGCAGTGACTGCTTCCAGAGCTCTCAGCCTACAGACAGTAAGGTATTTACAACTTAACGGAAGGTACAAACAATTTATCAGAAGAAGATTACAGGGATCTCTTTGCTGGCACTGAGGCAGGATTCTGTTGGTTTGCCCATACTTGAATCTGGGTTGACGTCCTAGGCAGCAGTCCTGGGGTGAGGAAAGGCATTGGCATAGCATAGTATAATGTATAAATTCATTTAGGATATTCTGACATCGCTCAGTATGCCCGCAATCTGACTAACTAATCTTATTCCTAGCTGGAAATTGAAGGACTATTTACATCTGCTAGGGTGGAGGACTGGCCATCCCTCCCACAATTAGATGCTTTCAAGGATGTTTTGAGAACAGTTTCTTTCCCACCAATTACACATTTAATTGGCAAAACACCTTCTTAGTTAGAAGGGACTACTAAACGTGGGTAGTCATGAGCCATCTTCAGGAGTCCTGCTTTGGTACAGATTTGTACCATGGGACCTTCTTTTTGGGACTCTGGAGGCTGAACCAGGACACCCCAGCTGCATGATCTAGATGTATATAGTTCCCCCATTGGTACTGATCAGTTGTGGTAACATTGGATAACTATTAAGACATATTGATTGCGACATACCTATTGAGACTTACTAATTGTGACATACCTGGTGAGATATATTGATTACAACATGCCTGCTTAGACTTACTGATTGTGACATAAGTGTTGTGATCTTCCAATTGTGATATAACTGTTGAGACTTACTGATTGAGACCTTTATTATCATAATCACCACCATCATCATCTTCATTACTATTATTATAATTATGTTTTAATAAATATTAGTATAAGGTTTCTTTGCAACACACAGAGCTTGTGGCAGCAGTGGATAGGTAACCCTCCTCACATTTGTAGGACAGAAAAGAGTGCTTGTGGTCACTCACTGACCAGAGCATGGGCCAGGAGAGGGTTAAACACCTGTCCTTTGATCATACCACTTTGGAGGAACTGAAAACTTACAGGTTGCTAGAAGTATCTCTGAAAACAGCTGCACACAACCCCTGAAGCTTGGGACAGTATGCCCTCTACAACAGAAGCAGAGCCCTACTTTAACAAGTTAAAAATTCAAGTAACTACCTGGGAAAATGAGCAGATAAGGGGGAAAAATCCAGACAATAGAATCTTACTTTGGTGACAAGGAAGATAAAAATATACAATAAGAAGAAGACAACAAAGTCAAATTTCCTATATCCAAGGTCTCCAAGAAAAATATGAATTGGTCTCAGGCCATAGAAGAGCTCAAAATGGATTTTGAAAATCAAGTAAGTGAAGTACAGGAAAAATTGGGAAGAGAAATGTTAGTGATGCAAGAATATGTTAAAAACACGTCAACAGCTTGCAAAAGGAGACCCTAAAAATACTGAAAAAAAAACCAGCTGAGTTTAATCAATGAGGGTGAAAAATGCCATTCAATGACATAGAGGGATTTAATGTATTCTTGAGAAGCCAGAGCTAAATAGAAAAACTGACTTTCACATACAATACTGAAGAGAAGCATGAAAAGGTAAAGAGTGAAGAGAAATCATAAGTGACTTATTAAAGTTGAACTGTTTACATTCCTACATGGAAAGATAACATTTGTAACTCATGAGACCTTTCTCATAATTAGGGTAGTTGGAGAGTATATGTGTGTGTATATATATGCATATATATGGTTATAGTTATATCTATGTCTATAGATATAGATATATTTAGACATATCTATCAATGTATAGAGGGCACAGGCTGAGTTGAATATAAAGGGATGATATCTAAAGATAAAATTTAGGGGTGAGAGAAGAGTATACTAGGAAGAGAAAGGGAGAGGTAGAATGGGGTAAGTTATCTTACATAAAAAAAGGCAAGAAAAAACTCTTTACAGTGAAAGGAAAGAGGGGGGTTGGTGAGAGGCAATGAGTGAACTTTACTGTCATCTGACTTGACTTAAGGAGGGCATAATATACACACTCAATTGCATATGAAATCTATGTTACCCTACAGCAAAGTAAGAGGAGAAGGAATAAGGGGGGGGGGGGTGATAGAAGGGAGGGAAGATTGGGGGAGAGGGTAATCAAAAGCAAACACTTTTGAGGAGGGGCAGGGTCAAAGGAGAGATTAGAACAAAAGGGGAGGGGCAGGATAGGATGGAGGGAAATAGAGTCTTTCATACCATGATGGTTGTGAAAGTGTTTTTCATGGCTACACATGTATAACTTATATTAAAATACTTGCCCTCTCAATTAGGGTGGGTGGGGAGAGGAGGGGAGAGAATTTGGAACTCTAAGTTTTAGAAAGTTTAAAATAGTTTTTCATGCATTTGAGAAATAGGGTACATAGGCAAAGGAATGTAGAAATATATCTTACCCTTCAGGGAAATAAAAGGGGAAGGGGATGAGAAAGGGTCGTAGGATGATAGAAGGGAGAGCAGGTTGAGGCAAGGGGTAATCAGAATGTACACTGTCATGGGTTGAGGGGAGGGAAGAGGTGGGGAGAAAATTTGGAACTTAAAATCTTGTGGAAGTAAATATTGAAAACAAATGAATACATAAACACACAAACAAAAAATAAATGAATAAATAAATAGGAATCAAAGAGAATAGGTCATTAGATTTTTCAAATAATCAACCTGATTTCAAGAGGAAACAGCTCTTATAGCAAAACTGGGATCCTTAATCAGGATAAAGTAGTTGCAACTTGAGGTGCCTCACAGCAAGTGTTGGAAAACCCCAAAAGGGAGCTGGAAACAGGTTTTTTTAAACTGGGTACTCAGGTAAGGGAACGGCCAATTTCCAGGTAGGAGGGGTTATGCAGAGGATTGACCAAGCTGCAGGTAGTAGAGGGTAGGCAGACAAATTGAAAAGATGGAATGGAGCTAGGTAGTGAAGAACTTTAAATACCAACCAGCTGTGTCCATGATGAGTCACAACAACACAAGACCAGGTGGAAGCAATGCCTGGAAAAGCTATCAAACCAGTGAAGTCTAATTTCCAAACAACACTACTGTGGAGTAGGCCAAGGGAGAGTGGAAGGGTAATGTTACTGAAGCCAGCGAAGATATCAGTGTTCCAAAGTAGTGGTAAATATGAGTTGTCCCTTTTTGGGTGTACCACGATCACATTTTTTGCTTTGTATGCCCATATTTCCCATAGGAAGAAAGGTATTACACTAGAGATACTCTGTTTGTTGAATTTGATAAAAAATTTAAATTTCACAAATCCTTAAAGTTTTGACTAAAGATATAAAACCACATAAAAATGAAGGAAAAAAAATGTGACTCTTATCCATATTTATTGTTAAGTAGATGAATCTTCCAGTTTAGTGTTCAAGGCTTTCAATTACTTAGCGAAAAAGAAATAAACAAATAACATCCTAATATTTCAACTTAACATCAAAAGAACCTAATGGGATAGCAGGGAAGGGAGAAGGGAATGATTAGGGTACATATTACTGGGGCTATATTCTCCAAAAGAAGCAAAGAGGGCTACATAACTTGAACTGAGTACCTAAACCAGGACTGGCATAGAAATAAGGATATATTCCTTAATGGATCCTGTTCTAGTGGTGTAATAGAAATAGCATTGGATTTAAAACCAGGACACTTGGGTTCAATTCCAGACTGCTTTGTGAAGACCGTCAAGTTCACTTAATCTTTGTGAGTCTTAATTTCCTCATTTTGGAAATGAGTATAATCATACAGCACTACATATCTCAAAAGACTATTTGTAGGGAAGGTATTTCTAAAACCCTAAGGCACTGTTTCAAAGGAAGTTGGTAGTCAGTATACAAAAGTGAGTTAGAAACCAAGTAAGTTTTAAAGCACTTTTAACTTTTTAATACAGCTCATGACAAAAGATTCCCAGTTGTTTTGGTGGTATCTCACCTCAAGGTGAACTTGAATTGAGGATCCTATTCTCTTTACATTGTTACAATTCAGGGATAGGCATCGAAGTGTAGAAAGTTTAAAGGAGATGGGTAATCAATACAGCAGGAAAGCATTACCAAGACACAGCATGAGAAGGCACAAGGAAGGAAAAGCAAGACTTTATCTAATTGCTATGTGTGGAAGCCATCTCCAGAGAGGAAATTGTTAGAAACCTCCAAATAGAAGTTTTGTTTCTTAGATTTCTGTTTAAGTGCTCAGAATGAACAGACCACTCTATCTATCTACCTACCTACCTATCTATCTATCTAGTTTGAACAGCTATCATTTTCATCATTGTTAATGATAATAAATATTTGAATGCCATTAAATAGAAAGAATAGATATTAAGCTAGATAAAACATAGCTATGTTATGTTATTTCCATTATGTTTATGAATAAGTAGCATTAATGAATGCATAGATAATTACTTGAAGTATGTTTAATTGCAGGTGAGATTTCCCTTTTTTCTTCTCCTTTTGTCCCAAAGGAGAAACGTGAAATTTACTTTTCTTATGCCCCATTGTCATTCTTTCAACTTTAGAGTCTCCTCTGATGAACATCATTCTTAATCTACATTTTTCATAATTATTGTTATTTTAAAATCTTAGTATGTGTTTCTTATGAAACTCTCATTAATGTGTTTTTAAATTATTGTAACAATTTTTCAAAAGGAAAAAAGAAAACCTCTATCAAGGATAGAGCTGCATTTAAAAAAAATTAAATTCTAGCCTTCCTTTTTTGTTTTTAGGCTAGGAAGCACTTCCTCCTCAAAATTTTCTATAATTCAGGAAAAGGCTTATTACATTTTTAAAATTTCCCAAAGAGAGCAGAGATATGTCATTATTTTTTTCTGAGTCACATATGCCAGGTACATTCTACATTTCACTAAAGGGGAAAATAATATCATAAAAAATATTTACAAAAAGGGGGAAAAAAAGAAATCATTGTGTTTCTTGGTTAACTTGAATTTATTACCTTATGAAGTTCAGGTTACCACATGCTAGAGACCATTCAGCTGCAGCCATTTCCTTGAAAATGGGTGAGTTATCAAAGAATGATACTGACGAGATGCTGACTAGGGATCACAGGGCTGTCATGTATGTGTACGTGAACTGTATGATAGCAAGAGGAAGAAAACACATAAATATCTATTTCTGCTTTCAAAACTGCTACATTTGGGAGTTATTTTTTGAATTAACTGGAGAAAAACAACTTCCCTGGAAATTAAAAATTTGAGTCTATATGCATTCCAACTGTCTCCAGTAGTTTTAGGAGTAATGCCTCTGTGACCCACTCTTTCTTTTTATTGTGCAGCCACAATTTGCAATTTTCTTCTGGAAAGGAGAAAAAGTCTCCAATGTTAAGCAGTAACACACACACATATGCGTGAGTGCACACACACACACACACACACACACACACACACGTTGCTTAGTTATTTTTCAATTGTGTCCAGCTCTTTGTGACCCCGTTTGGAGTTTTCTTGCAAAGATACTGAACTAGTTTGCCATTTCCTTCCCTAGTTCATTTTTACAGGGGAGATAACTGATGCTAACAGGATTAAGTGACTTGCTGAGGGTCACACATATAGTAAGTGTCTGAGATCTATTTTTAACTCACAAAGATACGACTTTCTCACTTCAGGCTTGTCATTCTATCCATTGTGCCATCTAAAGGTCCCGCTCCCTCTCCCTCTTCCCCTCCTGCCTCTCCCTCCCCACCCTGTATGTATGTGTGTATGTATGTATGTACGTATGTATGTATGCATAACCAGATAGCCAGTTTCTCAGTTTCCCCTTTGGGTCAAAAGGATAACAAAAAAAGGGGAAACCTCACCTACTTTCTAAACATACTTAAAATTAATATCCATTCATTTATACTAGTTCATTATAAATACACACAATGGAAACAAATCAATAAGCCTCCTTTTTATCTAGATTAATATTTATGCTTTCTACTAATGAATTTAAATAGTTATTATTTTCATTAGCAGTGATGGAATATGTAGTTCATATATATCTATATTTTGTATCTCGATCCTCTTCTCTGTCTCTCTCTGTCTCTGTCTTTGTCTCTGTGTCTCTCTCCCCACTCCCGCCCTCCCCAACCTTCCTCCCTCCTGTGCCAACATCATACCCTTTATGTTCGTTGGCTGTTACTCATTTGAGAGCTGTCTGCTTGGTCACCTCAATGGAAATTCTACACTGGTGATTTTCTTGGGACTGGAGGCAGATATGAGTTCACAGAGGTGATGCCAGTGTAGTTCAAGTTCTGCTACAGTTTTACTATTCTACAAAGTCTTGAAGCAAAGTTCTGAAAATGAGCTTTGTCTATATAAGAATCAGTCTTGAGAAAAAAAAGCTGAATCTCATACTTTTGTTGGAAGTTACATTATAAATTATTTTTGAGCCCTAGAGACTCATGAAAAATATCTTAGATGCAAAGAGATTAGAGGGAGTATGATATGTATCTGGTTTATTGAAATATTTTAATGTTTTTGAGGATCAGAAACTATGTCTTCATTTGTTTTAGTTGATTTAAAGTTTTTGCCCTGATTTTCACACGAGTCTGTCTGTCTATGAATTTAATCACCAATGATTTAGAAACTATCCAATGATTTGTAGGAATTCAAGATGAGTAACAGGTAGCTCTGGTGTCAACTAGACATACATATACATACATATATACATACATATCATATATATGCACATATATATGATATATATATATATTTATATATATATGAGAGAGAGGGAGAGATAGAGTAAGTTAATAAGATAATTGGGAAATCCATACTTCACTTTTTTCTTTGTAGACATAGCCTAAACATAAACCTATATGCAACGACTGCAATGGACCTGAGTCATCAAATCAATTTGTTAAAGACTTCTTATGCTGAGATATGCGTAAAAGGAGAATAACAGCATAAGTTCTCTGTGAAAAGTTTGTTAAAGATAGAATTATCAAAATTGAAACCCTTGTGCTAGCACCAACCTGATTGTATGTGGAGTCAAAGGACCTGGGTTCAAATTCCACCTCACGTACTACATGTATATCCTTGGACAAATCACTGAACTTTTCTGATAGATTTCTATATTGGTAAAATGAGATTAGATTGTTACCTATTTTCTTCTGTAACCATAATCCTTTAAATTATCAAAATTTAAAGCTAGAGCATCTAAATCATTACAGAAATCATCTAAACCCCAAACTTCAGAGAATCATAGATCTTCCAAGTAGAAAGATACCTCTTAAATGAATAAATGCAAGGGGCCATGCTAGGTAACTGGACAGGTCTCAATTCCTCTTCCCATTAGTTTTCTTGAGGGAATTGGACCCAATGACTTCTAATGTCACTTCCTAGGAAAAGGATCAGCAGTTTTAGGGATATAAGTTACATTAAAGGTAGTTCACAGAGAGAAATACACTGTTAGACTTGTTGTTCTTTAGGCATTTTCAGTTGTGTCCAATTCTTCATGACTCTTTTTGGGATTTTCTTTGCAAAGACACTGGAGTGGTTTGTCATTTCCTTCTGCAGCTTATTTTACAGAAGAGAAAATCAAGGCAAATGAGTGAAGGGACTTCCCCAGGGAAACACAGCTAGTAAGTGCCTGAGGCTGAATTTGAATTCAGGTCTTTCTGATTTTAGGCCTGACACTCTATTTGCTGTGCTATTTAGCTACTAGACTGGATTATACTAACTCCTCCTCATTGTCTGAATGAGGAAACTGAATCTCAGAGAGGACACTTCTTACTCAAGGTCATACAGATTGTGACAGAGTTAGAATTTACACCCATGTCCTCCTCTCTCTCCTAACACACAGTGTAGTGATTTTCCTATTATGCCACACTATTTTACCTCAAGTCTGTTTATGTAGACAGGATGTTTATATAGGTCCCTGTTAATAAAGATCCCTTTTCTCCCTCTAAAGCATTTCTTCTAATGATCTAATCAGCCACCATATACTTAATTATAATCTTTATTTAAATGATTCTTTGATCTATTTATCCAACTCCAATCTCTCAATTCACTGCTCTACTGATTACCATCTCCAGCTTCCTATTGGACATCTTGAACTGTATGTTCCATAAACATCCTAAACTCAACATATACAAAAATGAAATCTGTATCTGTTTCTCCAAAACCTCCCCTTATCCCAACTTTTCCTATTACTCTTAAGAGTATCACCACCAGCTTTGTAAGCCTTCAGACTTATCCTTGATTCCTTATTCTAACCCCTATAGTTGGTGACCAAGTCCTGTTGACTCTATTTTTAATTATATTTCTCATATAAGCACCTTTCTGTTATCTGACAGTGACACCCTAGAGTAGGCCCTTATCAATTCATTTCTCAAAATACAAAAGTCATTAGATAATAATAATAGCCAACATTTATTAACTATGTTCAGGCATTGTGCTAAGCACTTTATAATAGTTATTATTATGTCATTTGATACAACAACTCTGGGAGGTAGGTGATATTATTATCCTCATTTTACAAATACGGAAACTGAGGCATGCAAAGGTTAAGTTAGTTAGCATCAGAGGCTAGATTTGAACTCGAGTTGTCTTGACTCCAGGTAGGCCCAGCACTCAATCCACTAGCACCTAGCTAGGCATTATGAGCTCGTTGATAACTTTGGAAAGAATAGTTTCTGTTGAATGCCAATGGTTGAAGAATTTACACAGTGGGGTAAGGTAAAGGTCTACTTCATCATGAACTTTGGGAAATCCTCAACCTAACAAGAGAAAATAAAATATTGGAGAATCTAGGTACTATCTGGGCCAGTAATATTTAATCTAATTTAGTCTAAATTCAGGAATTTGAGGTGGAAAGATTGTAGCAGACAGCTGTAAATAAAATTCCAAGCCATTTGTTTTTGTGTGTATTTAGTACTGACATTTCTGAGAAGATATTGTCTACCCCTTCTGTTCTCCTTCCCACCCAACTCCTTTGGGACAAGGACTCTTTTGTTTTCATCTTTGTACCCATACAACCTAGAACAGTGCTTGGTGAATAATTGATTATCAATAAATACTATTAATCACCTACTGTGTGCCAAGTACTGTGCTAAATTCTGGAGGTACATAAGGTCTGTTGAATGATTGAATTAGTGAATGTCAAGGGAAATGGAAAGTAATTCTATGCTGCACAAGAACAAGTTTGGCATATGTAAATAAATGGAAAGTTCATGGTCTTGTGGAAAGCAAGATGTTCCCCTTGCATAATGGGCTTGGTGTCTGAGTTTTGAAAATAGTGAGAAAGAGAGGGAAGATCAAGTAAAGAATATCTGTGGAATATAAGATTATCTTGCACCAAGATTCAAAGGAATGAGCAGGTGCATGAGGTCTGAGAATATGAAGCCAAAGGAACTCATTGAAGGGAGATTGGTGGATGTGGTGAGGGAATGAATGTGGGGATCTGATCTATTTTTAGTATAGAGAATACTCAGAGAGGAAGCTGTCTCTATTAATTCAGATCAGCATTTCATCCATGATTCATAGTCTGAAAGAACTGTTTGAACACTGCCAAGATAATTAACTCACTCAAGGTCACACAGTCAGGTAGGATTTGAACTCAGGTTTTCCTAACTCCAAGACCAGTTGCCTATCTACCACACCACACATTCTCAGAAGGAGATTAAGAAGATAAAATATAAGAGAATGTTCAGGAGACTGAGGCTTTATTCAACTTTATTTGGATCCACAATAATTGTGTCTTTTTACTGTTATTTATGTGCCCCACCCTTGGCTCATACACTGCTTAGTTATGGTAGTGGCCTCCATCTGGCTCAGAAATCATGGTTGAAAATGTAGGTCCATATGGGAGCCATGCTGGCTCAGGAATTAGATAAATTTAAAGTCATGGTGCCTCAAGGCAGGGGTTCAGGGATTAAATAAGGCTTAGAAAATAGCAAAGCTGAAATCCTAGGCTCAAAGGCAAAGATTCTTGGCCTGATTCTGAGAAGGAGAAAGAATCCCCTTGAAGCTGATCAAAGTCAGTGAGGCATAAGGCCTCAGTCACTAACAACTACTGGATTTTCACAGAGTCTAGTTGTTCTGAATAGACAGTAAGCAAAGGGAAAGTAAGTGTCTCCCAAAGCACTTAGAATGAATTGCACTATCTTTCTAATTATCGATCCAGCTATCTATCACTATCTATGTATGTAAACATATGTATATGTGTATATCCACACACACATACACATAACTGAATATGTATGTAAATTTTTGTAAAATTGAGGTATACATGAAGTGCTTAGAGCACAACAAACTTGTATTTTAATTAGA
This sequence comes from Notamacropus eugenii, assembly GCF_028372415.1. Lineage (NCBI taxonomy): Eukaryota > Metazoa > Chordata > Mammalia > Diprotodontia > Macropodidae > Notamacropus > Notamacropus eugenii. The sequence continues at coordinate 315,468,301 of NC_092875.1, read as the reverse complement.
AGTAGAAGATTTTGCTGGTGAAATTGTCATGGACTCCAGATAAGGAATATTCCAAAATATAGAGAAGCCCCTAGAATGACAAGAATCATTTGAGAAAAGTTTTATACTAAACATAACAATTTTAAAACCACACTTGGCCATTTTATCTAACTCTAAGGCAAATTTTAAGGTAAACTTGGGAAGAGAGAGAAAGAGGGAGGCAGGGAAGGTGAGAGAAAGTGAGTATGATTATTCAGAAACAGTACCCTAAATGTTATAGCTGTAAATTGCTGTGGTTGGGCTTTTTCAGTCTCGGTCCCTGCAATAACTGTTAGACCACTGAAAAAGAAAGAATGGTGGAGGCAAACTTCCCCACCTAAAGCTGAGCTGGGATGAAAAGGGGTAATGCAGTGCAGTATACATTGTGAAATGAGACCTTTTTCAGTTATCACCAAAAGACAGAAACAAATTCCTTTCTCACCCTGAAGACTGCATTCATCCCAGAAAAAGTGCAAACAGTCTTTATAAAAATAGGGAGATCACAGCATTTAACTTGTCTGCTGAGTATGATACAAAAAACCAGGGTGTTATGTTCTGCTACCATCGTTTTTATTAGAGTCAAAAAGGAAACTATTCAGGCCTTCGCCAGATCCCCTAAAAGAACTAAGGAAATGAAGACCTCATGCTCGACATCTATTTCCATAATTTTTCTGCTAAAAGTGTACATTAAGTTCTGAATACTTCCCTCTGGAATACTTTTTATAATCTTGATAAAATGATTTGAATGGTCCCACAGTGATGATGTGAGATTCACTATAAAACAGGTTAATATGGCTATAACAATATAGCTCAGCTTTCTCTAATAGTGTGAGTCTGACCAATATATTTTTATCTTAATTATTTAATTTCTTTAGACCTGACTTAACTCCTCCATGCCTTGGGAAGTGAATGCTGGTGCTGATAATCAATGCAAATGAAAGAAGAGAAAAGGAGAGGAGAAAAAACTCATCACTAACCTTGCCTTTTGTACTTAGGCTCTGATGATGTTTATCAGAGACTCAGGTCATGTCATAAGGTTTATTGAGATTTAGAACTAGGAAGGATGTTAGAGGCCAGAAAATCAAACCCATGAATTTACAAATGAGGAAACTGAAGATCAGTGAGATTATGGGACTTGCATTGGATTACACAGCTATTAAGTGTCTAAGGCAGTTTTTGAAACCAGGTCTTCCTGTTTTTGTGTATCAAACATCCTAACAATATTGCTTGTTCCATGATGTTTTCTTCCTTCCTACTTGAAGTATGTGGTATGCCACTACTGATTTGGAGAAAAAAAAAAAACCTGTTATCTACAAAATGTCATTAATCTGAGTGGCAAGTAGCATGCTCAGCTGATCATGCACCCCTCAAAGAAGGAATTCTGCCTTTGATACCTAAAAACAGAACTTGAGACTCTCAAAAAAGGACTTCTCCTTCAAAATAATGTGTATATAATTGGAAAGAAAAAGAGTTGATCTCAAAGATAAATCAGGATCTAACTGATACACCCAGTCATTTATTTATCCCTTTTGGAAGCATTTGAAAGTTGATCAATTTAGCGCCATCAAAATTTAATAGATTTCCTGATCCCTCTTCTAAAGGGCCTGTTTTCAAGAAGATGGTACATATCTCCTTTAGGAAGATGAATTCAGAAGGTAAGTGTGCTATCCCAAGAAGTGACAAATACAGCATGATATAATATGTAGAGGAGGTGAAGATTAGAAAGCCGAGGTTTGAAACTCTCTTATGATATTTACAAGTTGTGTGATCCTAAGCAATAACATCTTTCTGAGCCTCAGTTTTCATTAAAAAAAAGGCGAGGGACTGAAAAAATATCTATTTCCCTGGATTGTCATAAAAACTTAATATGTGTAAATCCCTTTGCAAAGTTTAAATCATTATATAAAAGTGAGTAATAATTATATTATTTATGTTCCTGTTCACTATTATTTTAAGAGCAAAGGACAAAGATTTGAATTCTACATTTTGCTTATTACCAAGGTTACTTTGAGATATACCTTAACCTCTCAGACTCAATTTCCTCATCTAGAAAGTGAGCGCTATGAGATTTAGAGTGGACCTGAACATTAAATCAGAGACCTGGGTTCAAAAGCTGTCTCTGTTATTTAATATTTGTATTAAATACACATATTTCCAGCTTCAATTAGATAGGGGCCTTCCAGCTCAATGAGATAGGGACCTTGTCTCATCTACTTTGTATCTTTCCCAGCATCTTTCAATTGTATTATATTCATAGGGGATATTTTATGAGATAATAAGGTTTTGAATTGCAATCAATATTTGAACTTCCCGTTTCAAAAAGGCTACTATGAAGACCATATCACAAAGTGCTTTGTTATCTGGATATGGTATAGAAATATGAACTGTGAATTAACTGTTCTGTAGAAATTCAAGGTCACACTCATTTATTTATTGATACATTCTAGCTATTCTAAGGAGGAAACAATAGCTTATATTTTTTAGAATAAATTTAGAATTTTTAAATTTAGAAGCTTCATACATTTCCCAGCATCTTCACTGACTTCACATCCTACTCTTTGACCTAGAAGATGTTCTGGAAGTTTTTCTTCTGTGTATATTGTTGATCAAACCACGTCTAACCCCTAGCAGTTCCCAAGGTCATTAATGGATGTACGAAACAAACGATCATGGCATAAACATCCTTCAATAGGGGAAACTTGTCTTGCCTACTTAATATCTCTTATCTAAATCTACTTGTCCAAAGATGCTGTTCTTTTAAATCAAACCCAGAAGGACCATTTCCCCCCTTTTCCATTCTACTCCTTAGTTGTTAGGTTTGTACCACTGGATGTGTTGTTAAATCATTGAACAGTCTTTGTAAAGTACTTTGAGAGATGTCTTAGAATGATAAAGCACTGTACAAGTGGAAGAGGTTGTTGATTTTGTTGCCTGCCGTCTGCCTCCTGCCTCTGCTCTGACATGATGGAATAGCTGGCTTGAAGCTGTCAGTTATCCATGCCAATCATCGTCCTTCATTTATCTGTGACTGCTTCCAGTCAGATCTGTGGATGGCAGTTACAATGGTACCCGTAAAAAAATCTCTCTGAGGTTTGACTTGTAATTGTCATTCATATTTCTTTGAGGACTCCACTGAACAAACCTGTAAAAAAGGAACTCTCAGAGCTATTGAAGATTTGTAACAAATGTTTGATTACTGCATAGTGTGAGACTATCATATAATTTCTGGTCTATTTCAGGCCCCTATTTTTTAGGTTGGACTTCCCTTACTGGATGAAATTTTAAGTTTACTGAAAAAATTCTTAAGCAATCTTTTCTATAGCAACATTTTCTGCATCTAACCAAGCATTTCTATGAGTGGCAAGAAGAGGGGGTGAGTAAGGTCTACTTATCATTTTAGACAGACCAAGTCTTACCTCTGTTCACTTTGTTCTTTTCTTCATAAAACTTCTAAAATAAATATATATTTGACTAATAAGTTGGACACTTAATCACATACTGCATCTCCTACTTAAATCTGTGGAGTCTCCATTGACTCCTCCAACACCGTCCAATAACCTTGTTATTGATATGTCTGATTAATTCTTCTTTCAAAGGTCTCTGCATTCTAATCTTTGTTTTCCTGCTCCCCATCATCCAGCCCTTCAGTGCCTCAGTTTTAGACTATTGAAATGATCCCCCAACTGCTATCCCTGCCTCCAGTGTGTCCTTTCTATGACCAATTCTAAATAATCAATCTTCCTCAAAGCAATACTGTATACATAGACTCTTGGGATCATTAATTTCAATATGGAAGGGAACCCAAGGCAATTAGATTTACTCCATAGTAATTACTCCACAGAAGTAGTAAGCAAGAACATACACTGGAACCCAGGTCAGACTCCAAATCCAGTCCCTTTTTAATCATATCTATCACTGCCCACTCCTACCCTCCACCTGAAATATGCCCCACCAGAAATTGCCTTAATTATGGCTTGAATATTGTCTTAATTAGCTTATATTCAAAGACCTTAATTCTCTGATTCTACCTACTTTTTTGTAAAACTTTATCTTCTACTTCTCTATATACATCTTCCACTCCACTGAAGTTGGCTTAGTCAACCTCAAATACAGCAGATATTTTAACTTCTCTTTGACACTGCTAAATTGTTCATAACATTTCCTGTACCATAAATATCCTCCTTCCTTGATTACATATGTGATTGTACTGCAAATATTTTCTCCTCTCTCTCCACTGATGATCTATTCCCCATTCCAATGCCTCCTTAAAATGAACGGTATTCCTAAAGGAGGATTTGGAGAAAATACTGTTTTCATCACCAAATAATCAAATTCTCTTCTCCCCCTAATTTAGTTATAACTTCTAATTAGTGGGCTATTTAATACTTTCAGCTGACTTAAATCATCCCATTGTATCAGTAAGCACCCCTACATACAAGGGGGTTGGGGCCTGTTGTCATAGGTTCTTAGATCTGCATTTATGAAAGGAGAAGCAACTTTTGAGGGGTCAATAATCGCTTTTCTTAGTTCAACCAAATGCTTCAAGATGCCTTTTTATCTTTTACATTTCCAAAGCTACCAAGTCTCCTATCTATTCAACAAACAGAGAAAATACAGAGAAATTAAAACCAAGAGACAGGCTCTACTGCTTGAATCAAAGCAATATTGCTATACCCTTTACATACCTCCCTGGATCAAGAGAGCTTTTACATCCGAGCAACCAGGGAGCTCTGAACATATGCCACTCAGAGTCCCCACCAGAGAATCACAAGACCCTTCTCCTAAGTGAACCAACCTCCCACTATATATTATGAAGACTCACCTCCTGATTGGCTCAGAGTCAATAGGCATGAAACTCACATGACTCAGCACAGCTGCAAACCATCAAGGTTCAAAGGAGACAGAACCCTCAGATGCTCACAATTTATCCTGAGCCTAGAAAACAACTTCAAACAAACAAATCCTACTTTGCTTGCTTTTACACCCATTCAGTTCAATGGTATGGTGTAGTACAATAGGAGAGATCTATGTTCAAATAGAATGTTGAACCTGGAGTCAGGAAGACCTGAGTTCTAATCCTGCCTCAGGGACCTAATAGCTATATCACCCTGTAAAAATTACTTAGTTATTCTCAGTATCAGTTTCCTCACATTTATTATGTAAAATGTAATGTATTATGTAATAAGTAATGAATATAAAACATATATAATAATAAGACTTACTCCCAGGGTTATCTGAATCAAGTGAGATAACATAGGTAAAGTTCTTTGCAAACATTAACATATGGAAATGATAACAAACATTATAATTGTGATTACTACTACTGCTAGTATATATAGCTTCCTGTATTTACTAGGTGTGTGTGTGTGCTTAGCCTCTCTGATACTCAATTTTCTCATGTATAAAATGGGGATAATAACAACATACACAGTACTTACCTCACAGGATTGTTAAAGGATCAAATATGGAATTGTATGCTAAGTGCTTTGTAAATTTTAAGGTACTATGTTGATATAAATTTGATTAATAAAAAGAATTGCTGAGATATTCCTCGGTACCTGTTAGAAATTAAGAAGAAAATGACCCTTTTGACAGAAGGAGAGATGTACTTTCAAGTAGAAAATACCCTTTTAGCTGTTCAAGGAGGGACACAAAGATGTGTAATAACTATTTCTGAAACTGAAATTGGTCTTAGGATCTTTGCAGATGGAGAGAAACAAGAATATACTTACTACCTGAGGAAGTCAGATGTTGGGGAAAGTTGTGGCAAAAAAGATGATGATGTCATAGATCAAACATAGCACAATAAATGTAGAGCTAGAAAGGACAGTGTGACCTCTTCATCGATGAGGAAACTGAGGCACATAAAGCTTAACAATCACAACACCTTGTAAGAATCTAAGGAAGGATTTGAACTCCAGATATTTGTGACCCTAATAAGTTTAAGATCTTATCTAAGACTCTACATCATGTTTCCCTGAATATCTTTGGTGACAGGAAGTCCTTCAACTTCTTTTATATCAGTAGAATTATTTGGTATAGAGAACTGTGGCTGCTGGCAGACAGGGAAACCTCAAGAGGATGCCTCATTTTTGGTGTTGTAATTTCCCTTTGCATAGAGTTTTGTCCTTGCCAGGCCAAAAGGTAATGGAGCAACTAAGGGAAACCCATAACCACATGGCAGAACTATAGTAGATGTTTTAGAGAGTAGCACTTAGCATTGTCTAGTGGGAGCAAAAATGAATCCTATCTATCTTTGCAGCACCATGGAGAGCACCCTATTTGTAATTCTAAGTAACTGAGAATTTTGATCAATCTTTGAAGGGTGATTTTCTAATGTAAGCATTTTGTTTGCTTGACAAAGGTCCATTTTTGCTTTCTTTGAACTTTCAATAAACTTAATTTAGTTGCTATCATGCTAGATAATGTAAGGAAGTTATTTCTACTGATTTTCTAGGTGAGGACCATGGACTCAAAATACTGAGAAATGTAAAATGGAAAAGATGAAACTTCAGTATTAAAAGAACCACTAACCCATGAGTTATAAATATATTCTATTATTAAGCTCCTGAATGAACAGTGCTTATATAAGCATTCTGATGTTGACAAATTGCTTTTGAAGGGATCACTTGTCACTTTAGTACTTGAAACTATATTTTAAAGCAGCAATCATTAAAGCATTGACACTATTTTGAAAATTAAAAAAGTATATCAGCTCAATGAAATATTCTAGGTCATGAAAAATTGGGGATTTTGAATTCCATAATTTGGCGTTTGATAAACTACAATCCATAAAATGCCTAGGAAAGAATTGCATTTTTGTTAAAACCTGCTGAAAAGAAAAAAAAAGAAAAGCAGTTTGTCAGAAATTAGGCTCATACTAACAACTTTATACCATATAGTAAAATGAACTTAAAATTGATATGTGACCTGAATGTTAAAAATCATGACTTAAAAAAATTTAGAAAAGAAACAGATCATATACCTTTTAAACCTCCGTGTAGGGGATCACATAAATTGAAAAAGCTTTTGTGGAAACAAAATGAGCACATCTAAGTAAGAGAATGAGCCACCAACTGATGGAAAAAATCTTTGTCAGATATCTCTAATAAAAGTTTAGTAACCAAGACATAAAGAGATCATGTCTGAATCTAAGCTGGAATGACCTGGGGAAGACTATATGTATGTATATGCACACATATTTGTGGATGTGTATACATACATACAATAAACATACCCATCTCATGAAACACTGGTTTGTTGTTGTCCTTCATCTTCAAAGAGAACCAAAATGACATCACCATGATAAAGTGAAATTTCAATGAGTCCGACTGTGGCTGATCAGAGCAATATGAGCTCAGAATGCTCTACCACAGGTTGGGCACAGATAGTCCATGTGAATATTTGGAGTAGACATCCCAAATTTATGCATCTTGGATTTACTTTGTACTGTCTCATTTCTGCTTTGCTTAAAGAGCACAGTGTCCTTTCTGATGTGGGCATGCCATACTGAGTGGTCCCGTGCCAGTGTCTCCCATGTTGCACAAATTCAAAGTTCTTGAGAGAGATCTGGAGAGAGTCCTTGTATCACTTTTTCTGGCCACCATATGATCGTCTGCTCCATGCAAGTTCTCCATAAAATAGTCTTTTTGGCAAGCATACACTCTGCATTTGAACAACGTGGCCAGCCCATTTCTGAAGTATAGTTTGAATACTTGGCAGTTCAGCTTGAGCGAGGACTTAAGTGTCTGGTACCTTATCTTGCCAGGTGATCCTCAGAATCTTCCTAAGAGAGTTTAAATGGAAGCAATTCAGTTTCCTGGCATGTCACTGGTAGACTGTCCATGTTTCACAAGCATATAACAATGAGGTCAGCGCAATGTCTCTGTAGACCTTCAGTTTGGTAGTCAGTCTAATACCTCTTCTCGCCCAAACTTTTCTTTGGAGCTTCCCGAACACTGAGCTAGCTCTGGCAATGTGTGCATCAATCTCACTGTTAATGTGTACATCCCTGGAAAGTACATTACCAAGGTAAATGAACTTATCTGCCACATTCAAAATAATAAGCAGTATGTGTTCAGGGAAGACCAGTACCTTTGGTATGATGGCTGCAAAACCCTTTTCAGGGCTCTTTCCACATTTGGTGTCCACCTGTTCCACCTAACTCTCAACTTTTGGCCCAAGATACTGCAACATGCACAGTAACTCCCCCTCCCCCCCACACACAATAAACTGTTTTGGCAGATGGTTCAAACCAGGCTGAGGGTAACCAAGGGTTCTCAGACCCATTGGTGAGTTAGGGGAGTGTCTACCCCAAGCATGTGAAGATGAAACACTACATAAAAGACAATGACATATATAGGAAGGTAGAGGGATAGAAAAAGATCTGAACTATACCATTCTATGTCTCAAAGAAATTTCTAGCTTTTCATAGAGCAAGAAGCTGTGACTGGGTACTTGTCCTACTTTTATATCTCCAAGAGGGCTAGTATCATATCTATTTTATTTACTTAAGTAATTTGTATTCTGGCTATCTGATTCTCTTTGGGGTTTTAGGATAAAATCCACTTTCCTTGATTGGTCTTAATCAGAAATAGTGTTTTTTTTTTTTTGTATTTGCTATTTATTTTTCCCCAGTTACAGGTAATTAACATTTTTTAACATTTATTTTAAAACGTGAATTCCCAATTCTCTCCCTTCATCCCTCCTCACCCCAACCCCATTGACAAGGCAAGCAATTCCATATAGGTTACATGTGTGTATTTATGCAAAACATATCCATAATTGTCATGTTGTGAAGAAAAACCATAGATAAAAAATAAAGTGAAGAAAAAATTACTTCAATCTGTATTCAGATACTATCAGTTCTTCCCCTAGGAGTGGATAGCATTTTTCCTTTTAAGTCCTTCAGCGTTGTTATGGATCATTGTATTGGACCACATGGATCACAGCTGATCATTCTAAAATATTGCTATCACTTTGTACCCATTACATTTCATTTTGCATCAACCCATGTAAGTTTTCGAGGTTTTTCTGAGAGCATCCTGCTCATCATTTCTTACAGTACAGTCATTCCCTCTATTTCCAATTATTTGCCCCCAGAAAAGAGCTGCTATAAATATTTTTGTATATATAAGATCTTCCCCCCCCTTTTTTTTTTACACTCTCTTTTGACATACAGACCTACTAGTGGTATTGCTACATCAAAAGGTATATATGGTTTTATAGCCCTTCGGTCACAGTATCAAATTGTTCCATAGAAAGGTTTAATCAGTTCACAACTCTGAAAAATGTACATTAAAGTCTCATTTTTCCCACTTTCCCTTCAACATTTGTTATTTACCTTTTTTGCCCTATTGTCTAATTTAATAGGTATGAGGTAGCACTTCAGAATTGTTTTAACTTGCTTTTCTCCAATCAGTAGTGAGTTAGAGTATTTCTTCATATGATTATAGATAGCTTTAATTACTTGATCTGAAAACTGATTATATCTTTTGATCATTTATCAGTTGGGGAATGGCTCTTGTTTTTATAAATTTGGCACAGTTCTCTATATGTTAGAGAAACGAGACCTTTATCAGAGAAATTTGCTTCATTTTTTAAATCACTATTGCTAACTGTATTTCCCTATATCTTATTCCTTGTACCCCCATTTATTCTATTTTCTCTCTTCTTTTACCCTGTCCCTCCTCGAAAGTGTTTTGCTTCTGATCACCACTTTCCCCATATTGTCCTCCCTCCTATCATCCCCCTACCTTCTCTTATCCCCTTCTCCTATTTTCCTATAGGGTAAGATAGATTTCTACACCCCATCCCCTGTTTATCTTATTTCTGAGTTATTTGTAAAAACAATGTTTAACACTAATTTTTATAACTTGGTTTCGAAATTCTCATCCTTCCTCTCTCCATACCCACCCTCAATGAGAAGGCAAGCAATTCAGTATACATCTGTAGTCATGAAAAACATTTCCAGGATAGTTGTGTTGTTTCCTTTCACCCTAACTCTCCTCAAAAGTGTTTGCTTCTGATTGTCCCCTCCCTCAATCTACTCTTCCTTGTATGACCCCCTCTTTTAACCCCTACCCCCACTTTCCTATTGGGTAAGATAGATTTCCATACCCAATTGAGTGTGAATATTATTCTTTTTAAGCCAAATCTGGTGAGAATAGGGATCACTCATTCCCTCTCACCTTACCCCTCTTCCTCTCCACTGTAAAAGCTTTATCTTGTCTCTCTCATGTGAGATAATTTACCCCATTCTACTTCTCCCTTTCTACTCTCAGTACATTACTGTCTCACTCCTTATTTTAATTTTATTTTTTTAGATACTATTTCTTCATATTCAATTCACCCTGTGCCTTCTGTACATATTCCATTCAACTACCTGAATAATGAGAAAGGTATCGTGAATTACAATTATTTTTTTCCCATGTAGGAATGTAAACAGTTAAACTTTAATAAGTCCCTTAAGCGTTCTCTTTCCTTTTTATCTCCTCATGCTTCTCTTGAGTCTCCTATTTGAAAGTCAAATTTTCTGTTTTGCTCTGTTTTTTTTTTTCTCAAGAATGTATTAAATTTCTCTATGTCACTGAATATCAATTCCCCTCTCCCCACTGATTATACTCAGTTTTTCTGGGTATTTGGTTTTAATCCTAGCTCCTTTGACCTCTAGAATGTCATGTGCCAAGACCTCCAATTCCTTAATGTAGAACCTGTTAAATTTTGTGTTATCCTGATTGTGTTTCCACAATATTTGAATTATTACTTTCTGGCTGCTTACAATATTTTTTACCTTGACCTGGAAACTCTGAAATTTGGCTATAATATTCCTGAGAGTTTTCATTTTGGGATCTCTTTCAGGAGGTGATAAGTAAATTCTTTCAATTTCTATTTTACTCTCTGGTTCTAGAATACCAAGACAGTTTTACTTGATGATTTCTTGAACGATGATGTCTAGGCTCTTTTTTGAAACATGACCTTCTAGTAAACCAATTTTTAAATTGGATTTTTTCTTTTTAAATTTTCTTTCCTGGATCTATTTTCCATGTTAGTTGTTTTTCCAATGAAGTATTTCACATTGTCTTCCATTTTTTCACTCTTTTGACTCTGTTTAATCATTGCTTGATTTATAATAGAGTCATTAGCTTCCATTTGCTCCATTCTAATTTTTATGGTATTATTTTAAGGTATTATATATTAGCATTTAGGACTTAATTTCCATTTGGCCAATTCTGCTTTTTAAGCCATTATTCTCTTCATTGTCTTTTTTGGACCTCTTTTGCCATTTTTGCTACTTTTTAAGGTGTTATTTTCTTTAGCATTTTTGGGGTCTCCTTTAGCAAGCTGTTGACTCATTTTTCATTATTTTCTTGCATGACTCTCAGTTATTTTCACAGTTTTTCCTCTACTTCTCTTACTTGATTTTCAAAATAATTTTGAGGTCTTCCATGATTTTTGACCAATTCCTATTTCTTTTTCCTAGAGGGTTTGGATGTAGGAGCTTTGACTTTGTTGTCTTCTTCTGATTGTATGTTTTGATCTTTCTTGTTGCCAAATTAAGATTCTATAGTCTGAGTTTTTTCAGTTATCTGCTCATTTTCTCTGTCTGTTTCTTGACTTTTTAACTCTTTGTTAAGTTAGGGCTTTTGTCCTTGCTACTTTCTCCTAAATTTGCCACAAGTGAACTACTCTATATATTTATTTCTTTAGATACCATGGGCCATCCATTGCTTATTCCTTGGCCTCACAACATGATCAATCTATTATTTTTCCTCTGTTCATTTCTTTGATTACATTCTTTACCTGACATCTTCTTTAGATTTTTTCGTTTGTATTATGTTAGCACCTATTCAGTGTAGTACATCCATTTTCATTGACTTCAGAATTGTAGTCAGCTCTTCAGAGATTTGAGTGTTTCTTATTTCAGAGTCATGCAACAACACCATAAAAATACTGGTATTAAAAATATGGGCCTTCATTACAGGGAGAACATTTGGGTCATTAAAATAACTTTGACATTCTTAAAACTTAAGATTAAAAAGATTTATACAATAAATTCAAAATGGAGAGGCAGCAAAAATATTAAAAGGGATACACTGAAAAAAACTAAAGAGGTGATCAGACACCTCTCACCATTATTTAAAGGAAAACTTCTTAACCAAGTCTTAACAAAAGTTATCACTAAAGATAAAGTAGATCATTTAACTTAAATAAAAATGAAAAGTTTTTGCATGAGCAAGATCAGTGCAACTAGGACTATAAGAAAATGGTCACATGGAAAAAAATCTTTGCATCAGTTATCTTTGTACTCAATGTCTTTCTATATAGATATTTATATCTATGTAGCTATATGTCTATATGTTATATATCTTTGCAGTACTCAAAAGAATTGCAAACTATCAATAACCATATGAAAATTGCTGCAAATTACTAATGAGAAAAGCAGTGGAAATCAAAACAACTCAGGCTTCACTACAAACCGAGAAAATTGGCAGTGAGAAAAGATAGAAATATGTGAATGTTGGAGGGGTCACAGAAGAACAGAAATATACTGACCTGTCGAGGAGTGAATAAATTCAACCATTTCAAAAACCAATTTCAAATTATGCTAAGAAAGTGAATAATATTTTTGAATAACATGTTTATATCCTTCAAAATGAGGTAGATAGTTATGCAGTAAATAGCACTATAAACATGGATTTAAGAAGACCTGGATCTAATTCATGCTTAGATAGTTACATGTAGCTAGGTCCAAATCACTGAACCTCTATCTACCTCAGTTTCTTCACCAGGTGAATGATATTATGAGGACAATAATAGCATCTACCTCCCAGGCTTGTTGAGAAATTAAGATGAGATAATATTTATAAAGCACTTTGCAAACTCATGGAAAGCTATCTATAAATGCTCAACTGCTGCTGTTATTGCTACTATAGATAATGCATTTGTGTTTGTATAATTAATTGTATTATACAGATAATGTGGTAGTTTGTTTGCTTGTTTTTTTTATTTTGTTTGCCACTCTCCCCTCACCCCACCTTCTTTAAAAAAATCTTTGTAATGAAGGAAAATTTCCTGAGGGTGGGTATGGGTACTTTTTCAGAAATGAAAGTCATATGAGAACAAAATATAACAATTAAAATAAGATTTAAAATACACATACTCCTGAGTAATTTTAAAACATGGAGAAGGTGAGTCATTTACTCAGTATACCTCAATTCTTTCCTCCAGTCCTGTTTGGAAGTAGCTTTCTGATATTTCTTTTTCTCTGAGTAACTACCTGGAAATTAATGTGTGTGGGAATATGGCCATGAAACACACTTAGGCAGCTGTGGGGAGAAGACTATGAGTTGCAGAGTTAATCCATAAAGTAGAATATTAAATTACAGGTAGAGTCAACTGTACATAGATCATTGCTTTTGTATGTCAAAAGGCCATGATTTAGATGAATCAAATACTATCACTTGCTTTAGACGTGTCAAATTGCTTCATTAGTATCTTAGGTCCTTTCCTGCCTCTCTCATAAAAATTGAGGCAATTCATCATTGCCATTATAGGAAGAAAGATCAATAAAAACAACAAAAAAAGTATTACATAGAGACAGTGTAATTATGATGATTTAAAATCCAGTCATTTAATTACATATTTCCTAATTTAATGAATGAAACATATTAGTTTGGTAAATTCTTCTTGAGAAAATCAATTATTACTAATTAAATATAAATATATAACTAGTTGGTATGTGAAAAAAATTCCCCAGTTATAAAAATGAATTTTCAGTTCATTCAAGACATTAGTTAGAGAGACACAACAACCCTTTATTTTTAAATTGTCAATTAAATCACTCATTGATTTAAAGCTAGGTTACCCAGCTTAAAGATCATGTAGTCCAACTCTTAATTTTACAAATGAGACAATTAAAACCTAGACTCTTTAAGTGACTTGCACATGGCCACATAAGTACTATATAGATTCAATCTCAGATACTGTTTCTTCAAATTCAATGCTCTTTACAGTAGAAATTTTAAGTCTAGAGATATCTCCTAGGATAAAATACAAACTTCAATTTTGGGCTTTAATTCTTTTTAACAACATGACAACAACCTACGTTTTCTGGATTACCAAATATTACTTGCCTGAGTGTACTCTACAGTCTAGTCAAAATGATCTAACTTGCTGTGGCTTACATATGACATTCCATCTACTATCTCAAGACATTTTGCAATAACTGTGCATCATGCATATAATGTATTCTCTTTTTACCTCAACTCTAAGAAACCCTTATTTCTTCAAAATTCACCTTAAATACTACTTTCTAAACTACTCAAAGTCTTTCCTACTGTCTCCAACTGTCAGTGCATACCTCCCTAAAATACTTTAGATTGTAATTGTTCTCTGTTGTAATTTAGTTTTGTTAATCATGTCCAACTCTTCCAGATCCCATTTGAGGTTTTCTTGGCAAAGATACTGGAGTTGTTTGCCACTTCCTTCTCCAGCTCATTTTACAAATAAGAAACTGAGGCAAACAGGATTAAGTGACTTGCCCAGAAATTCACATTTAGGAAGTGTATGAGGTCAGATTTGAATTCAGGTCTTCCTGACACTAGTACTAGTGCTGTATCCACAGAGACACCTAACTGCCCTGAAACTCTTATCTATGTATCTGTAAATGTACATTATCTCCCTTAATAGAATTTAAACTCCTCAGCACAATGACCATTTCATGCTTGTCTTTGTATCTCTAGCACATAACAAAGTGCCTGGCACTTGACAAACACTTAATGAATGTTTTGTTTTTATACTTATAAATGCATTGTCAGAAGTCTTTTATCAGAATGAGGTTTGGAGTATATTTAATTACACCTCAAACTTCTGGAATTAAGTAAAATAATTTCTTGCCAAGATGTAATGGCTACATTGATAGATGTTAAACTGTGAGATTTTTTGAATTAAATATATTTCACTTATTTCATTAAATGTTTCCCAAATACATGAAAAAGTTTCAAAATAATTTCTTGACATTTAAAAATTATTTTAAATTCAAATGCCAGAACACAAATAAAGAATAGAAAAAGGAACAAAATATATCATAAAAGTAAATATTGGAACTTAAATACAAAGTTAAAAAAAAAGCATGTTATGTGCATAGCAGAATATAAGAAAGGATTTAAATTATGTAACAATTAATTTTCACTTCAAGAAAGTATTCTAATTTGCAAGGTGTAATTTTCTTCTTTAAGATTCTGGATTTCCTTTTCTGATTGATTGACTTTCCGTTCATAACCTTCTTGTTCTTTCTTGGGTTATTCTTTTTTTTCTTTAGTTTTCCTCCATCTCTGTCATTTGCTTTTAAAACTCTTTTTAAAGATATTTTAAGAATTCTTTCTGGACAAGTGATCATTCCACATTACTCTTTTAGGTTTCTTTAGTTCAATATCCTCCTCTGAAGATGAACCTTGATCATCTCTATTCCCATAATATTTTTTTTAATGGTTGGATTCTTTCACCTTTGCCTGTGCATTTTTGTGGTGATAGATTAATTTTTGTGATCACCTCTAGCCCTGGGGAATGGGAAATGGTGCCTCTTGCCCCAGATCTTTAGTTCTCCCCTCTTGCCTGAAACCAAAACCAAGTCTCCTAACTCCTGTAAGTGCCCTTAGCCAGAGGCTTTCTCCTTCACTGCTTTTGTACTCACTTCTGTACTCAATGTGCCTGTGCTGAGTCCTTCTCACCCCTGCTGCTCTTCACAGCACAGTTGGGTCTAGCATTCTTTATCAGCAGAAGTTCCTTCAGTCTTCCCAGGTTCAAATGTCCAACTTCCCTCACTATCCCTGGGGTGAAAGTTCCTGTGGCTGGGGCCTAGACAGTCTTTCAAATCAACTAACCCTAAGACTAGTCACTTGTTAAAAGGGAACTTAGCCTGGAGGTGTTTCCTCTTCACAGAGAACAGACCTTTTCTTGGGATTTTTCTTCTGATCATCTCAAATTGTCCAAGGAAGATCCTGGTTTTGGCCCTATACTTATTTATCCGCACCCACACTTTGTTTCCCCTAAGGTGCTATTTTAACTCTTTTGTAGGGGAAAATCTTGAGACCTCGGAATTTTATGACCTACTCTGCCATCTTCCCAGAATGCTCTCTGAAATTTATTTTTAAAACTTCTGAGTTCCAAATGTCTCTCTCTTTCCAGTACCTTCTTCCTCCTTGAGAAGGCAAACAATTTGATATAGATTATACAAGTGAAGATATGCAAATTATAGTTCCATACCATCAGTGTTGGAAAAGTAAAGATGGACAAAAAGAAGAAAAATAAAGATTTTTTTAAAAGTATGTTTCATATTTACATTCAGAGCTCATCAGTTGTCTCTATCATGCTGTATAGAATTTTTTATGAATCCTTTGGATTAGGTTTTTTCACAGTTTATGATCCTTAAAATGTTGGTGTTACATGTACAAACTTTTGGTTTTGCTCACTTAATTTGCATTGGTTCATATAGGTTATCACAGGTTTTTCTGAAATCATTCTGTTCATTATTTCTTATAGCACAGTATTATTCCATCATAATACTCTAACAGAACTTGTTCAGCCTTTCCCAAGTTAATGGGCATCCCCACAATTTCTAATTCTATGCCACCACAAAAAGAGCTGCTATATTTTTTTTTGTAAAATAGATATTTTTGTCTTTCTTTTTTTTAATTGCTTTGGGATACAGACCTAGTAATGTTATTACTGAGTGTGTACAATTATGTAGCCCTTTGGACACTCTTCCAAATTGTTCTTCAGAATGATTAAAATAGTTCAGAACTTGAGCAATAGTGTGTTAGTGTTCCAATTTACCCACATAACCTTTGGTAGTTTGATATGGTGTTGAATAACTAAGTTCATTTAGTGGGATTGTTATTTTTATTATATTTGCTGAGCCTACCCATGAGCAATTAATATTTTCCCAATTTGTTTAGATCTATCTTTTCTTCTGTAAAAAGTATTTTGGAATTGTGTTCATATAATCCCTGTTTTTTTCATGGCAAGTAAACTCCAAAATATTTTATATTGTCTGTAGTTATTTAAAATGGACTTTCTCTTTCTCTCTCTTCCTGCAGGGTTTTGTTGGTTGTCTACAGGAATGTTGATATTTTATTTTTTTATTATACATATTTATCTATACATACACATTTATTATGTATAACAGATACAGTACATAATACATACACTGTATATAATATGTAATGTACAAAATATATGTTATGTTACACAACTTCAACTGGGCTCCCACTTGCTGCCAAACAATTCTATAATAGGTACCTTCATTTTCTCTCTTCTTAATCACTTACAATCTGACTTCTGACCTTATCATTCCAATGAAACTACTCTTTCTTTTTTTTAAAATTTATTTATTTAACTTTTAACATTCATTTTCACAAAATTTTGGGTTCCAAATTTTCTCCCCCCTTGTCCCCTCCAGCACCCCAAAACACTGAGCATTTCAATTGCCCCATCATGATAATTTATTTTTGTTTGGTTTGTAATCTACAACTTTTCTAAAGTTAATGTTTCAACTAATTTTTTTAGTTGATTTTCCAAGGTTTTTAAAAGTATTCCATATTATCATCTGCAAAAAGGGATAGTTTTATTTCCTCACTGCCTATTTTTTATTCTCTCAATTTCCTTTCCTCATCTTATTGCTACAGATATTATCATCATATTATCCTAGAATATGTGACAATGAACATTTTTGAATTATCCGTGATGTTATTAGGAAGGCTTTAAGTTTGTCCTTGTTATGTAAAATTCTTTCTCTTGGTTTTAGACTTTTTATGGAGAACTAACACAAGTTAGGCACTCATATGGTGGTCAGAAAAAAAAAAAACATGGAAATCCTCAAGGTCTTTCTGAAGAAGTATGGAATTTATTCCATGGCATGTGAGACACTGGCAACAGATCACCTAGTATGGTGTGTCTGCATCACAAATGGTGCCTTCTATGTGAGTGAAGCAGAATTGCAGTAGCTCAAAAGAAACATGTAATGCAAAAATTTAGACACATCCCCACTCCAAATGTTCATGTGAGCTATTTGTGCCCAACCTATTGTGGAGTCTTTCCAAGATTATATTGATCTGACTTGCCACAGTTGGACAACCTGTACCATGATTCCTACATAGTAATGTAATTTTGATCCTTTTTGAGAACAAAGAACAACAGCCAACCCATTATGTCTAAGTTGTCTAAGATTCTATCCATCTCATTGATTTTTTAATTTATTTTTTGTTAGATTCATTTTGCTATGAGAGGTGGAAGTCGAGTTTCCCCACTAGTATAGATTTGCTGTCCACATGCTTCTGTATTTTAACTTTTCATTTTGTTTCATTTTAACTTAAGAATTTGGATGCTATGCCATTTGGTGCATATATATTTAGTATCAATATTACTCCATTGTATATGAGGCTTTTTAAGAAGATATAGTTTCCCTACTTATTGTTTTTAATTAGGTGCACTTTTGCTTTGTCTGAGATCATGCTTACTAACTTGGCCTTTTTTACTTCAGCTTATATTCTGCTGTACTTCCTTATTTTAACTCTGTCTTATAAATGCAAGTGCATTCATCATAAATAACACATTTACGATATGTTATGATATTTATGATAAAAACTGACTTCTGCTTTCTAATCCATTCTCCTAACCTCTTTCATTTTATGGGTGAGTTCATTCCACTCACATTCAAAATCTTGATTAATAATTATGTATTTCCCTTTATCATATTTTCTTAAGGTTATCCTTCTCTCTCTCCCTGTCTCCCTCCTTATCTTGTCCCTTCTCTAAAAGGGAATTCTTTTACTTCTGACCACTGCCGTCCTTCATCTACCTTGATTTTTAATCTCTCCTTTTCTCAAGCACTTCCCCTTCTATTTCCATGTAAGATATATTTCTGTTTCCAATTGTGTGTGTGTGTGTGTACATATATATATATATATATATATATATATATATATATATATATGTACACACACACACATATATTACCCTTTCTTCCTCTTCTTTCCTCCTCCCAGGGCATTTAACTTTCTAACGTTTTAGGAAACATAATTCCAAAACATTTGATTCGTTCTTACAGCATCTTTCTATTTAAATTCCTTCTAACTGACCAAATAATGTTAAAATTCATGGAAGATACATTTCTCATCTTCCCATATAGAAACCTCAACAGCTTACCCTTATGAGTGCTTTATAGTTTCCCTTTTAGGTTTACCTTTGTTTGCTTCTTTTGAGTATTGTATTTGAAGTCAAATTTTCTACTTAGCTCTGGTTTTTTCATCAGGAATGCTTAAATGTCCTTTATTTCATCAATATCCATTTTTTTTCACTTGAAGGATTATACTCAGTTTTAGTGGATAGGTTATTCTTCATTGTAGTTTCAGATATTTTGTCTTCCAGAATATTGTTTTAAAAGCTCTGTACTTTTTAAAGTGGTAGTTGCTAAATCTTGAGAGTGGCTTGATGGTATCTAAATGATTGCTTTCTTTTTGCCTGAAATAGTTTCTTTCTGACTAAGGAAATCTGGGATTTGGCTAAAGTACTTCTTTTTTTTTAAATTTTATTTTATAATTTTTATTTTTTAATATTTTACAATCACTGCCATAAACCTAAGATTTTATCCCCTCCAAACCTACTCCCCACTATCCCCCTCCCATCCCATGACAGCATTTAATTCTGTATAGGTTCTACATATACTTTCCTATTGAGCACATTTTCACTATAGTCATGCTATGTAGTCGAACTAAAACAAAGGGAAGAAATCATATAACAAATCAAAACGTGATACACAAAAACACACACACACACAAACATGATCTGCTACATTCTGCAGATGACTTCCATATTTCTTTCTCTGAGTGTGGAAGGTGTTTTGCCTTAGACAACCACCATTGGAATATTTTTTTAAATAAGTCCTTGCGTTATTACGAAATTCCAAGTCTACCAGAAAAAACTCTCGCACACTGTGGTCATTGCTGTGCACAAAGTTCTCCTGGTTCTGCTCCTTTCACTCAGCATCAGATCATATAAGTCCTTCCAGGACTCCCTGAAGTCTTCTTGTTCATCATTTGTTATGGCACAATAGTACTCCATTACATTCATATACCATAATTTATTCAGCCATTCCCCAATTGATGGGCATCCCCTTGACTTCCAGTTTTTGGCAACTACAAAGAGTGCTGCTATAAATATTTTTGTACATGTGGAACCCTTTCCCATTTTTATGATCTCTTGGGGATACAGTCCTAGAAATGATATTGCTGGGACATAGGGTATGCACACTTTTGTAGCCCTTTGGGCATAGTTCCAAATTGCTCTCCAGAATGGTTGGATGAGCTCACAGCTCCACCAGCAATGAATTAGTGTTCCAACTCTCCCACATCCTCTCCAGTATTTATCATTTTCTTGTTCTGTCATGTTTGCCAATCTTATAGGTGTGATATGGTACCTCAGAGTTGTTTTGATTTGCATCTCTTTAATCAAAAGTGATTTAGAGCATTTTTTCATATGACTTATAGATATCTTTAATTTCTTCCTCTGATAATTGCCTGTTCATATCCTTTGACCATTTATCAATTGGGGAATGACTTGTATGGTTATACATTTGAGTCAGTTCTCTATATATTCTAGAAATGAGGCCTTTATCCCCAAGCTTAGCCATAAAAATTCTTTCCCAATTTACTACATCCCTCCGAATTTTGGTTGCATTGGGTTTGGTTGTGCAAAAGCTTCTCAGTTTAATGTGTAATCAAAATTATCCATCCTGCATTTCATAATGCTTTCTATTTCTTCTTTAGTAAAAAATTCTTCCCTTCTCCATAAATCAGCTAAAGTAATTCTTGAAATGTGTTTTGAAATCTCATGTGGCCATTGAGGGATTCTTCCAATTTTTCTTTACCCACTGGTTCTAGAATATTAGGGCAGCTTTCCTTTCTTGAAAAATTATGTCTAGACTTTTTATTTGACCATATTTTTCAATAAGTTCAATAATTCTTAATTTATCTTTTCTGTATCTATTTTCCAACCCACTTCTTTTTCTGATGACATAGTTCACATTTTCTTCTTTTTTAATATTTTGACTTTCTTTTATTGTTTCTTGATGTCTCATGGAGTCATCTGTATCCATTTACTCATTTCTAATTTTTAAGGAATTATTTTCCTCCCTGAGATTTTGTACCTCCTTTTCATTTTGCCAGTGCTGCCTTTTAAGGAGTTATTTTGATCAGTGATTGTTTTGTGCCTCTTTTTCCATTTCATCAATTCTGTTTTTAAGTTATTATTTTCTTTAGTATTTTCATGCCTCTTTTACCAAACTGTTAATTTTCTTTTCATGATTTTCTTTCTTTGCTATCATTTCTTTATTTACATTTTACTATATAACTCTTATTTGATTTTGAAAAAATATTGTTTTTCAGGAATTTTTGTTGGATTTGTGTCCAATTTACATTTTTTTTTCCTTTGAGGACTTTGCTTGTAGTTGTTTTGAATCATTATCTTCTGAGTTTGTGTCTCACTCTTCCCTAACATCATAGTAGTTTTATTTTTTAATCATCATTTTGTTGTTATTTGTTCATATTTTCATCCTATTACTTCATTTTAGATTTGGCAATGGATTTTTCCAACAGCATCTGGTGTTGCATCCAGTACTAGCACAGAGTTCTTTTATAATCTTTTTTCTGAGCAGTTATCAAGTCCATTTACATTGCTGACTTTAGAGCTCCTGATATTTTTGCTTCTTCATTTGCCACCACCTACTCCATTCACTGGTATTGCATCTATTGGGATCCAGGCCAACCTCCACTCCCCATGTCACAGATCTCTCCTTTCAACTTCTTGCGTTGTTTTGAGCTGGAGAAAGGTCTCAATCTTACCTTTTATTTACTCTGCCACTCCAAAATTCAATTTGTGTCATCTTTTTAAAGACCATTGGAGGAAAATGTTGGGAGAGGTCACCTTATTGCTTCTACTCTGCCATCCTGCCTACTCCTTCAGAATTCTGAAGGATCTCTAGAACTTTTTTTAACCTCTATTGAATATCTCACATTCAATACTCTGTTAGGTAGATGACTACATTTTGCTTCATTATATTGAGGACTGGAAGTTGGGTCTATCTATTTGTCTTACTGCTATTGGAGGAGTATTAACCTTGATAATGCGATAATTCATGTATGGATGCATGCGGAGAAGATATTACTTTTCTCTTCTCTTTCCACATTTCAGCTAGCCAAATGCTACTGTACAAGTGTAAATATAAAGGGGCATTATATCTTTGCTTGCTTGACCTCTCAAATAGCCTGGGATCACTATTAAAATTCCTTTCTTATTGCAGTTCCCTAAATGATATATCTCAGTTTGTCATTTTCAACAGACTTTTATTACATTAATGGGCCCATCTTCCTTTTTTTCATTTCTCTATCTTCAGCTACTTAAACATAGAGTTAAAAGCCATGGGTCCTTAGAATCAGAATGACCTTCTCTTTCTCCTCTGGCTTTTCCCCCACGCTTCATGATGAAGCTCAGTTCCTGTTGTTGGTTTCCTAGTGCCTATAAAGTGATAATATACACACATACATATACACACATATGTATGTATGTATGTACACAAACACACACATATATACATATACATATACACACATGCACATGCATGCATGCATGGATATTTGTGTGTATGTATGCATAAAAGAATATGAGTTTAAATTCTAATTTTGATTCTTACTACATGTAACTTTAGCTTGCTTAATGTTCCTGGGTCTCAGTTTTCTCAACTGAAAAATGGGAACATTGGACCAGTTGACCTCCAAAATACTGTACATAAAATCCTATACTATGCTCTATTCTTCTTTCTGGAAGCCATGCTTAGTAAAAATTCAATTTCTAGTCTAGTAAACTTCAGCTGGTCTGTATTTTTCTCTAAAACAGGATAGCTTTGAAGATATTCATCAGGGCACTGCTGCACTAATTCATGACTAATTAAGTTTTTAACATTGTGATCTCTTGTCCTGATAATTTTTCACCTCTTATCAGGAAGAATAATACAATACCTTTTCTTGATCAACAATTAAATCACCTGACCACTCTCCCTAAGGAGAAACAGTTGGAAGGAGGGAGTTTGATTCTTAGCCCATCAGAAATTCTATTTAACTTAAGGAACTGTATCCTTTGCCTAACCTCTTTGCTTCTTATTACTGGAGAAGCCAAGGTTCATATTCCATTATTACAGATATGTTATCTTCCCAAACTGTAAGTGATTACAGGATTAGTTAACACAGAGGAAGATTAATTAACTTTACTTCAGGAGGCTAGAGTAGGCTATTGGAGTTTTGACTCAAGGTATTGTAAGTATAAATCACAGGTAGCACTTATCAATGTCACATTCACATAAAAACATGTCTTTGAGGGCAATATATTGACTTAGAAAATCAAAAATTGAAATCACTAAGTTTTATTTTTTTAAAATTTATCTTGTTAAGTATTTCCTAATTATATTTTAATCTACCTCTAGCTTCACTTGGGAGCAGGGCCTGAGTTTGACACTTATGATATACTATGTCAGCTCATTGGGGAAAAAAAAAACTGAGTTTATCAATAAGTGGTAAGAATAATTAACCCAAATAGGAACCTACCAGATGATATCAAAAAATGCCTTGCTTCCTCCTCTCCCACATGTGATGCCTTCCTATCATTGACTCCAAAATATTCTGTAGTGTTTGTCTCCCTGTAATGAAGCAGTGTCCCAGGGTCTCTCCATGAGATTTCTTCCTTCCCATTCCTCTGCTTGAAATTGTCTTCAAACTTGTTCTAAAGTTATTTTCCTGGTACTGAAGCAGGAAGTAGTTTATTGTGTTTGTCCCAGATTCTAGAAATGATAGTTAAAAGCCTATATTTCAATGAAATATCTGCAGTTGCTACTGTTGTTCCTGTTGCTGCTGCTGCTGGTGAGGGTGGTGGTTATCTGAGGAGACATTTGTTTGCAATACCACAACTATGAATTCTGATATATACCATAACTAGGAATCATGGCACCTGGGGACAAATCATTTGAGCCAGAATAGGAGTGAGTGTCAGCAGGTGACTTTCTAAGCTTGTAAACATTCCTGAATACATCTGGAGACAGTAGGTAGGTGAACGTAGTTATAAGAATTATGTAGTTTCAGGGACTTGTAGGCCAGGGTGTTGCTAAAGGGCCTATTCTAGCCATCAATGCATCACCTACTAATTCACTGAGCATATGTAAGATACCTCAACGTATGAATTATTCAATAAAAATCTTCAAGTGAATTTTATTCTATTTACTTTTTAGTGATGTGTAGTGCAGAATGGCTCAGGAGAGTTGACTTCAGTTAGACAATCAGGGAATGAAGAAATCTAATGGTACTTTTTAATCTTTTCTTTTTCCTGATGTACCTTATGGACACTTGAGTGGAGAAATAATTTTGTAGGCTCTGGGACATGGAAAGATGAGTGCTTCATTGGGTCCATGGAAGTAAATAAGAGCAGGCACTTTTTGACAACAAGAATGAAACATTCTCAAGTTATGCATGAATCAGAGTCTCTCCCATCTCCATTTATCTTCTTTTCCTTTTCTTTTTCCCTTCTTTTCCCTTCCCTAGCATTCAGGTGCTCAACTTTAAACAGTAGAAAGGGCAACTAGAAGAGGAAAAGGTTTCACTGATCAAGTTTGTTTGTTGGGGGCTAGTAGAAGAATAGCAACAAAACCAGTACATGTAAAACAAGTTGTCTTCCCCACTAATCCCATTATCCTGCCTGGATCCATGGTTTTCTAATTGGTTGTGAGGTCTTAGGACAGTCCATTTTTTTTGAGGGGGGGAAGTGGGGGTTGTTCATTTTCAGGAAAGTAACCTGGGAAAGGAAAGCATAGTTATCATTACATCTAACTACGGCAGATAAGGGAATAGGGTAGGACCTGAGTGAGAAAGTAAAATAGTTAGGTGTCTGGTGATGGGATGCATGAGGGCTTGAAGAATGGAAAATATTTCCAAAGGCCACATAATTGAATTTCCCTGATTCCAGGATCATGGGAGAAGAAGAAAGGATAGGGCTACTGTTCACCTAAAAGGGTTTTGAAGAAAATTTTGGTTTAGAAAAAGGGAATTACCTGCAACTAGGAGTTCAGCACCTAGAAGTATAGTCTTTTTTCACAAGTATTATTAGTTCTGGCTCTTTTTCTATTTGTCCCTAGGAAATTGTACTATTTTTGTTTAGTCTTGAATTCTTCATATCTTTAGATCCCTTGAGGAATCCTTCCCTCAATCCTTCCCCAGGAAAGAAAAAAAAAAGTTGCTTCATTTTCATTTAAAAACTATTAGGGGAAATAACTTGATCAATAAATAGCTTTTTTTTTTTAAAAGAAAACATCGACAACCATTTAGTAGCATCTGAAGTCTTCCATGTAGCCCCTGAAGGATTAAGGGTTTAAGGAAATCATGCTTAGTCTTGCACAAAATGCATTGCCCTGAAATTAAGTAATCCTCCCTTCTGTTTTTCAGTTTATACACCCCATAAAATGTAACCAGGATGGAGGATACAGTGTGTCTTCCTGTGGGGTGGGGGTGGGGGTTGTAACATGGGACCAGTGACCAGGGTTTAGTCCCAGGGTGCCTACATATGAAGGGCAATTCTTCCTTCACTATGTACATGCCTTGCATCTTAAAATACTCCATCCAGCTGCCTTGTACAGCACAAACTGGTCCCAGTACCCAGTCCTGGATTGTCAGGGTTTTGTTACCATGATGCCCCTTTCCTGTGATTGACTTTCCTCCCAAGTTGCTGTAGGAGTATATTCAGGTTTCTCTGAGGGCTAGGGCATACCTGCTTCTGATATGATTGCACTTTGGTTCATATTACCTTCTGTGGTGGCTAACACATTCTTCCTGCTCCCTATCACCCAAACTCTTTTTTTGCTCTAAGTCAAAGAATTCCTAGTTAAATGTCTGGAGAAGTTTAAATGCTTTCCATTAGTCTGAGGAGAGATGGTGTTTATCTTGGGCATTGATTTTGGAAGACCTGAGCAGGAAAGGAGAATGGGAAATTTAACCAGCTTTTTTTTAGATGCCCTTGTCTCAACAACTCATAGAAAAGTTCTAAAGAAATATTTCTGCAGTGTTACATATTTCTTGAACTGGAGGCATATCTGTGTCTGAATGCTCCTTCCTTTTTCTTATTAAGCAGAGATACATGACATTGCTTCCCTCCTTTAGCAGAAAAACAACAAAACCAAATGTCAGCTGCTTCTTTCAAGTATATTAAGACATTATACACTACCTGATGTTCCCCCCAGAGATTTTTAATAGGGCTCTTCACAGAGTGAAGTTAGTATTAGTTGGCTATTTCAGCATGATATTATTCATGCTTACCATGCTAATTTGTGTCCATTACAGAGGCTACACTGCTCCTTGTGTTTAAATGAGGAAAGCCAAGCAGCCCTGAAGCGTAGAAGCCTGAGTGTGGCCATAGCCATACTGTAAGCCCTCTCTATTGATGAAGACCATAGGATGAATTGTATATCATTCCTGAAAGTATAGATAATATGATGAAAGGAAATTGCTGGCTCTGGAGAAACGTACTGACAGCTGAGAAGACAAATAGGCAACTTGGTGTGGACAAACTCAATTAAAAATTGATAAGAGTATGAAGTTCTTGGCTTTTCTGGGACAGTCCAAAGTCTGAGAAAAGAAAGCACACTTTTAATGAGGGTTGGCAAAAAGAACTGTCAGAACATGTGTCCTGATTTGGAGTTCAGAACTTATAGTGCCTGTATCCATTGTTTGCCATCTTCTCTTCTTAAACTTACAGTGACTTTTTTTCTCTTCTGATTTTTTTATTCCTCTTAGCTATTCTAAATAGACTAAACTGTCATTAATGTGTTTTGATTCTCTATGTGGAAGATGCCATTCAAATCCTAAAGACAGTTACCCTGGGTCTCACTTATGATGAAACAGAGTCTGTTCAACTCCTATTCACAATTTGCCTTCAAGATTTGCTCTCTAAGGCATTAAAACAATGGTGAGGTGGGGAGGGAGGAAAATGGGAATGTGCGAGGAAGGTTAGTTTTGTGTTACATCTTCCAGCTCTGAGTAGGAGCTCAGACTGCTAATAACGTAACAAGTTCACTATCACCAACAGCAAAACCCAAGTAAATTCCAGAAAAAGTAACCATTTCTATAAAGAACAGTAACAAGAATGGATGTGTCAGGGAAAAAAAAAAGATTCAGGTTGTTTAACTCCAAAACCAGTAAAGAGAGAGGATCGGTATGCAAGTTGTATTTTATTAGTTAAACACTGCCAATTGTAGGTGGATATTTTTAGCGGCATCTTCTGATTGTTATTTATCGCAGCTGCAAGATCTGTCAAAGGCTTTTAGAGCATGAAATATTATCTAAATCTGACAATATGCAATTTATACAGAAAACACTTCTGGGGAAAACAAGGAGAAAGATGGTTATAGAGGTGATCTGGTATGACGGCAATAGATCTTAAAATATTTGTGATTCACAACCATTTTCTTCTCATCTTATGTGCTATTTGTCCCTCAAAGTACTTTAAAAAAAATTTTCCTGCTGGGCTCTGTAGCAGAGTTTCTAAAATAAAGCTGTGTTTTTTGGTTTTTTTGTGTGGGGGGGATGGGGGAAGAAGGAAGAGAAATATATGTTTACTATTCATGATTCTTTATTATCTACAAGAATATGGTACAATGAAAACTGATAGCTTTTTTTTGCTTTTTCATAGTGTAAGCGAAGCAGTGTATCAGCATTGGAAAAACATAACTTGTACACAAAATAAAGAAGTTAATCAAGATATGATTAATAAAAATTTGCATCAATTAGTTATCTTGGAAGATACTGCCTAAAACCAAAATATTGTTGTATTACAAGCTGAATAAATGCACCTTGCTTAACTTTAAAGGTATTTTTTACCTAGTGAAATGAAGGTATTGATTCAGTCAGGAGGAAATTTGGGAAAGATTTCCCAATTTTTCTTAATGTAAAATCAAGGACCCCAACATTCACCTGTTATCACAGGTTCTTTGACATGCTTTTCTAAAAGGAAAGCAATTTGAATGGTTAACAGTTACTTTCATCAAGCGTATGTATCCTTCACTTAATCCAGAGGAAAAAGTCAGCATGTTGAACTTCAGAGAAAAAAGGGGAAATCAAACAGACAGGGCTTCTGACTGTCTGACAGATCAACACACAGATACATGTCTTACCATAAACACATACTTACCAGAGAGAGAAGCACTAATATCTGAGTTTTCAAAGGGGCATTCTTTCTGATCTCATGAAATATTTCTATTTCTGAATATAGGAACATAATTCCTTTCCTTTTTCTTACCAGGTTTGCAGGATATTTTTTTTAAAAAGATCATACAAATTCTTTTGAGCTAGACATATTTTCAAAGATTTCATTCTAAGAACATTTTTAGCATAAGCTCTGAAAGCAAATAAATTTAGTATGAACTATTACTCCTCCATTATGTCTAGTTCTCATAGATTTCTTTTTTTTGGTACAAACTTATATCAAGGACTTCCAGGTCAGGTACCAAGGAGAATTTCTGTCAGTCCACATAGTATAGACTTACAATGTATTGTCTTCATACATTTCAATCCCGTCTTATATAAAGGGTGCAGTGAAATAACGCTATTTGGAATTAGAGTTTAGACATTATATTTTACATATTACAGTATAATTATACACCAAAGTTCTAGCCCTGAAACTTATTAGCTGTGCTACCTTAGGGAAGGACTTAATCTCTCTGAGGAGCAATTTTCTATTTATAAAGTGGGGAAGGGCCCTACAAAGTAACCAGCTTCACTTTTTCCTCCACAGCCATCTTTGTGCAGTGGCCAGGTATAGATCAGGAATACTGGAGATGGCCCTAGATGGTCCTTTAAAGCAAAGGTCTTTCCCAGGTCTCACTTTGACTGAGGCAACACCCATTCAGGCTAGGTTAAAAATGAGGCAAAGAATGGCCTCTTTTACCTAACCCCCCCAAAAAATCAATCTGAGAGGAGAAGACCTGTAGGATTTCTGAACAAAATAGAAACAATTGCAATTTACATTCACTCTGAGCAATCAGGCTCCAAACAGTGACCCTGTGGTTTTGGGCTGAGATCTATTGTAGGCTGATCAATGAGAGCCTGGATCTCAACTGCCTCTCTGACTCAGGGGGGCAATTGGTACTGTTACTCACAGGTTGTTGTTTGTCCTTCATTCTAAAGAGGACAATGACATTGGGAAGATGATGCTATGACTTAAATGAATTTAATTTATGTGACAGAAGGCTGTGCACAGTCAGTAGCCTTACTTTCTCATCTGGAACCATCTAGGTCCAGTGGCAAGCTATAGATCAAGATGACTAGAGATGGCCCCTGGTATTGGGTTGGGGTCTTGGGGGAAATATAAGGAATTAAGTTTTGTACATGCTGAATTTAGGATGTTTATGGGATATCTGACTCAAGACATCCAATAGGCAGTTGGAGATGCAACACTGGAGATTGAGTGAGAGAGTGTATGCTGGATAATTAGACTGGAGAATCATCCCAATGGAGAAAATAATTGACAAAACACTGGGAATACCAACAATAATTCAAGACAATTCCTGTTTTCAATGAATTAAAACTAGGAAGGAGGAAAATAAGAGATTTTACTTCCAAGGAAGATTGGAAGAAATGTAGCACATTTTCTTTAAAAACATTTCCTTTGAATAAAACCATGTCTGGTTTTGAAAATGAACTGCTTGACAGTGTAGAATGCTCTGGTAGTCAGAATTTTCAATTCTGTGTCTTCAGTAGTTGTGGATGAGGAGACTGAGGTCTTCAGTTGCCAGATCAAATCTCTTCGTGAATTCTTCCTTTCTGTGGTATCTTCAAAATTGAGAAGGAGACACATGTATTACTACATGGGTTCATATACCTACCTTCCCTTGAAGTATAACTAATTGGCAACTGATATTGGTGATGAGCCAATTTATGAAGGGCCCTTTATCCACAAGGTTTACTCTTTAGCGGTTGGTCTAGAAGCAGAATCTGGGGCCTGCTTATTCCCAGGGATCTTGGACTAAGGGTCTAGGACTCTGTCCATTGGGGTCTGTAGAGAAGTGACCATCCTGGCACTTGCTGCCATCTGTCTTACCTGCAAAGTCCTTTGTATTTTCAGGAAGTCTAGTTTTATTGGTAGCTGGTGATTTGTTTAAAGCACTGATTCACTGAGGTATTGAAAAAGATTAGAACATTGAATTCCCTTCTCCTTATTTCAGTGGGATTATATCCTAGATTGATTAACACTAGATATCTAGAACCTGGGATATATAATATTTCTTTCAATCACACTTGAACCCTGCTCTCATTTCCCTTTACCTATATTTTTAACTCCTTCACAAGATGAGATTAGTTCCTGTCCATAGCAGCAAGTTCATAAAGAGTCCCTAGACTAAACAGTCAGACTCTTTTGTGATGTTACCACTCTTTTAGCATTGGTGAGACCTTTGTCTGGGCTTTGACCCTTCATATTAACCTATTGTCTGGATTCCTATTCACATGTTCTGACCTCATGATTTTCTCTCGCCTCCCCTCTTTATCCCTCCACTAATAAGTCTTTGCTTGCCTCTTTTATGAGAGATAATTTGCCCCATTCAATTTCTCCCTTTCTCCTCCCAATATTTCTCTCTCACTGCTTGATTTCATTTTTTTTTAAGATATGATCCCATCCTCCTCAATTCACTCTGTGCACTCTGTCTCTATGTATGTGTGCATGTGTGCATGTGTGTGTGTGTACTCCCATCCAGTACCCAGATACTGAAATGTTTCAAGAGTTACAAATATTGTCTTTCCATGTAGGAATGTAAACAGTTCAACTTTAGTAAGTCCCTTATGACTTCTCTTTGCTGTTCACCTTTTCATGGTTCTCTTCATTCTTGTGTTTGAAAGTCAAATTTTCTTTTCAGCTCTGGTCTTTTCATCAAGAAAACCTGAAAATCCTCCATTTCATTGAAAGACCATTTTTTCTCCTGAAGTATTATACTCAGTTTTGCTGGGTAGGTGATTCTTGGTTTTAGTCCTAGTTCTTTTGACTTCTGGAATATCCTATTCCATGCCCTTTGATCCCTTAATGTAGAGGGTACTAGATCTTGTGTTATCCTGATTGTATCTCCACAATACTTGAATTGTTTCTTTCTAGCTGCTTGCAATATTTTCTCTTTCACCTGGGAACTCTGGAATTTGGCCACAATGTTCCTAGGAGTTTCTCTTTTTGGATCTCTTTCATGCAGTGTTCTGTGGATTCCTTGAATATTTATTTTGCCCTCTGGTTCTAGAATTTCAGGGCAGTTTTCCTTGATAATTTCATGGAAGATGATGTCTAGGCTCTTCTTTTGATCATGGTTTTCAGGTAGTCCCAGAATTTTTACATTGTCTCTCCTGAATCTATTTTCCAGGTCAGTTGTTTTACCAATAAGATATTTCACATTATCTTCCATTTTTCCAATCTTCTTGCTATGTTCTGTGATATCTGTCTTTCTCATAAAGTCCTTAGCGTCCATCTGTGCCATTCTAGTTTTGAAAGAACTATTTTCTTCAGTGAGCTTTTGAATCTCCTTTTCCATTTGGCTAATTCTGCTTTTGAAAGCATTCTTCTCCTCATTGGCTTTTTGAACCTCTTTTGCCAATTGAGTTCGGCTAGTTTTCAAGGTGTTAATTTCTTCAACATTTTTTTGGTTCTCCTTTAGCAGGGAGCTGATCTGCTTTTCATGCTTCTCTTTCATCCCTCTCATTTCTCTTCCCAGTTTTTCCTCCACCTCTCTAACTTGATTTTCAAAATTCTTTTTGAGCTCTTCCATGGCCTGATCCCATTGGGTGGGCTGGGACACAGAATCCTTGATTTCTGTGTCTTTGTCTGATGGTAGGCATTGTTCTTCCTCATCAGAAAGGAAGGGAGGAAATGTCTGTTCTCCAAGAAAGTAGCCATCAATAGTTTTATTTCTTTTCCCTTTTCTGGGCATTCTCCCCAGCCAGTGACTTGACCTCTGACTATTCTCCTCACACCCACCTCGCCTCCTGGTCCTCCCAGCCAGCGTTTGGGGACTGGGATTCAAATGCTGCTTCCCGCCTTAGGGCTTTTGTCGGGGGCAGGGCTGCTATTCAGTGTGAGAATTAACTTCAGATGGTCAGGTCAGGGCAGGGCCGCCTCTCAGGCTCAGTTCCCTCAGGGGGTTTATGTACAGACCTTCCACAATGGATCCAGGCTCCCGCCCGCTTGGGGAGCCCCTGTCTGCACCCGCATCTCAGCTTCTATCTCCCGGGGGGGCCCGAGCCATGGGGGCACCCCAGTCCCCTCTCTACCCGCCAAAGAGACTCTTTCACCGACCCCTGTCACCTGTGGGTGGAGGGGCTTGTGCCGCCGCTGGAGATCCCATCCCCGTAGCCCGCTCGGATCTTTTCCTCACGGTGTCGCGGCCACTGCAGGGCTGCACTCAGCTCCCAGTCCTGGCACCCAGTCCGCAGCGCGAAGGACCCCCCACGAGACGTTTGCAGGTCTCTCCGGAACAGAAATCTCCCTCGCTCCAATATTCTGT
Source organism: Notamacropus eugenii (assembly GCF_028372415.1). Classification (NCBI taxonomy): domain Eukaryota; kingdom Metazoa; phylum Chordata; class Mammalia; order Diprotodontia; family Macropodidae; genus Notamacropus; species Notamacropus eugenii. The sequence goes on along the minus strand of NC_092875.1, from coordinate 315,435,663 downwards.
GGCCTCTGGGTGCAGAATTCACCGAGAGTTCATCCTCTCTAGCCGTTCTGTGGTTTGTGGGTTCGGAGCTATGTGTATGTGCGTCTTTCTACTCCGCCATCTTGGCTCCGCGTACATGTTCTGATTTTTGCTCAAAAAGTATGATGTCAAATGATATCTGAATCTTGGGTTTAGGTGCTGCCTTTGACATGCACTAGTTGTGTGATCCAAGTGATTCCCAACCTCTAGGGTTTAGATTCATCACTTATTTGTCTGGAGGGTATAGAAGCAGACAAGAAGGGATGGGGATGAATGTAATTGATTTCTACTCAAAATTTTTCATTTTAGGAATAATTTATAAAAGAAAAATGGATATATGACTATTTTTTGAAATACAATGTTTGAATATTGCTATAATGTGTTAGTCTTAGTCTTAACTATTGGACTTAGAGGAAATATGTCAAGCTGGGGGTGGCAAGCATGCTGCTTGAACCAGATTAAATTGTAATTGGGAGATATTATCAAAATAAATAAAGATACAAAACAACACAGACTATGGGAACTTATGGTTTTCTCAGTTCACATGAAGCCTATAATGACCCACTTCTATTCGAATTAGACACCTCTACCCCAGGGCACACATCATTACTATAAGACATGGTGTATATATTTGCATTGCCTCAGTAGAATGTAAACTCTTTCACAGCAAAAAATGCCTTTATTTTTACTTTTTATCTTTAGTACCCAATGCAACAGACATGTGTCCTCTATATAGCAAAATATTAAGAAATGCTTGTTGGATTGGAAAGAATAGTGTGCCATTTGGAAATTCTGGTAACAATTTTAATTTTCAGTCTGCTTCCACAATATAATCTTTCTGGGGGTGGGGTGGTGGTGGTGGTTTATATTTAAGTTATAACATTTTCAAATAAAAAATTCCAATTTTCTCTTTTGCTTTAACTTTATGGTATTTTGGTTGGGAATGACTTTGCAAATTTGCAAGAACTATAGAACAATTAAAAATGATATCACACAATGTATTCCTTTGATATTTGGGATTAAGTGGTTCAATTTGTTTTGTTATGTATATTAATTTCATAAGCAGAAATTTATTATTAAAATTTTTGTTTCATCTTTAGAGTGCTCATTTTTATCAACTTATCTGTAATGGGCTATAGTATGAAAATATTTTATGGTTGAAAGAAATTAAATATATGCCAGTTATTTTACTTGTACTCTACAAAGGTATAACGTGTCCCACTTATTGGACAAGGCCAGTAACTGATTATAAAATACAAATAAACTAAACATTTTTGTTCAAATATAATGAATTCAGATCAGTCTTTCTTGGTTCCTCACAGTGGCTAAATTCATTGAAACAGGGTTACTCACAAAAAAAGTTAAATAAATGTGTTTATTATTCACTCATATATTTGATTTCTAACTTTTTTTTCCTTTTTGCCATCCTTTTTAAAACCCAATATCAATAACATATTATAACAATCATATTAAAATATGATATAATATACATATTATAATACTGCATAATATTACAATATCAGGGCAACCAGGTGGCATAGTGGATAGAGTGCCAAGCCTAGTGTCAGGAAGATTCATCTTCCTGAGTTCAAATATGACCTCAGACAGTAGCTATGTGACCCTCAGCATGTGGCATAACCCTGGTTGCCTCAGTTCCTCATCTGTAAAATGAGCTGGACAAGGAAATGAAAATCCACTCCACTGACTTTGCTAAGAAAACACCAAATGTGGTCACTAGGAATTAGACATGGCTGAAAATAACAATGGTATTCCATCAGTGTTTGAAATTCTCCTGTTCCATAACCTGCCTGAAATAGGCCTCCTTTTTTATCCCTTTTTGATAGGAATGATGTCTTATCGTTCAGGTGGAGCAAACACAATTAAGGGGGAGCGGGAGGTATCCATTAGAGGCACTAGAAGGAAATTGCATTTTTAAATATAATCACACTTGTCTAATATTAAAGAAACAAACTTCTCCCTTCAGACAATGATATGAATTTGAAGCACTATGCTCCATTTTTTACAGACTCAAATGAATCCTCTTAACTAATCTCATAGGTGACCTTATCAAATTTAACACAAAAGCACATGCTGCTTATTGCTCTTCATTATGGTAATGAAATCAAACAAATAACTCCTAGCCCAAAAATTCATTAATATTTATTTCTAAAATATGCACTTTCTTTATTTGCTGTAGGACAAGCACACACATATACACATATGCACACACACACATATACTCACCTACATGCACACACACTTCCCTAAGCACTAGGAGAAATAGCTATGCTCTAGGGAACTTGATATTTACTGGCTTTAATTTTTTTCATCAATCAAAATGATGGCATAAGCATTTTAGGCAGCTTTTTAAATATTCACCACTATTCTCTAGGCACAGTGCATTCTGCTTTGCTTCTCTTTTAGGATTACCAGTGACAATATGATTTCTGCCTCCTGAATGAGAATTAAGTTACCGGTGTCAAATATTTACCAGGATGCTAGAAGAACTTTGTGTCAATACATAATTTTATTTACTCAACTCCATAAATTGTAGGTAGTATATACATATTTTTTAAAATTTTAATATGTTAGGCACCTTTATGTAAATAGATACTGAATATCTTATACTATTCTCTAAGGGATCTTAGACAGTATTACTCTGACTTAATTGTTCTACATGTGAAGAAAATTGAATCCCAGAAAAGGAAAAAAAAAAAAGACATTCCCAGGTACATGTAGTCTCAATATTCAAAGATTAGTTGTTAATTTCCACCCTTGGGCTAGTGAATAAATACCGGATGGTTAAAATATAAAATGTACCCAGAGACACATAGTTATACCACATGCATATATACACACAAAGTTTTAGAGTAATGCATGTACATAACGTCTAATTACAACAATGTTCTGCATCAATAGATATCTTTAAAATAATCAGTTACCTAATAATTAACAAAGAGGTTGATCTTGTTGAATTTGTTCTGGTAAGTCAATTTTAGGAATACTAACAACCTCAATTATGTTTTTATTTATTGTTGCAGGAATTGTCCTAAAGACCCTTTAGTTTGCCACCAGGTATTGGGAGTGCATTCACATTCACATGCGTGAATGAGGAAAAATGTAAGATGTTTATCTTGCTTAGTTCTTACAATCATGAGTACTGAGGACATAGAATATTAATAGCACAGGATACTTGCCTCAGTTGAATAGTCAGCATTGAGGAATAGATAATATTTAACCTGAAGAAGATTTTTTTTTTATTTAAGCATGTTATTTGTAGGAAAAATATGATGAGATAAACTTTTTTTCTACCCTGCCTCCACTTAGGACACAACAACAACAAAAAATGATATAATGAACCTCTTGTTTCTATCTCTGACTTAGAAGGACTGCTTGGGTAGGAGGGCGGATTGTGTGTGTGTGCATGTGTGTGTGTGTGTGTGTGTGTGTGTGTGTGTGTGTGTGTGTTTTCCTTAATAGTGATTTGTGGAAAGGACCCACATATACAAAAATATTTATGGCAGCTCTTTTTGTGGTGTGAAAAATTTGGATATTGACAGGATCCCCAGCAATTGGGAAATGGCTGACCAAGTTGTGGTGTATGAATGTAATGGAGTACTATAGAGCTATAAGAAATGATGTACTGTGCGACTTCAAAAAATCCTGGAAAGACATGAACTGATGTTGAGAGAGGTGAGCAGAACCAGGAGAACATTGTACATGCAGACACATTGTGCAATGACTAATTTTGACAGAATTAGCTCTTCTCAGAAATGCAAGGTTCTAGGAAAACTGTAACAGGATGGAAAATGCTATCCACATGGAGAGAAAGAACTATAGTGTCTGAATGCAGATGGAAGTATACTATTTTTTCTCCCTCTCTCTTTTTTATATGTTGTTTTGTTTTATTCTTTCTTGTGGTTCATTCCAATGTTTTTAATTCTTTTTTTTTTTACAATGTAACTAATGTGAAAATATGTTTAATATGAATGTATATATAGCGTTTATATCAGATTGCATGATGTCTAAGGGTGGGGAGAAGGCAAGGAGGCAAAGAAAATTTAAAATTCAAAAGTTGTGGAACTAAATGTTGAAAATGAAAAATAAATTAATTTTAAAAAAATACATGTACACAGAGCTTTCAATAAGTTTATTTATTTAAACAGAAAAGAATTGAGTAGAGAAACAAAGAACTGTTTCAAAAAAGGAAATTTATTGAAGAGGGTATGGAAATAAGTTTTTAGAGTAATGAATGAAGTCATTAACTAGGAGTATAAGAATATGCCCTAAAATAGGTTACATTTCAAATTATAATTATAAATAGGTAAATTTAACAATGGAATTAATTTTTTTCTCTTCATTGATTAATGAATGAAGTACAAACTTAGGAAATAAGTATCTCTCCACAATATGCCTTCAACTTACTTTTCCAGTCTTATCTCACATCACTCCTCCATATGAACCCTATGCTCCCCAAAATCTGGACTACTGACTGTTTTCCAAATATGCTATATTTCTCTCTGCTCCTTTATTGACTTCTTTGTTCTGTCTAGAGTGTCTTACTCACACTATTTTATCTATACAAATCCCACCAATGATTCAAAGTGGAGCTAAAGTGCCATATGTTGAAACTGTAATCAGAGGACTGAGTTCCAAATATTATCTTGGCATTTAACTACATATATGACTTTGGGAAAGTGTCGCAGCCTTTAATGGTGTCAGTTTCCTTATCCAAAAAAGTGAGAGAGGTGGGCTAGATGATTTAGAATGTCATTTCTAGGTCTAAATTGATGTCCCTGAGATAGAATAGAAATTCCTCCAGTGGGAAATGATTGTTTCTTACTCTTAGGGCAGTGTGTGTGTGTGTGTGTGTGTGTGTGTGTGTGTGTGTGTGTGCGTGTGTATGTGTGTGTGCGTGTATGTATGTGTGTGTGTACCATTTATATTAGCAATAGTGTGTTGAATTGGATTTATTTCTATATGAATTTTATCTCCTCTAGATTGAACAATATTTGAGAGTAGGGAGTATAATTTTTTAATGCTGTTAATTAAAATTTAATTCAATAGCAATTTATTGGACATATACTATAGGAAAGATATAATGCTACCTGTTGTAAAGCTAAAGATACTCCTGAAACCTCATGTTAGGGTGTGGAGGGTTTGCAAAATATATCCATGGAAACAATTCCCATACTGAAAAAGACACAGATCAAACTATAAAAAGTAATAGTGTGTGTGTGTGTGTGTGTATGTGACATTTCCAAACAAAACTGGAAATATAGTTATTTATGCTACTGAGTAACAAGAACACTAATTAATAATGAGGCAACTGACTTAGTACATAGAAAACATTCCTTCTAGCCAAGAAGATCAGGGTTCATAACCTGCTTCTGAGGCATAATAGCTGTAGGACCCTCTGTAAATTCACTAGCTGAAATGGGATCTGGGCCACTACATTAAGATCATATGTTGTAGAGAAGGTTACTGAATGCATTAATTAAGGAAGTTCTTCATCAGGAGCTCCCTATATCAAAGGAACCTATTCCTATAATCACATTTATGATGCTGTGAAGAAAATAATAGAAATTTAAAATGGTGGAATTCCTGTAGATGCTTGAGCAACATAAGTGGATTTACAGAAAGGCTATAAGAACATACTATTTATGTGAAAAGATATTGAAGAAAGTAATTAGAATCTGAACCAATTGCTTGAGTAACCATTTCAAGGTCCAAGATAAGTTCAAGGTAGTTGTTATACCAACACATCTCTCTGAAAGATGGTTAAAATTAAGACTCAAAGAATGACATTTGTATGATACTTAGTAATCACACTACAGAGGATATGATATTTTGAACATATTTTGAAAATTTATTTCTTTAATTTGCGTACTATAATAATCTAACAAAATTTGCATTAGAAACTTTAGCGATTATTTGAATACCATTTATTGAAACAGACTTATTGTGAATTAAAACACACACACACACACACACACAACAACTCACACATACAGTTTTTCTGATACTCTGAGCCTTTATATACTGAGAATTAGGAAGGGAATATAGGAATATAGGAGGTAGCTTGAAAGGAGCTAAGGCAAGCTATATAATTTTTTAAAATAAATTTTTATTGGCATTTTCTGTTTCTTCCATTATCATATTATCCCATGTTTCCCTCTTTATATCACCCTCACCCCAGAAAGGCATCCCATACAACAAATAGTATCTTTTGAGAGGAAAACATCCATCCCAAATGATCATTATATGGATAATGTCCAAGAATATGTGAAATGTTTAACACCTATGGACTTTCCACTTCCCCAAAAGGTTAAATTCAGGGTGTCTTCTGTTTTTTCTTCATTTGAGTCTCACTTGATCTTTACAATTTCATTGCATTCACTTTTGATTTTTTTCTTGCATAATTTTATTATTTAAATTGTAATTACTGTATATGTTGTTTTCTTCCTACTGCTTACTTCAATCTACATCAATTGAAATAGATCTTTCTATGCTTTTTTGTATGTATCACATATATTTCTTTAAGTACAGTAATATTCCATTACATTCATGTACTGAAATGTATTTAATTATTCCCCAGTTGATGACATCTACTTTGTTTCAATTCTTAGGTATTATAAAAAAGTGCTGCAATAAATGTATGGGGAATTTGTTATTTTGAATATTATATCAGTAATATGTCCATATCAGTAATATATGGACTCATTAGGCACTTTCTTTGCGTAATTCCAAATCACTTTCTAAAATGTTTGTGCCAATTCACAGTTCCATCAACTTTTATTTCCACAGCCTCTCTGATATTGACATCTCTATTTTTTGTCATTTTGGTTCCTTTGCCAATTTGCAAGGAATGAGGTGAAACCTCTGGATTGTTTTGATAGGAATTTCTCCTATTGTTAATGATTTGGAGCATTTTTAGATGGCTGTGAATACTTTCCAGTTCTTTTTGAGAATTGTTTGTCGAACCATCAGACCCTGGAGATTTTTTTCCCAGGGGTGCTGGCTTGTTCAATTTCTTTTTCTGAGATGGGGTTGTTTCTCTCCTGTTAATCTTGGCAATTTATTTATATTATTAAATACTCATCCACCTCACTTAGATTGTCAAATTTATGGGCATACAGTTGGGCAACATAATTTCTAATTATTGTTTTATTTCCCTTCTTGTTGGAAGTGAGTTCCCTCTTTTCATCTGTGATATTGGTAATTGGCTTTTCTTCTTTCTTTTTTTAATCAAATTGATCAAAGTTTATCAATTTTATTTTTTTTTCATAAAACCAACTCTTAATTTTATTTATTAGCTCAATAGTCTTCTTAATTTCAATTTTATTAATCTCTCCTTTGGCTGTTCATGTCCTTTAACCATTTCTCTTTTGACAAATAGCTATTGATTTTATATATTTATCATTTATATATCTTGGATATTGAACTCAACTGAAAAATCTGATACAAAGGTTTTTTTCCCATTTTACTGCTTCTTCTGTTATCCTAGATGCAATAATGTCTGCAAAAAGCTTTGCAATTTCAATGTACCTTCTGCTTTAAACATAGTATTATAGTCTTTCAGTTATTAATATTTTTTATATTTATTTATTTTAGTCAACATTCATTTCCATAAGATTTTAAGTTCCAAATTTTCTCCCCATCTCTCTCTCCCCAAACCATTATATCTTGCATTCTGATTACCCCTTCCCCTAGTCTGCCCTCCCCTCTCTCATCCCACCACTTCCTAAACCCCTCCCCCTCACTTTCTTGTAGGACAAGATAGATTTCTATACCCCATTGCCTGTACATCTTATTTCCCAGTTACATGTAAAAACAATTTTAACATTTGTTTTTAAAACTTTGAGTTCCAAATTTTCTCCCTTCTTCCCTCTCCATCCACCCTCATTTAGAAGGCAAGCAATTCAATGTAGGTTATATATGGTTAGGTATGCAAAACACTTCCATAATAGTCATGTTGTGAAACATCAACTATATTTTCCTCCATCCTATCCTGCCCTCTCCCTTTTAATCTATTCTCTCCTTTTACCATGTTCCTTTAAAAAAGTATTTGCTTCTGACTACCCTCTCTACCAATCTGTCCTCCCTTCTATCATCCCCACCTTATCACCTTCCCCCTCTTTTCCTTCAAGGTAAGATACCCAAATAAGTATGTATGTTATTCCATTGTTAGGCCAAATATGATGATAGTAACATTCACTCATTCCCTCTCACTCCCCCCCTTCCCCTCCATTGTAAAATATTTTTCTTATCTCTTTTATGTGAGATAATTTGCCCCATTCTATCTCTTCCTTTCTTCTTCTTCCAATATATTCCTCTCTCAATACAAACATACACACACACACACACACACACACACACACACACACACACACACACACACACACACACACACACCTTGTATCTCCAAGGCAATATTCACAGGACTAGTGGTGACTATGAATATGCCAGTGCAGTTCTCAATCACAAAGTATAACACACTCTCTGTATAGAAGGCAGAAGAAAAACATTTATTTAGACACCAGCAAGTCAAATCTCCTAAACAGAAAGCTAAATCCAAATCTATCGTAATAGCCAAGAAATCAGTTATCACCGTAGGATGCAACACCATTCCCAAGCCTCTTCTCCCCTCACCCCCAAGCTGATCCCTCCCACAAAGAAACACTCTGGAGTCTAGTTGTCTAGTTGTCTGGTTGGCTGGGTCCTCTCTCTTACCACTTTAACTGTGCTCACTCACTTCCTCTCAGTCTGCTCCACCCTTCCTGTTCCACCTATTCATCAAGCTCCTCCTACCACATATGACTTAGGCTTCCATGTGATTTAAGCAGGTCATATGGGCCTGTTAATGAATGGCAAAGATCTTCCCACTGTAATTACCATTACAACCCTCTAAGTACTCTAATACTGAGAAAAGCGTCATTAGTTACAAATATCATCTTTCCATGTTGAATTATAAACAGCTCAACCTTAATAAGTCCCCTATGATTTCTCTTTCCTGTTTACATTTTCACATTTCTCTTTATTCTTGTATTTGAAAGTCAAATTTTCTATTCAGCTCTGGTCTTTTCAAGAATACTTGAAAGTCCTCCATTTCATTGAATGTCTATTTTTTCCCTTAAGTATTATGCTTGGTTTTGATGGGTAAGTTTTTCTTGATTTTAATCCTAGCTTCTTTGACATCTGGAATATCATATTCTAATCCCTCTAATCCCTTAATGTAGAAGCTGCTAGATTTTGAGTTATCTGATGGTGTTTCCATGATAATTGAATTGTTTCTTTCTGGTGACTTAATATTTTCACCTCTTAGAACTCTTGAATTTGGCTACAATATTCCTAGGAGTTTTCCTTTTAGGATCTTTTTCCAGAGGCAATCAGTGGATTATTTCAATTTCTTTTTAACCCTCTGGTTCTAGAATATCAGGACAGTTTTCCTTGATAATTTATTGAAAGATGATGATATATAGGCTCTTTTTTTTTAGTTGGATCATGGTTTGCAGGTAGTCCAATAATTTTAAATTATCTCTCTTGGATCTATTTTTCAGGTCAGTGCTTTTTCCAATGAGATATTTCATGTTATCTTCTATTTTTTCATTCTTTTGTCTCTGTTTTGTAATTTCTTGATTTCTCATAAAGTCATCAGCTTCCATTTGTTCCATTATAATTTTGAAGGAATTATTTTCTTCAGTGAATTTTTGGAACTACTTTTCCATTTGGCCAATTCTGCTTTTTAAGACATTATTCTCCTTGTTGGCTTTTTGGACCTTTTTTGCCATTTGGTTTAGTTTATTTTCAGTATTACTTTCTTCAGTAGTTTTTGCATCTTCTTGAAAAAGCTGTTGATGGGTTTGTTTTTTTTAAGATTTTCTTGCTTCACTCTCATTTCTCTTCCCAATTTTTGCTTTATTTCTCTTACTTTATTTTCAAAATTCTTTTTCAGCTTTTCCTTTGCCTGTGACCAATTCCTAATTTTCTTGGAGGTTTTAGATATAGGAGCTTTGACTTTGTTGTCTGCTTCTGGTTATATGTTTTGATCTTCTTTGTCACAAAAGTAAGATTCTATAGTACGAGTTTTCTTTAAACTGCATATTCATCTTCTGAAGTAAATACTTGACTTTCTCTTTGTCAAAGTAGGACTCTGCTTCCAGTGGAGGAGGAGCAATTTACTGTCCCAAACTTTAGAGGTTTTGTGCAGCAATTCTCACAGCTACTTCTAAGAGCCTGCAAAGTTTTAGTTCTTCCAAGGTGGTATGATGAAAGGAGAGGAGTTTGTTCCTTTCCTGGCCAGTTGTCTGGTCTGTGCATCACTAGGAGCATTCTTCTCTGCCTTGGAACTATAAGGAGGATTTCCTCTCTACTGTACTACAAAGTCCACCATACCAGCACTCTTCCTTACTCCAGGATCACTACCCAGAACTGTGATGTAGATACAACAATGGCAAATCATGAGACTCCTGACTTAGCTCCAACAAAGAGATGCCTCTGATCAGCTGCTTGATTCCCACACTGTTTGTGGGCTGGGAGCTCTAGAAATAGCTGCTGCTGCTGCCACTTTTGCTGCCCCTTGGCTGGGGCCAGATCATATTCCTCCTTCACCCAGGGCTGACAGAGTTTTACCCATGACCTTCGATATTAACTTTAGCATTTGCAGGCTGAAAAGTCTGGAAACTGCCACAGGTGCCAGTGATTCAGTCCCCCGAGGCCTGCTCTGGCCCTGTCAGGGTGCCCACACTGTACTGTGCTACATTCCCTGCCCAGTGCAATAGACCCTTCCTGTTGACCTTCTAGGCTGTTTTGGGCTACAGACTTATTTCACTTCATCATTTTATGGGATCCACAGCTCTAGAATTAATTTAGAGTAATTTTTTACAGGTATTTGGAGATGTTTGTTGGAGAATTCAGGCAAGTCCCTGCTTTTACTCTGCAATCTTGGCTCTTTCCCTTTTTAGGTGTGTGGCTATGTTCCCACTGACTCTCTTTCCTTCAATCCTGACCCTCTTTTCTCATGTGACAGTCCACTTTCTTTCCTTCCTCTCCAGCTAGTCGTGTTTTGTAATTTTTAAATTTAATTTTTGTTCCTATTAAAAAATTCTCCCTCTTTCTTCATTAATCATCTACTCTTTCTGTTTAATCTAGACTTTAATCTCTCATTCATGACTTTTATAATGATCTGGTCTCTCCATTTTCTATATATTTTCCATGCAACCAGAGCTTCTAAGGTATGTATTCTAGACTTTCCCCTCTAAGTGCTTTTCCACTGCACCTTACTCCCAGAACAATGTCAGTTATTTCAGGTGCCACAGAGTAGACTGGATCATAGTATGGCCCCTGACCTATCACATTCCTAATGATGCAGCTCACTACTTTTTTATACCTCCTTGTTCACCTTCTTTTCTGCATTTGCCTAGAAATCTCCTTCCTGCATCCATGTTCTCACACTCTTAGTATCAGTTCCTCCTTCAAATACCAAACCTCCCAGACCTCAACAAACATAGAGTCCTCATCTTTTTCCACTAATCATCTCTCTTCACCCATAGAAACATTTATTAGTCCTGATGACCTGTCCTTCTCCCTTTGTTGCACTGGTGTTCAATGCCCCAGCAGATTTCCACAGACTGAAACTAGGGTGTCCACAGCACTATCAACTGGGACTGAAGACCAGGATGAAAGAGTAAGCTTTGGTGTAAGCTGTGTTGTGTTCTTGAGTCTGCTAGTGTAACCAGTAGGATAGAAGATGAGATGAGGGGTGCCTAGTGAGCAAAGAAAGGGTCAATGAATATGAGACATTACTGGGTTTATTTATTTATTTTTTTTGACATCTGTACTCTTAGAACTTTATTATGTGGAGTTTGGGCTAAAAAGAAATGAAACTTCTCAAACAGTCACCCAATTGGTGTGGGACAGTAGGAACAAAGCCTGTGTTCCTCTTGGGTTGGAGGGGGTTTTTCTTTAGGGAGGGTGGGGGTGTAGTTGGCCTTATTTTGTGGGCATGGGCCAAGTATAGGAGTGGGGACAGAGACAGTTCAGAAACTATTATGGGCTAAGGCCCTGATGGTAAAAAAAAAATAAAAATTAAGTTCTTGGAGGGTGGGGCCTCGCCTTCACAGACACGAGGCCCATGTCCGATTTCACCTTAGGGAGGGGATAGGACACTTCTGCTGTCATCCGGCCAGAGTGAACTCGCCAACAGGCTGGGGGAAGAGATGCAATGGGACAAATGACAGAATGGTGGCTTTGAAAAAAAAAAGTTACAGCAAAACCAACACAGGGAATGAAAACTCAATGGCATGGGGGAGGGGGGGGGGTGGAAGGGGGAAGACAAAAACAAAGACAAAAAAACTTGATTCTTCATGTGTACCAGCCCTTCCAAACCCGAACTGCCGTGGCTGAGGGCCCCATCCCTTTCCCCCTTCTCCCACTCCCCTCCCATGCCCCTGTCAGAGCAAGTGAGACAGAGTGGAAGCCCAGAGAGTTGGGGTCAAAGGAGAGGCACGGGGGAAGGGGAGGATCCTCTTTCCCGACGGAGAGCACACAGAGCTGCAGGCTGTGTACACCACAAGTGTGTAGGCTTCTATGACATTTACAAATACATACATAAATACATTACATACAACAGTGAATCAGGGGCAAGCAGAAAGATGCTCCCCTCAGAAGGACTCTTGGCTGAGACAGTTACTGTTTCTCTGCAAGTATTCTTCTAATAAAATGCCGGTCTCCAAGAATGGGTCTCTGTGTGTCGGTTCTCCTCTCAGGTCCAGTGTCTTCCCCCTCCCCCCCCAGGGGGCTCAGTTTGTCCAGTATGGAGAACTGCCATAGGTAGGTTTGGTGGCCTGAGACTTTGGCTGCAGGGTACTGGGTTGGCTACGCTGGCCAGAGCCACCCTGCCCATCCTGCTGGAGGTGGTGATGTAGCATCTGGGAATGGGGCTGCTGGTGGGCAGGCAGGATATGCAGGAACGGGGCTGGGGCATAACCCGGGGCGGCACCAGGGGTCAGTGGGCCTGTGGAAGCCAGGGCTGAGGGCAGGTTGAATGGTGGTGGGGTGCCCGCGTGGAATCCCTGTTTGTCAAACGTCTGAGTCTTGTTGTACACGGAACCAGCTATGTCAGGCACACCTGTATTACTTGAGGTCACTGACACCCCTTTCCCAGGTCCTGAACCAGCAGACTTGTTTTGTGCTGGTGATGAACCACTATAGGCTCCTTTGCTGTAATCTCCAGCTGCTGTCCCTTGGGTCAAGTCATCGTAACCTGCTGCATAGCTGTGTTGGCCATAACCGCTGGCCTGCTGAAAGGGGGCGGTGGCGGTGTTCAGATTCACACCATGCTGTTTAGCTGAAGCAGGAGGGACAAACATGGTTGGCCCATACTGGAAGGCGCTGGGTACACCGGCGTAGTAGGGGAGGCCAGTGTAGCTGTAGCCAGGAGGCAGCGTGGGGTTGAGAAAGGGCTGTTGAGCTGTGTGGTGGGTCTGAGATTGGTTCTGCTGTGGCTGAGCCAGAGTGGTGGTGGGAGCAGGGGATGCAGAATCTCCAAGGCCAAACTTAGTTACATCACCTGAGTACGGGTTATTAGCAAGGCTCCCATTTCTGCTGGTGAGGGTCGCAGGAGCAGGGAATGTAATTCCATAATAATCCATGGGAAGTCTGGATTGGAGCATCTGGAGATCATCATAACCATAAATTGGGTAGGCAGGCAGGAGTCCTCCAGGACCCACAATATACTGGTTATGTAGAAGGGTGGGACACCTTGGGGTAGGTTGGGGGGAGCTTTGCCTGAAGAAACTAAGGGCGCTGCCCTGGTGGTTGCACTTGGCATAGAGACGCTGGTGACACTCAGACCAAGGCTGTTTGTAGTGTTCATGCTGTTGGCCATGCTGACAACTGAAGAGGTGCTGCTGGTGGCAGAGGCTGAAGCAGTCGAGAAGGTGGTGGAGGCCTGAAGTGAGGCTGCATTCTCAGCACTGGCGTGTGTGTGTGATGTACTTGATGACAGTGCTGATGATGCAAAGGAAAGGTTGTTCTGATGACTGGACAATGAACTGCTTAGCTGAGCGAGGGAGCCACTGGACAAGTCACTGGACTGGGACAAGGAAGGCAATGTGACTGTGTGTGGGGCTGCTGAAGGCAGAAGCGTAGTACCGGAAGCTGTGCTTGGCAGAGAGCCCAGAGTCGGGAGAGAGGGAGAGGTTTCTGTTGTCTTCGGTGCTGTAACAGATGAAGTAGTGTCTAGAGTTTGCTGAGTTCGAACACCACCATGTCCATTTGTGACAGCAATAGAAGCTGTTTCAGATGGAGCCATGGAGCTTTGGTATGCTATCCTGCTATGCACAGAATTCTGCTCGTAGGAGGAAGATGTTGTTACGGGACTAGTGCTCTGAGATGAGTTGGTCAAACTGGAAGAGGTGATGATGGAGGTTGTATAGGTCGACTCCTGTACTGTATTGGATATTGGCAAAGAGGTATTCAAAGGATCACTTACAGGTTTTGGATATAAGCTGATTTGGGCCTGATTACTATTTTCACTACTCAATGCTGATCCAAATTCAGGGAGAGAAGCTTCCGATCCAAATTCCAGAGCTCCAAACTGAACATTTAACCCTGGAACATCTGCTGATCCCGGCATTTCCACTGCAGATGCAGGGATCTTGGAAGATGGTGGTACTCTCCGTTTTGGGGGTTTGATCTGTTTTGGCTGAGTTTGCTGGGCAGACACTGCTTGGTTTTCTGCAGACATGCTGGGTAGCTGTAGCATTTTGTTCAGAGCGGTGGCATTTTCTCTGGAGTTTTCTCGGAGTTTTACCTGGGATGAGAAGTTCTCCATCCCAGGAGGAGGAACAGGGATGGGCTGGGTCTGGTGCTGTTGTCGTTGGCTCAACTGGCTCAGAACTGGGGATGGCTCAGGCTGAGATTTGAAGTCAAACTGATTCATTATAGAGGACTGGGGAACTGGGGGTTTAAGATCCCAAGTTGAAGTGGTGGTAGGAGGACTACTGCTGTTTTGTTGTGAACTCTGCTTGCTGAACTGGCCCAAACTTGGAGATTTCAATTGGTCTAAGATCTGGGAACCAGTGGGGTTTGCCATCTTTGAGGACCCAAGCTCTCCAAACCCAGAACCAAGAACTGAAGACAGACTCTGTGGAGAATAAGAGTTGACAGTACTCGAGTTGCTAGTTCCTGATGCCATCTGAGTGTTGTGTTGAGAATTTGTGAAGACCAGGGCTTGGCCAAAGCCCTGCTGTTGAGGAGGTTCAAATGAGTTGACTTCTGGGACTTGGGAGGAAGTAGAAGGCTTCTGGAGCAAGGCTACCAAGTCAATGCTTTGTCCAAGGGTGACATGATTTTCAGCTGGAACAGAAGAAGCAGTGAATACCTTCGTCTCAGAAAGATCTTCATTCCAGTCTTCTGTTGTCCACTCTTCCATAGAGTTCTTCCATGCCCCTGCAGTTCCATCATCTGTATCATTCTGGCCAGCTTCCCAAACTTCTGGTTTTGTTCCAAAGCCATCAGTGGTTGAAGAATCTGTATAGTCTGCAGGGTTAAATGTCCCCATACCTTGGGATGAGAAACGCCCTGCCCCTCTCCCTCTACCTCGTCCAAATCCTCTAATGCGGCCACGCTTGCCACGATCTGAAGGCCTGTCCCCTGGACTGCAGTCAACTCCATTCTCTTCACCTCTAAAATCTCTGGCACGACTGCCACCTCTTCCTCGCCGGTTGTTGCTTCCACGTACACGACTTGTCTCTTTATCATTTCTCTTTTCTCTATTCTCTTTGTTTTCTGAACTCTCTTTTCCAATACTCTTCTTTTTACCACCTACAGTCTCCCATGAAGTCGTGTCTGAATTCCCTTCCAGAAATATGTTGATGGCTCTGTTCACATCACCATTGCAATCATGCAGGGCCACTATGGATTCATCCTGGTTTTTCCCTGTTACTTCCATAAGCTGTTTAACTTTGTCTTCAAAGTCTGCATCATTCTTATCATAGATCATTTGAGCGAGGCGAATCTGTTCAGCTGTTGCCTGTACTACTTGTTTCTGTGGCTGTGTCATCTGCATGGTTGAAATCTGAGCTTTGTCCCGAGTGCCCCGGGAACGTTCACTGCCCACTGAAGTCATCATATACAGTATATACAAAACAACGTATGTACAAAATAGAAAATCGCTGCTGCTCCCGCCGCGCCCCGGACCAGCCGCCGCCGCTCGTTACCTGCCCCTGGGTTTATTTTTTTAAACTGTCTTTTATATTTTTGTCTCTACACCATAGAGACAACTGAATTTATTTTATCTTTGGTGCATGATTTTTGTTTTGTTAAAATTTGAGAAGTCATGGGGTGTTTGTTCACATGACTAGGGAGTAGGGGAGGAAGCTATTTCCCGGAATATAGCATAGTCTGTTCAAAGGCACTATGAAAGATGTCCTCTCTTGGGAAATGGAAGTAGACCAGTTTGGGTGGCAGGCGGAGTGTACAAGTAATGTGACATCACTCTTGGAAGACAGGTAGAAGCCAGATTGCTGAAGATCTTTAAATATAAAATTCATGAGTTCTTTTTCAATAAGAGAAGCAAAAGATTACCATAAAAACATTTTTGTTGATCTTTTTATTGAGTGTCTCTCTCTTTCTCTCTCTGTCTCTGTCTCTGTCTCTCTCTGTCTCTCTGTCTCTGTCTCTCTGTCTCTCTGTTTCTCTCTCTGTCTCTCTCTCTCTGTCTCTGTCTCTCTGTCTCTGTCTCTCTCTCTCTCTCTCTCTCTCTCTCTCTCTCTCTCTCTCTCTCCAGAACATTCAGATTCAATTATGTAGTAAAATATTACTGTACTATATATATACGTATATGTATGTACATTCCCTTACACACACATAATGCATATACCTACTATCAAAAATGAAATTGACTTTTTAAAAATACATGAATTAAATTCAAAACATATTTTGAACCAAGATGCACCTGTCCAGCTATCTGATAATTAACTTCATTGCTGCACTGCAAGCATTTCTGTGTCTTGCTGAAGTGAAGAAAACAAGGGAAATAATGAGAGGAGATTGAGGTTAGAGGTTAGTTGAATGAATGATTGCCTTTCTTCTACTTCTATGCTAATTGATTATCCCCTGGGGAATAGTGTCTTTTGAATGTAGAACATATGAGAAAACCTGGAAAACGGAAGTTTTAACTCAGTCTTGTATAGATGCAAACTCAGTTCTAAGGACCAAGTGTTGAGTGGAGCTTTGTGGGGTGTTTGTGTTTGCTAATTAGCATTTTTACAAATATTTTATTTTTTACTGCATATCTAAATATCTTGTGGTTGATAAAATCAGGTTCGAAGTGTTTATTTCTGTTCAATAACTAGAATTTCCAACAAAACTTCAATAAGGAGAGCATCAGTTTTCTTTTATAGTTCCCGATTGACTAGTGGGTAAAATACATTGTTTAAGGTCGTATAAAGTCCTTTGCTATCTGAACCTAGCTTATCCTTTCACAATGATTTCTCATTAATCCCTGGTAGATCTTCTGTCCAAATAGACCTGTTTGGTGTTCCCAACATAGGACATTATGTTTCACACTTTGTGCTTTGCATTTACCATCACAAATGTTTGGAATACTCTTTTTCCTCTCCATAGTCTTGAGGAAATCCTATTGCCCTTCAAGGGTCAGCTCAGGTGCCCCTTACTTTGAGAATCCTTTTCTGACTTACCTTGTCATTCATGTACCTGCCTAATGCTTACTGAGTGTACATTTTTACTTTTGCCTTGTAAATACTATCTCTTGAGCTGGTATTCAGTGAAGGGCAAGAATTACTTCAACTTTGTCTTTGTATCCAGCAAGCCCGATACCTGGCACATAAAAAACACTTAATAAAGTGTTATGTAATTAAATAGAAAGGAAATGAATGGAATATTCATGTCTATCCCTTCCCAAGGTAAAAATTGAAGAAAAGATTTCACTGTCCCATAGAGCTTAAACAAATCAAAGAGTTATTTTCCTCTAACTAGCTTTTTGTTTTAATTTTTTGACATTATTTTTGTTAATTCTACTGAGACAGGCTAAAATGCAATGATTGTGTGAAATAACACTAAATTCAGCCATCAGACAGACACAAAAGATATGTTACAAACAATTTATGAAACATAAGTAGGGGGCATATATCAGTGTGTCCTACATGGCAGTATTATTTCATTTTTTGTATATAATTAAGTTACCAGAATGTGTATGCAAACATGTAATCATTGCACATATACATATACATGAAATGTGTAGTCTGAAAAGATATATACTACATGTAATAATTGCATATGCATACATGTATACATATATGTATGTATATGCAAATGTATGTATGAGAGAGAATTACCTTTTTTCTACTTTCTTAGTTTCATTCCACTGTTTTTGGAGGTTTTTCCTTTTTTTCAACCACTTGGTATTCTCTTCTCTCTCTGACTTTCATTTATCTGGTAATTTGCATGTGGACTACAGACAGCAACTGTCATTAATAGTCACAGGTCCTTTCAAACTGGTCTTCCTATACTGATGAAGTTCTAAAAGATAGAATTTTTTCTGGTATAAATTTAAATCCATTGGCAAAATGATGCTCTCATTTTGTGAGTTGAGATCCATTAATTATGCAAAAGATGATGCTACTTTTGATTGTGATAGATTGCAGCAAGGATATTCCCAAAGAATGCCAATATGAACCATATATCCTGTTGTTTTAGGACTACAAAATCCTCTAACTGGTATAAGAAGTTCAACAATAGTAGGCAGTTGGGGCAGCCAACTGGTTTAGTGGATTGAGCATTGGCTTTGGAGTCAGGAGAACCTGAGTTCAAACTGGGTCTCAGATACTTACTAGCTGTGTGACCTAGGCAAGTCGCTTAATCCCAGTTCCCTCCAAAAACAAACAAATAAAACATAGATCAACAAAAATTTTGTATTAGAGGTAGCATAGAATAGCGTGGATAGAGAATTGGTCTTAGTGTCATAATAGCTAAAGCTCAAGTCCTACACCTCATACGTACTTTTTACTATTTAATATTAGAGAAAAGCAGACACTTTGCATTACGTAAAGTCATCTTCACATGTTCCTGTCTCAGTTCTAGGCATTTTCTTTGGCTTTCCCCCACACCTGGAAAACTCTTACCCTTCACCTATACCTCCTTTATTCCTCCAAGACTCATTTAAAATCTCATCTATAGGAAAACTTTATTAATTCCCCCTCCCTTAATTTTGTTGTCTTCTTCAATTTGATTATCTCCACTTTATCCTGCATATGATTTGTTTGTCCAAACTTGTTTGTATTTGTCTTCCTTATTAAATTATGTACTTCTTAAAATCAGGGAGTGTCTTTCTCCTTTCTTTGTATCCCCAACATTTAGCATAGCTTCCAACATTAATAAGTGCCTAATAGTTTTTTTCATGACTGGTCTACTTCACTATGTCATTAAAACATCATTAGGAAATGGTAATGATACATAACAGTGTCAATTCTTTTATCCATTTCCTGGTTTAAAAGGTCAGGTTGGAAGTAACTTTGTTACATGCTATATATTCATCTCATTTTCATTCTACCTTGTTTGGTATTGATTTTTATCTGAATTTTAACAATTTCATGGTCTGACTATATACATACAGTTGACTAAGAAATACTCTTATGTCAATAGCAAGTCTCTATATGCTTATTAAGATGGAGTCAGAATTATGTTGTGCATATATTATGATTTGATGTCCAAGATTTCTAGCACCTTCAAAGCTTTTTCTCAAAGAAATAATTATATATTGGCATGAGAATTCTGTGTCTTCTATAATCATCTAGTGCTTTTTTTTTCTCTTCCTGAATATAGGCTGTATTTTAACTATCCTCTCATATGAACACTTTCACATCAATGGTAACTAGTATTCAATCATATGTTGATTTAATTTTAGCATCTTAATTTCTTGATGGACTTTATTTACCTCCTTATCCTCTGCTTCAGTTGGTAACATGTAACCTTCAAATATTTTTATGTGGTCTTTATGTTTATATTTACTGTGGGCAATGCAATGCAAGGTGACCATTCATTCCCTGAAATTATGCCTCCAGTTACCTTGGACATGTGAAAAAAAAAAAAGCTGGGTCAACTCTTTTATTGGCCTATCCACAAAGAATCTCTACTATCTTTTCATTTAACATTTTTATGGTTTCAATTTATTTATAACAAGAACTTGAATACTTTTATGACTCATTTCCTCAAAAAGCAGTACTCCTCAGCTTCATTAGACAAGGTTCTCATATAGAGAGCACCAACAGTTAAGTTAATGCTTAAGAAAGTCTAGAAATTGATCCCTGGTAGCCTCTGAATAATTTTAAACCACCCTACCATTGTCAGTGTAGGAGAAAGGGGCTGAATGGAATGAAGAATATATTTTTATTTTTTTTTTCTTAGGTTATAACGGTCAAAGAATTCATTGCCTGGTGTCTATCCTCTTCATCATGAGAGACTTAATATTAAACCAGGCAGTCCCTTGAAAAACATATATCCTGGTTTTTGGATTTTATTTGAATACTTAATAACACACTAGTAGCAGATAAAATATAAAACTCTGCTTGCATAAACTTCAAGAAGATCTGTTTCTGTGACAGAAACATTGTAACAGAAATACTACAGGAGAATAATGGACTTTATTAATATTACAAAAATATTAGGTTAAGATAATATTAACAATGAGAGTAGCAGAAAGAAAGCTAGATTTAGAACCAAATGACCAAGATTCATATCCGAGTTCTTCTCCTTATTAACCGTACAAGTTTCATTAATTCATTTAACTTATTCAGGCTTTAATTTTCGAATTTATAAAATAAAAGTGCTAGATCAGAACAGAGATGTAAAATATGTGTATCCTCAACATTCCTGAGGGTCACCAAACCATATCAAAATGTAATTAGGAAATATTTTCCAAAGTTCCTAAAACTACAATAGAACATAGATAATGTTAATATGTGATCTAAGTCAGTATGCCACCATTCAGTTTATTATACATTGTTTAACTGTTTAATGTATTTCTAATTGTGTTTGACATCAGTGAACTAAAAGACCTCTGAGATGTCCTCTGAGGAGCTGTGATCCTATGATCTATAAATTATAGACTTTAAGCTCTACACAATTTTATGAAAAAAGTTCATATACATCATTAGGATGTATATGATGAAAATATGAGAAGGTAATAGATTAAAACAAAACTATAGTAGGCCATATTTTTAAAGTCATAAAATTAAGGGAAAGCTACAGTGAATACAAAATCCCATCCTACTCATTGTTTATCATTTATTTTAAAAGAATTTGCTTGCATAGTCAAAACATCTCCTTGAAAAGGAATCTTCCTTGGATAAATTAATATACAACTCAATTATTTATTTAAACCCCCAAATTGTAGCATCAGCTCTGCTGAGAAAGGCACGTAACTAAGTATGTTGCATTGGTAGAGAAATAATTTTCTAAGTGATCTCATAGTCTTGAACATATGAGTCAAAGTTTACTACATAGACGATTTTTTTAAAGAAGGAAAAAAAATGGCAACTCACATAAACTCACCTATATAAACAGTTTCTTTTATACGTAAAAGTCATCGTACCCTGTGCAATTCATTCAATGTTTCAGTTTTCTAGGTAAGTGTAAGGCTGCAAGTTATAGGGAAGGTATCAGCTTGCATTGGTACAGGGAGCTATATCACCTAAGAGTTCCCTATATTCATGAAATCATATGCTCAGTCCCTATTTATAGAAACTTTGACAAAACAACCTGGTTGTTATAAATGTAATGATTTTATTATGTAAAGAGTAAGAAAAGCTGAGAGTGTTAGTAACTGTTGTAAAAATCAATTGATTATTGATTACATTTGCCCACTTTAAGGAATTAGATCTCTATTTAGAGAGAAGACATTGGAATATTGACCCAAAACTTGCTTTTAAGTTGATATCCATTTTTTTTTTCTAATCAGAAAATCTATGCATTGCATTGACCTATAATACTGAAACTAGCCAATTTCTAGATGAGGAAATTGAGGCTTAAAGAGATGGAAAATCATAGAAGAAGTTAATGTTTGAGTCATGCAGATTTAGTCAATAAGATCAACATTTTTCACTGTAGCAGTGAAGTGATGGTAGATACAACATTGGGCTTGGAATGAAGAAGAGGTGGGTTTCAATTCTCCTTCTGATGGCTACTGGCTATATGGCCCTTACAATTTACTTTACCTTTTTCAGCCTCAGTTTCCCTGTCTATAAAATCGAACAACAACATTAACAATAATAACAAAAAATCCTATATATACCTCACTGTATTTTGAGAGGGTCTAATGAGAAAACATGTGTAATATACTTTAAAAATTACTATTTAAGTGCTAACTAGAATTGTTTCATAGGTAAGTTAAATTTTAATTGCTGAGTTGTTTCAGAATTTCTGAGTCCCCCTGACATCCATTTGAATTTTTCTTGGCAAAGATACTGAAGTTATTTGTCATTTCCTTCTTCAGCTCATTTTATAGATGAGGGATCGAAGCAAACAAGATTAAATGATTTGCCCAGGGTCATACAACTAGTATGTATCTGAGGCTGGATTTGAACTCAGATCCTTCTAATTCCAAGGCCATGCTGTACCCAATACACCACCCAGCTTCCCCTCAAATTTTAATAGCTGAATGCTAAAATTTTATTTCTGATGTATTTTCTTTTAAAATATGTCTATTTCATTAAAAATTTCTCAATTATATTAAGAAATTAAAAACATTTAAAAAAACTTTTAAGCTCCAAATTCTCTTCCTCTCGCAAATAAGAAAAAATTTATATTCCTCTCTATTTCCATTCAGTTTTCTCCAAAATTTTAATATATATATATATATATATATATATATATATATATATATATATATATATATATATATATATATATAACTTTCTTAAGATGATATTCATGAGGCAGAGCCAAGATGGTAGAGCAGAAAGACCCACATACACTAGCTCTTCCCCTACAGCCCATAAAATACCTGTAAAGAAGGACTCTCAATAAATTCTAGAGCAGCAGAAGCCACAGAACAACAGAGTGGAGGAAATTTCTAGCCCAGAGTAATCTGAAAGACCTACAGGAAAGGTCTGTCGCACCAGATGCTGAGCACAGCCCAGCCTCGCCTTGGCTGCGATGCACTGGGAGGAGCAGGACAGAACAGGCTCCAGGGACAGAATCTCCAGTGGCAGCACAGCTCCCTCAACCCACAGATGTTAAAGATCAATGAGAGGGTTTTTTCAGGTGGCTGAGAAGAGAGCAGGGTGTCCCCATACCTCAAGCGTCCTCAGGTGGCAGCAATAGAGGCAGCAGAAGACCAGGGTTCCACAGACAGGCAACAGCCTGCACCCATTGTTGAAGGCCTCATCGTAAAGTCCCTGAGGAAACTGAGCCCTGTGTGTGGCCTTGTACCCACCTGAGCATCAGCCCTGCCCTGTCCTGAGAAGCTGATCTTAATCTCACACTGAATAGCAGCCCTGCCCCCACCTAAAGCCCCTGGGGGATTGGAGCAGCTCATTTGAATCTCAGCACCCAGTGCTGGCTTGGCAGAACTGGAGGCAAGGTGGTTGTGGAGAGGAAACTCAGAAGTCAAGAACCTGACTGGAAAAATGCCCAAAAAAGGGAAAAAAATAAGACCACAGAAGGTTACTTTCTTGAGGAACCTTTCAGATGAAGAAGAACAAGGCTTACCATCAGAAGAAGTCAATGCCCCTGCCTCCAGGGCCTCTAAAGGGAACTTAAAATGGAGTCAGGCAATAGAAGAACTTGAAAAATGAGTTAGCAGCTTACAAAAGGAGATCCAAAAGAATGCTGAGAAATAAACACCTTTCAAAAGAGACTAACTCAACTGGAAAAAAAGCCAATGAAGAGAAATAGAATTTAAAAAGTAGAATTAGCAGGGACAGAGCCAAGATGGCGGAGTAGAAAGAGGCACATACGCTACCTCCGAACCCACTGCCAATAAAATACCTCTAAAAAAAAAGAACCATGGGCGAATTCTGGAGCAGCAGAAGCCACAGAACGGAGTGGACGAGATTTCTGCTCCAGAGAGCCTGAAAACCTCTCGCAAAAGGTCCCTCGAACCCCAGACTCGGAGTAGAGCCCAACTCTGGGCGGAGCAGCGCTGAAAGGAGCAGATCCGACCAGGCTTCAGGGACGGGATCTCCAGCAGCTGCTCAGGTCCCTCCACCCACAGGTGACAAGGGTCAGTGAGAGGGTCTCTTTGGTGGGTCGAGAGGGGAGTGGGGTGCCCCCATAACTCAGGCCCCCTCCAGAGGCAGCAGCAGAGGCAGGAGCAGACCAGGGCTCCCCAAGCAGGCAGGAGCCCAGATCCATTGTTGAAGATCTCTTCATAAACTCCCTGAGGGAACAGAGCCCGTGAGGTGGTCCTGCCCTGACTTGAGCACCTGAACTTAATCTCACACTGAACAGCAGCCCTGCCCCTGCCCAAAGTCATGAGGCTGGGGAGCAGCATTTGAATCTCAGACCTCAAGTGCTGGCTGGGCGGATCTGGAGGCAAGGTCGGGGTGGAGAGGACACTCAGAAGTCAAGTCACTGGCTGGGAAAATGCCCAGAAAAGGGGAAAAAAAATAAGACTACAGAAGTTTACTTTCTTGGTGAACAGGCATTTCCTCCCTTCCTTTCTGATGAGGAAGAACAATGCTTACAATCAGGGAAAGACATAAAAGTCAAGGCTTCTGTATCCCAGCCCACTCAATGGGCTCAAGACATGGAACAGCTCAAAAAGGATTTTGAAAATCAAGTTAGAGAGGTGCAGGAAAAACTGGGAAGAGAAATGAGAGAGATGAAAGAAAAGCATGAAAAGCAGGTCAACACCTTGCTAAAGGAGACCCCAAAAAATGCTGAAGAAAATAACACCTTGAAAAATAGGCTAACTCAATTGGCAAAAGAGGGTCAAAAAGCCAATGAGGAGAAGAATGCTTTCAAAAGCAGAATTAGCCAAATGGAAAAGGAGATTCAAAAGCTCACTGAAGAAAAGAGTTCTTTCAA
The DNA here is from genome assembly GCF_028372415.1 of Notamacropus eugenii. NCBI lineage: Eukaryota > Metazoa > Chordata > Mammalia > Diprotodontia > Macropodidae > Notamacropus > Notamacropus eugenii. The sequence goes on along the minus strand of NC_092875.1, from coordinate 315,410,592 downwards.
AATTAGAATGGAGCAGATGGAGGCTAATGACTTTATGAGAAGCCAAGAAATCACAAAACAAAACCAAAAGAATGAAAAAATGGAAGAAAATGTGAAATATCTCATTGGAAAAACAACTGACCTGGAGAATAGATCCAGGAGAGACAATTTAAAAATTATGGGACTACCTGAAAGCCATGATCAAAAAAAGAGCCTAGACATCATCTTTCATGAAATTATCAAGGAAAACTGCCCTGAGATTCTAGAACCAGAGGGCAAAGTAAGTATTCAAGGAATGCACAGATCACCTCCTGAAAGAGATCCAAAAACAGAAACTCCTAGGAACATTGTGGCCAAATTCCAGAGTTCCCAGGTCAAGGAGAAAATATTGCAAGCAGCTAGAAAGAAACAATTTAAGTACTGTGGAAATACAATCAGGATAACACAAGATCTAGCAGCCTCTACATTAAGGGATAGAAGGGCATGGAATAGGATATTCCAGAAGTCAAAGGAACTAGGACTAAAACCAAGAATCACCTACCCAGCAAAACTGAGTATAATACTTCAGGGGAAAAATTGGTCTTTCAATGAAATAGAGGACTTTCAAGCATTCTTGATGAAAAGACCAGAGCTGAAAAGAAAATTTGACTTTCAAACACAAGAATGAAGAGAAGCATGAAAAAGTAAACAGCAAAGAGAAGTCATAAGGGACTTTACCAAAGTTGAACTGTTTACATTCCTATATGGATAGACAACATTTGTAACTCTTGAAACTATTCAGTATCTGGGTACTGGGTGGGATTACACACACACACATGCACATGCACACACACACACACACACATAGAGACAGAGTGCACAGAGTGAATCGAAGAGGATGGGATCATATCTTAAAAAAAATGAAATCAAGCAGTGAGAGAGAAATATATTGGCAGGAGAAAGGGAGAAATGGAATGGGGCAAATTATCTCTCATAAAAGAGGCAAGCAAAAGACTTATTAGTGAAGGGATAAAGAGGGGAGGTGAGAGAAAAACATGAAGTTTACTCTCATCACATTCCACTAAAGGAAGGAATAAAGTGCACACTCATTTTGGTATGAAAACCTATCTTACAATACAGGAAAGTGGGGGATAAGGGGATATGCAGGGTGGGGGGGGGATGATGGAAGGGAGAGCATGGGGAGGAGGGAGCAATTTGAAGTCAACACTCATGGGGAGGGACAAGATCAAAAGAGACAACAGAAGTAATGGGGGACAGGACAGTATGGAGGGAAATATAATTAGTTCTTACACAATACTACTGTTATGGAAGTCATTTGCAATACTACACAGATTTGGCCTATATTAAATTGCTTGCCCTCCAAAGGGAAGGGGTGGGGAGGGAGGCAGGAAGAGAAGTTGGAACTCAAAATTTTAGGAACAACTGTCGAGTACTGTTCTTGCCACTAGGAAATAAGAAATAAAGGTAAAGGGGTATAGAATGGAGACAAGGGCAGTGATGGATGATAGAAGAGAGGGCAGATTGGCAGACAGGGGCAATTAGAACGCTTGGAGTTTTGGGGTAGGGGGAGGGGACAAAAGGGGAGAAAATTTGGAACCCAAAATTTTGTGAAAATGAATGTTAAAAGTTAAATAATAAAAAAAAAAAAGAAGTAGAATTAGCCAAATGGTGGAGCAGGTTCAAAAGCTCACTGAACAAAACAGTTTGTTGAAAGAGATAATTGAGTTCAGGGAAATGAAAGACTTTGAGATAAAACAAATAGTTAAAAAATAAAATCAAAAGTTTGAAAAAAATGGAAGATAATATGAAACATCTCATTGGAAAAACAACTGACCAGGAAAATAGATCCAGGAGAAGCAATTTAAAAATTATGGAACTACCTGAAAGCTATGATCAAAAAAAGATCCTAGATATTATCTTCTATGAAATTATCAAGGAAAACTGCCCTGATATTCTAGAACCAGAGGGTAAAATACATATTGAAAGAATCCACCAATCACCTCCTGAAAGAGACCTGAACAGAGAAACTCCCAGGAATATTGTGGCCAAATTTCAGAGTTCCCAGATCAAGCAGCTAGAAAGAAACAATTCGAGTATTATGGAAATACAATCAGGATAATACAGGATCTGGCAGCTTCGACATTAAGGGATTGAAAGTCTGGGAATAGGATGTCCTAGAAGTCAAAGGAACTGGGATTAAAACCAAGAATCACCTACCCAGCAAAACTGAGTATAATACTTCAAGGGAATGAATGGTCATTCCATGATATAGAGGACTTTGGAGCATTCATATTGTGGAAAGACGAGAACTGCATAGAAAATTTGAATTTCCAACACAAGAATCAAGAGAGGCATGAAAAGGTACACAGGAAAAAGAAATCATAAAAGGCTTTCTAAAGCTGAAATGTTTACATTCCTACATGGAAAGAAAATATTTATAACTCTTGAATCTTTTCTCAGTATTTGGATAGGTGGAGGGATTGTACATGCACACACACACACACACACACACACACACAGAAGAGAGTGCAGATTGTTTTGAATTAGAAGAGCCACACAAAAAAATAATAAAATTAAACTTAAGGGCCAAGGGAGGAAAATACTGGAAGGAGAAAGGGAGAAATAGAATGGGGCAGGCTATAACTCATAAAAGAGAGAAGAAAAATCTTGTTTAATGGAGGAGAAAAGGGAGAAAGGGAGAGGGGAAAAGTGAAGCTACTATCTCCACATATGGCTGAAGGAGGGAATAACATACTCACAAAATTTAATATCAAAATCTATCTTACAGTACAGAAAAGTAGGGGAGGAGGCGACAAATGGGGTGAGGGGAATGATAGAAGGGAGGGCAAATGGGAGAAGGGAGTAACTAGAAATAAACACTTTTGGGAAGTGACAAGGTCAAATGAGGGAATAAAAGACAAAAAAAATAAGGGGAGATAGAGTAGGATAGAGGACAATATAGTTATTATTACACAACATGATTATTATGAAAATCTTTTGCAAAATGGCATATTTAGTCTGTATTGAATTGCTTGCCTTCTCAATGGGGATGGGGAGGGAGGGAGGAAGGGAGAGATGTTGGAATTCAAAGTATTAGTAACATGTTGAGAATTTTTATTGCATAGAACCGGGAAATAAGAAATACAGGGAATGGGGTATAGAAATTTATCTTGCCCTACAAGAAAAGAGAGAAGATGGGGATGAGGGAAGGGTGGGGTGTGATAGAAGGGAGGGCTCATTGAGGGAAGGGGTAATCAGAATGCAAGGTATTAGGAAGCAGGGAGAGGGGAGTTTTGGGGATAAAAATTGGACATGTTTCAAAGTGATGTAAAAGCAATTAGTATTAAAACAATTGACTGAGTTAACTACTGAGAATAAATCAAAGACACCTTTAGTTTGGGGGAAAGAATATTAGTCTAAATTTCTTAGAGGTAGGTAACCTCCAGTAAAATTTGGCATCGATGAAAATTAAAGTTTTAACGGTAAATTTGATTTTATGATTGCTATTTAATCAAAGACTTGAACATGTATAGAAAGGCATGGAAGCCATTTAAAACTTGCCTCAAAGGATGTTCCTTAGCCAAAGTGAAATTATAGTCATATTTGAAACCTGGTTATTGGAACTTGCTATTTTAAGATGCTGTGGGACTATTAAGTGACTGTTCTTGTGAGACTAACTCCAGGTATGGATAGCAAGAAAGGCACTCTGAACCTTCAATTCATGATGCCAATAAGTCTGTGAGATGCTGCTATGAATTGAAAAAAAGGTGATCTCATGGGAAGGGTGGGAGAGGGGCTGTTTCTTCTGGGCTGAGTAAGGATTCTCCTGACTCAATTTCCCCACTGACACCTGATAGACTTAAAGCCTGAATGAATGCAAGTTGACAATCTACTCCTGCCTGGAACTGACATGAAGTTGGGGAGATATTGGTTCCCTGCCATGTCCCTACTCTTAGTGGCAATTTTCTATAGTCAAAAGGTTTGCAAGTTTAATACCAGATCTATTAAATTATAGATTGTTGGTAGGGGAACATCCCAGATTAAGTCTAAAATTAAGCTATTAGGCTTTTGGACTTTAGACCAACAACAATAAGTTAGCGTTCTTTAATTCTTAGTAATACTGTGGAGACAATTAGGTCAATGGCTTGTGAAGTTAGCATACATAAATATTATTTGTGTGTCAGTTGGTTAATGTCTTAAAAAAACTCTTTTGTGGTCTATATTGTAAATGCTTTAAAAAGAAGTATCACATGACCAAAAGTTGGGATTGTTTTATGTGATATGAACTGGTTAAAAATGAAAAATAAAAAAAAGATGATGTTCACCTCCTTGATTTCTTTTTTTTATATTTAGATTTATGTAGGTCTGAAAGGGGAAAGTTGAAACAAACCCTCCAGTAGTACAGTTTTACTATTTCCTCCTATAATTCATTTAACTTTTCCTTTAAAAATCTGGATGCTATGTCATTTGGTGTATATAGGTTTAGTATTGATATTCACTGTTTATGGTTCAATTGGGGTTTCTCTGTTGGTGAATGTAATTAAAGAAGTTTGTTGACCCCCAAAAGTTGCTTTCTTTTTAGAAAACCAGACCTAAGAATCTGTGCATCAGACTCTCCTGTGTATGCTGGCGTACTTACTGCTATAGATATTGACTAATGCTTCATGGTATTGAATGGTTTTTTCCTTGCTCTTTGAATTATTCCTTGACTTGAGATCTCTGGAATTTGACTATATTATTCCTAGAAGTTTTCATTTTTGGAATCTCTTTCATGTCATGATTGTGGATTCTTTGTATTTCTATTTTACCTTCTGGTTCAAAGATATCTGGGCAGTTTTCCTTGATAATTTCTTGACATTTTATATCTAAGATCTTTTGTTTCAAATCACAGTTTTCAGATAACCTAATAACCTAATAATTCTTAAATTTTCTTTCCTTGATCTATTTTCCAGAGTAATTGTTTTTCTGTTTTCATTCTTTTGATTTTGTTTTATTTCTTCATGTATCATGTCTCTTCATTAGCTTCCACTTGTCCAGTTCTAATTTTTAAGAAATTCTTTCAGTTAACTTTTGTACCTCTTTTCCCAATTGACCAATTTTGATTTTTAAGAAATTATTTTCATCAATGAATTTGTGTACTTTCTTTCTTTGGACTAATTCTATTTTTAATGTTTTGTTTTCTTCGACATTTTTGTGTCCTTTTTTTGTTTTGTTTTGCAAAGATGTCTTTTCCATAATTTTCTTCCTTTGCTTTAATTTCTTTGCCTACTTTTTCTTAGACCACTCCTATCTGATTTTGAGAATAATTTTTAATTCTTCTAGGAATTCTTGTTAAGCTTGCATTCAATTAACATTTTTAATGCTTTTTAGGATTGCTAACTACATTGTCCTCTTATGAGTTTGTTTTTCAATATTTCCTGTCACCATGAATTTTAGGCTTTGGTTCTTTTTTATGTTGATTGTTTTTCTAATTTTCTTACCCTATTTCTTAATTTGGAACTTAATGTTACTATTTGACTCTGTTCCCAGCATTCAAGGGTGGGGAAGGGGTGGGTGAGTGGAGGATGCAACTATCTCCAGCTTCAGGCATTTTTGCATTACCATTTTCAGAGCTATTTCTGGGGGTCTGAAAGTTTTGGGGGTTTTTGGTGCTTCTAAAGTTATGTGGTCTGGGGAGATGTTTGGTTATTGCTCCCTTTTGCTGACTTTTGATTATTATCCAGGCATATTCCTTGGGATTGTACTTGATATTGGTCCTGAGGGCCCCTTTTCCTTTGGGACCAGAAATGATAGTGTTCTTCAGTCCCTGATCCCTTGGGGCATGGAGTAATATTGTCTCATATAACTTCTACTCCCTCTTGACCAAAAGTGTTTCTCTTTGTCCTTGAACTATGACCCAGAAGCAGATAAAAGTGATGAAGTTGTATATCTGCTTCATTAGAATTTTAAATCCAGAACTAAGCTTTTTTCCCAATCTGGGGCAGAAATGGTTTGGTGGTATTGGGCTTAGGCCATGTTGAACATGATGGTTTTACAAGAGATGGGGTTGGGTACAATCTGACTCTTGCACCAAAGAGTTCATACACCTAAGAGAAGATCATCATGATTATAGCAACCTGGTACAGCTCACTGCTCTACCAAATGATGTCAAATTTGAGGACCTTTAGGTAAGTCTTGAGAGTGATCACTATGAGGAGGAAGCAATATCTTCCATTTGTTACACCCTGATTCAAAGGTCAGTTTGTCCTGTGGTAGTTATGGTTCTGTAGTACTCTTGGAATCAAACTGTTGAAAGAGAGGCATAAACAAAAAAAGTTACAGGTAGTGCTATGTTGAAGAATGATTACTTAAAAATATGGAATCCTACAACTTTAGCTTTTGAAAGGACTTTGAAATTATCTTAGTGTCATTTCATTCATGTTCAGCAAAACTAAGTGACTTGTCAAAGTTTGTATGGTTAGCTAATAGAAGCGCCATAAATAGATGCCATATGTGTTGACTAGAGAGCACTGGTCTTTTTACTGTTTTATTCTGCTTCTCTTATATAATTTATGCTAATTCAAATTGAGCACCAAATAACTGAAAGACCATTTAATAATAAGATAGTGTTGAGAATTTTAGGATCTCTTTCTTTTTAAATCATGATTTTGTGTTTCATGACTGTATACATACATATATATATATATATATATATATATATATATATATATATATATATACATATGTATATGTAGACGTATGTTTGGGTATGTATGTATGTAATCAAAATTATGGCTCCTGGCATATAAAATTACTTATTATGTCATCAAGAATAAGATTTCATTACAGAACTGTATATGTACTCTGGAGAGTTCACTTGCTTTTGTAGGCAAAAACTAAAAACTATTTTGGGATATTCACTTCTTTATATCCCAATTGTGCATCCAGTGAACAAATACACATTTATCAAGCATTTTTGAGGTACCGTTTGCTGTACTTTGATATTCAGAGCATGAAGAAAACATGAAAAACTCAGCCACTGCCCTCAGTAAATTTACATTTCTTGAGAGATAGGAGTATTTTTGTTTTTTCCTTTATGTGTAATGATGTAAAGTGCTGGGCTCACAATTAATCAAATAATCAACAAGCGTGTATTAAGTGTTTGCTATGAACAAAACACTGCTAAGAGTTGGAGATATGAAGCAAAAAAAGAGTACTTGCCCACAAGAGGCACACATTCAAATGAGGAAAATGATATAATTAATTCCATACATTCAACTTATATGCAAGACAGAGAGAAGATAACCTCTGAGGGAAATCACTTGCAGCCATGAGGAATGAGAAAAATCTCTTGACAAAAAACTATAATTCAACTGAAACTCTTTGAAATGCTATTAATAGAATAAATTGACTCTAAATCTATGATCCTTTGAAGTCCATAAGATGGCAATCAGTTTCTTAAAGGTATACAACTCTACTATCAGTGATTTACTTTCATTTAAATAATTGGTTCAAGATGATAACAATGAAAGCATTGCATAAAATTAATATAAATGAATAAATTTTAGATTTGACTAGTGCCTTAGGAAGAGAGGATTATTTATATTTCCTACTCTTTTATTGAATCAATAATATCACAAAAGACAAAAATATGCTCTACTAATGAAGGAAATTTGTTCTATCATGGTTTTCTCATATGTGCTCATCAGAGAGCAAATACTGCTATAAGTCTCTATTGACTTCCACAAATGCCATTCACTAAATATCAAAATCATCTCCAAATATTCATTTAAATGAATGTCTCACATTCCATCAATCAACAAGTACTTATTAAGTGCTTATTATATACTAGATATCATGATAAAAGATACAAAGTTAAAAATAAATACTTCTGGCTTGCAAAGAGTTTATGTTTTCTTTTAAGGGAGACAGCACACACATATAAATAAATACACTAAGTACTAAATAAATTTAAGCTAGTTTAGGGACAAAGGGAACAAACACTTGGGAAAATTAGAAATAGTTTCATAAGGAAAGTAACTAGCATTATGCAATGAAAGACATTAACAAACAAACAGAAGAATTTATCCTTTATTTAGACTCCAGAGAGATACTAGATCTTTTTTAGGAAGGGAGTGACACAGTGCTATGAACACTTAAATCATTTAGATAACCATGAAAGATAGAAGTGTGTATGTGTGTGTGTATGTGTGTGTGTGTGTGTGTGTGTGCACATGTTTGAAGGGAGGGATTTGAAGTAGGAAGATTAAGTAGGAGGTCCATGCAATAATCCAGGTAATAGCTGATGAGGGCCTGAATCAGGGTGGTAATTGTATGACTAATGAAAAAGGGATGGATAGGAGAGATGTTGTGGAGATAGAAAAGGCAATATTGTATTTGTTTCGATTTGTGGGGGGAATAAATGAGCAAAGGAGAACTTAGATGACAAGGAGGATATTAATGTCCTTGGCAGAAGAGAGTTTGGAGGAAAAGAATTAGTGTTGATTTAGTAGTTTTGGATTTGAGATATCTATAGGAAATCCAAAATTAAAATTCTACTAGGTAGTGGCAATAAGGAACTCATAGAGTTTGGGTCAATGCAAGGAATCTCCGCATCATCTGCATAGAGATGATAATTAAACTGTGTGGTTGATAAGGTCTCCAAGTGAGAAAGTTTAGAGAGACAACAGAAGAAAATCCAAGGAAGTGTCTCAGGGAAAAGCCTTGAAGAACACCCATACTTGGGAAGTATGACATGGGAAAAGATCCAGACAAAACAAACTGTGATGGGTAGGTCAAATATGTAAGTGGACAACCACTTCCAGAGTAACAGAATTTCAGAGGAGAGAGCATCTGTGCTGTTGAATGTTGCAGAAAGGTCAAGGAATAGGAGGATTGAGAAAAGGCTATCATATCTGGAAATTAAGTAATGAATTGAGTAGGTGTCCAATAGTGAGTTTTCTCAATTAGGAAGAATAATGCTGGTTAGGAAATTATTCAGCTGCACACTATTTTATATTATTACTACTGGCATTTGTTGTGATAAATACGTATCTATATTATGATACTTTAGAATATACTTTGGGCAAAGGTAGAGAATTGCACTTTGGGGACATCTATTTTTTTTTTTTTGGAAAATTTCTCAAAATGCCTGTGAGTAAATCTAATTAAAATTAAAAGTGACTGTTTGGCCTTGAGTGAATGTGTTGGTAAACAATTAAAAAATGTGAAGTCTTTCTTTTTCCTCTGAGGTCTCCTTACTGCTTTTGGTTACATATCTCTTCCTACTGGTGCTCATATACCCTCAGGGTACTACCATCTGTTCTATGTGTCACTATTTCTCCTACACACAAACCCCCTTGCTTGTAAGCATTTCATCTGCACAAAATATTTCCTTTGTTGCTGCCTTTGTTGCTCTTACAGCCTATACGTTCTGTTTCTGAGACCATTTCACATTCTATGCAGACTTTGAGCACAACAAAGGGAACACCTTTAGGCATCCTGAAATCACAGGAGCTATTCCTCTTTTCCCATCCATTTGAGTGACACATACTCTTATTCTTCTGGGGGAAGGGAGGGCCGTTGTATGGATGAGGTAGGGAGTATTACCAATCTAGATTGTGGAAAAGTTTTGTTCTTTTCTCCCTGTTTTCTCTTAACACCATCCCTTTTCAGTTTTGAGTGTCATGAGAAGAAATGTGCAATCTAGAAGCAGTTCTATCTGGAAGCAGTCATCCTAGAAGGTACTTAATGATGGACTGGGATTATTGGGGCCAAGGCTTTTCTGCAGCATGATACCTGGTCTGGGAGCTTATCATTGAGGATATTATTGTCCTTTTCCTTCTTTGCAATCATTTATTTCTTTGACTTGGCAACTGATCTCATTTAGCCTAGAAATATTTCTAATTCAGATAGGGCCAACATTCACAGGTTACTTTTTAGTCACATAGTCAAACCAAGAGATTTCACGTCAGTATGTATTACTTGACCAGACAGAACACATCAACAACCTGCTGACTTGTGAATTGAAGAGGGTAAAGAGAGGTGGTTGTTTTGCCTTTTGAAAGTACATAATTCTTTTAGTGGCCACAAACGTCCTATGAAAACAAAGGCCCATTTATTTGATACCAACATTTGAATTATATTTCTAAATGCCACTTAAACATGGAGTACAAATCACCAAAGTACTGGAAAAATTAATAATATCCAAGAGAAAATAGCAAAGAGAAAATAACAAGAGAAAAATAACAAAATTATGTCATGGCATTTTACAATAAAAAGATAGCATAAGCTGGTCATGTGGCATCAGAGAAGGATAACAGGATGAAATCCATAGTGCTTCACCAGTATCTAACCATTTCAGGGAAAAATGAAGATGAATTCCATTTGGAAATCTCACAGTAAGATATATACAAGAATTTCACAGAAAGGGTAGAAATGGTTGGATCATGGTATGTATCAATAGAAGGAACTCTGAAGACATTGAGTCCACAGAGTATTTGAGTATGTTGAAGTCACTAAATGTAATACTAGTAAGATATAAATGAATTTGGATATTCTACTCAGATCTGAGCAAGTAACTTTCAATGACTTATGGCTTAATTTACCTAAGCTTAGCAAGAAAGAAAGAAATTAAACTTTCATATACCCAATCTTTCTTCCTCTCTAACTACTCCCTCCTCACCTCTGCCAATGCTTTGTGGAAGTATAGAATTCCATCAGTCTCATTAGATATGTCGTCCTCTTCATGTGAAAACTCACATCTCTTTACCAGCCTTTTAACCATGATGGCACACAGTAGTAAATTCTGCTTACTGGATTTTGAGAGCCGGTCTGATTTATTATTCTCACAGAAAGTGATTTTCCTAAAGTGCAGATCTAACCATGTCACACACATTCCCTAATTTCAATCATCTTCAGTATCAAATACAAAATCCTCTGTTTGGCATTCAAAGCCCTTCATAACCCAACCCATCCTAACTTTCCAGTCTTCTTACACCACCCTCCCAGTCATGTCATTGATTCAGTGATACTGGCCTCCTTGTTCCCCAAACAGGATGCTGCATTTTTTTGTCTTAATCATTTCTCCTGGAATTCCTTTTCTTCACATCCTGGATTACTTTAGTTAACATAAATTTCATTTTCTGCAGAAGTGTCAGATAGCTAGCAAAACTTGCAAGCATGGGCATCAATATTTGGCCCACAGGAATCCATTTCTTTTTGCATTTTGCTTCACTATTTTTGTGATACCTCTTAATTCTAATGCTTTCCTGCTCTGTTAGGGGCAGCTAGGTTGTGAAGTGGACAGAGCACCAGTGCAGGAGTCAGGAGGGCCTGAGTTCAAATCTCACCTCAGACACTTGACACTCACTAGCTATGTGACCTTGGGCAGGTCACTTAACCCCAACTGCCTCATCCTGGGTCATCTCCAGTTATCCTGTGAATATCTGGTCACTAAATTCAGATGGCTGTGGCGGAGAAGTGAGGTTGGTGACCTGCACAGCTCTCCTTCACTCAAAACAAAAAGTCAAATGCAAGTCATGTCATTATTTCTCTCATGTCATGGTCTTCTTTGATAACGAAGGGCGAACACACACTTAACTCCTGCTCTGTTACTAATCCCCCCCACCTCTTTATTTAACTTATTTCTACATAATTGTTTGCCAACAGTCTTCCCCATTAGATTGGGAGTTCTTAGAGGTCAAGAACTGTCTTTTGTTTTTCTTTGTATCTCCAGTGCTGCCTCGGATATAGTTGGTGCTTAACAAATGTTTATTCACTCCCTGACTGAGATATGGTCTTTGTTTTTATTGTGACTATAGGTTAATAAGCTGTTTAGCTAAAGAAATGCTACTTTATCAACTTAAGGGTACAAAAGGGGAGAGGAGGAAGAAAATGAATAACAAGTTGTTTTTTTCTTAGAATTGTTTAATTATGCTAATATATGAACATTTCAAATTGGCTTTATTAGTATCCTGTGATTATATCCTTTCTCTGTCTAATATATTCCTTTACAACAACAATTTCATTAACTTTCTCAAACATTTATTGAGCACCAACCATGTGCCAGACAGTAGTAGGAGTACAAAAAAAGAAAAAAGACAGGACAGTAAGGCAGGAAATTATATGAATTAACTTAAGAAGTGGGATTAGATTGCCTAGGATTTTAAATGTCAGGCTAAGAATTTTCTATTTTATCTCAGAGTTTATTTTAAGAAATTGGAGTAGGTTAGCAATACAGTCAAATTTATGTTTTTAGGATATTAATTTGGCAGCTCTGTTGAGGACATGTTGGAGAAGAGAAAGACAAGACAGGGATACTACTGCAAGAATCTAGGCAAATGATGATGAGGGCTTGAACCAGGATAGAGACTTTGTGAGTGGAGAGTAAGAATATGTGAAATATCATTGTGGGAGAAGTTGCAAAACTAATTAGTATGATTTCAAGGTGTTGAGCTTATGTAAATGGAAGAATGGTGGTCCTGTCAAAAGAAATGAAAAAGTTTGGAAAAAATATGATGAGATGGGATTCTCTGCATAACAAATCGTTGTGAGTACAAAGGAAATTGAAAATTAGTTTAATGGAAATTAAACACCATTATTTTTTGAGAGGGATATACATCAGAGTATATGTTACAATTGATAAATAAATACATGCAAATACAGATATTTGCCTGAGCATTTGTGGTAACCAATGTTCCATTGTTTCAAATCAGCTTCATTTCTTATACTCACTTGTGTTCCTGGTATTGTCAATGTCCAGAGTAAACACTGTAATGTCTAAAGGATAAACATTCTGATTCATACCTAGAGATCAGATAAATTGAAGAGATACAAAAGAGAAAATATTACTAGAGTAATAAAAATTCTAGAAATCCTGAACAGATGACAAATGTTATTAGATGCTTACTGTAAAGTGGACACTGTAAGAGGGTACAGAGATACAAAAATAAAAATGATAGTTCATACTTTGGAGGGGATGAAAAAACAAGTATAACAATAAATCAGATACAAGGTACAGCATAATAAATGTGTATAGTAACAACTCCTACCTCAATGGGTTGATATGGAGTTCAAAAGAAATAATATATTTAAAACACTTGACAAACATTAAAATTCTACATAAATGAGAGCTTTTATCATTATTATTATTATTAATATTAAGTGTTATGAGAAATTCAAAAATGGAGATATCACTTCCAGATGGTATAGAGGTGTAGGTGACATTCAATGCCAAAATTCCACAATTCTCCTGGGAAAAAAGGCAAGCATATACAATGAAATACTATCTAGCACTAAAGCACAGGTAAAAAGACTAGCAAATTGAAATCTAGGTTATAAAACTTCTCTCAGCAATCTAATTCTTGAGAAAAATTAAAAGTAATTGAAAAATTAAACACGAATTCAATTATATATCTTTTATGTAAAATTGTATCACTCATGATCAGAAGAGAACACATCTCTGAAGTTATCATCCATACTATAAAGTCAGATAACCAAGTGATCAGCACACTGGAAACCCCCCCCCCCCCCAAAAAGCCATAGTTTAGTGTTAAATGATAGTTTTATTTGAAGGAAGAGAAACATTTCAATAGGAAAAATATACAGAAAGTGTGTTCCATGCATTGAGGATAGGGTGGGGAAGGCCTGTGTGAATAAGGCAAAAGAGAACTGAAAAATGAGACTGACAGATAAATAGCAATCTATTCTGACTGGAAGGTAGAGTGTGTGAAGGAACATGAAGCTGTAGAACAAAACTGGAAAAGTAGATTTAGTACACATAATTGAAAGTCTGAAATGAGAGACTGCTTATGTTTTTTAGACCAGGAACATTATTCCATTGATAAAGGGATTCCCAGTGAAGAAAGAACCTCTAGTAATACAGACCATTATCTAATCAGCATTTTATAGTCTTTTAAAAATACTTGGGTCATAAAGATGTTGAGTGAGAGCCCAAGCCATTTAGTATGGTAATATGAGATGGATTGATTTTATGATATTGTGAGGGGAAAATGGAACTTTCCCTGGATTGCAAGTTTTCAAGCATATGTCTTTCCAGGCAAAATCAAAATAACAGTGTAGTGACAATGATTCCTTTATCAATCTCTGGGGTTAGCAAAGGATTTATTGGAATGATTCAGATGGGGTTGTTTTCCAGGAACTTCAAGTCTGTTTCCCTTTCAAAGAGAATTAAGAAGCACCAGAAGAAAACAATGTCGAAACTGCTACATCCAAAGTCTCAAAGAAAAATGTAGCTTGATCTCAGGCACCAAAAGAATTCTTAGAAGGGTTCAAAAAGCATTTTCAAACTCAAGTAAGAGAAGTTCAGGAAAATGATAAAAAGAAATTAATGTCAGGCAAGAAAAAGATGAAAAAAAGAGTCAACAGTCTGGTGAAGGAGGAACAAAAAATAATTAAGAAAATAACACCTTAAAAACAGAATAAGCCAAATGGCAAAAGGGGCAGACGAGTCCATTGAAAAGAAGAACTCATTAAAAGTATCATGGAGTCACAGTCAGGATATCAAAGTATTTAGCAGTTTCTATATGAAAAGATCAGAGTGCATGGAATATGACATTCCCAAGAGCAAAGGCACTAATATTACAACCAAGACAAATCAACCCAGGAAAACTCAGTATAATTCTTAAAGGGGAAAATTGATATTCAAAATAGAGGATTTTCAAGCATTACTCACGAGAAGACACACAGCGTGTAAATGTTCAGGTTAGAATTGAACTTAGGTCTTCCTTATTTCAGGTCAAGAGCAATATGTAACTGCCTGGTGTCCTCTCCAAAAGCCTGGTGTCTTAGAGGAATCCTCATTTCTCTGTTTTGTGGAAGACTGGTACATGGAACTCTCAAACTTGAGGACAGCTTGTTTTACGAAGAAATGCCTTTTCTTGCATGACCAGAATCTATAGTCACACTGTACTTCCTTCCTTCCTCCTTGATATAAGAAGTTGTGAAGCAGGATTAGTATGTATTCTTTTGGAAATCTGGAATTCAGGACTTTCAACCATACTGAATGTATGTTTTGTTTTACTCCATAGCTGCCACTTTACAGATTGAGAGGCTATGCCAGTACTTCTTATAGAATTAGGAAAACAGTTTGTCTTATAGAAATTCTGATCTCACTTCATGTGGACAAAAGCACATGGAACTTCTTTCTCAAGGAAGCCATCATTGACTCCAAGAAAATATTCCCCTTTCTCTCCAGAATTCAGGCCCACTTTTTTCTTTATAACATTCCTTCCTATTCTCCAAATGAGTATGGGGCAATATTGGGAAGGAAAAGTGAAATATGGGAATAAAGACCTTTGTAATTGAAGACTACCTTTGCTAGACCATCACCAAAGGGTGGGTCTACCTATAAATGTTAGTCATAATATCCTAAGCCCTTCAATTCATTCTTATCTAAGGAGAAAAAATTTTGAGGAGGCACAAAAGGTAATGCTGATATCTTCCAATTAGCAGTTAACAAGTTTTTATTTGAAGAATCCCTTTCAATAACAGCTATACACACACATACGCACACACACGTATATGCACATTTATATGTATATTTATATACGTATATGTGTGCATATACATGTGTGTATCTATGTACATATAGATAGTGAACTCCTGGGCAATTTAATACACTACTCATAATATTCTACAATTAATTACTGCTTAAAGCTCCACATAAGAATTTTTGCATGAATGATTCGTATAATCATGTTGAACTCCCAAGGGGGTTGCAAATCACAAAACAGGAAATACTACTTCAAAGAAAGGTGCAAGTAAAATCCTAAACACCGTTCAGACAAAGCTAATCAATTTGATCAGAAAGCTTCACTGATCAACTCCCATCTTAATTTATAGA
This sequence comes from Notamacropus eugenii, assembly GCF_028372415.1. Taxonomy (NCBI): domain Eukaryota; kingdom Metazoa; phylum Chordata; class Mammalia; order Diprotodontia; family Macropodidae; genus Notamacropus; species Notamacropus eugenii. The sequence goes on along the minus strand of NC_092875.1, from coordinate 315,394,769 downwards.
GTTGTTGTGGGACAAAATGAGAAAATAAATCAAATTCCTTTGTAAAATTTAAAAGCCTTATAAATTTTAGCTGTCATTATAGAAATGTCAATAGGTAGTATCAGTAGAACTTGATGATTGGCATGATCTTCTTAAGATATGTAGAGAACCTGACAGGAACTCAGAGGTGGAAGGAAATACAGAAGTCAGATATTCTTAAACTAAAAAAAAGAAAAAATCCTCTACCATGTCTGGACAATCTTTTCTACATGTCCTCCAGTCTCCATCTCAAGAGCTGCATTAGCATACAGGAATCTATGGCTTTGTGAGATGGCATATGCCCCTTCTGAACAGTTGTGATTTTCCAAATTTTTTTTTCTTAAATTGATTCAGAAATTTTTTTTGTAAATTTGTTTTCTTAAATTAACTGATTTATATTATTGCAACTTCCAGCCATTATTTCAAATCATGTACTCTGAGATCGGGTATTGTGCATCCAAACACTCTTATCTGAAGCCCAATGTCATGCTCTCCATTCTTTTTATCAGACGAAACATTCCTACTTCTTAAATAAGGACTGATAGGGTAGGATCTTCAGTTCAAACATGATTCTGGTTACCTTTATCTGGACTTGTTCCATGTTGTCATTAATGAGCAGAGAACAGGCAAATCTGTGTTTGTGTGTTGATTCTGATATTTACTAGTTGTGAGTCAAGAGGAGGGTAAGTGAAGGGAATAAGCAGCTAAAAATAGCGCTTATGTGTTAGACACTGGGCTAAGTGCTTTACAGATATCTTGTTTGATATTCACGACAATCCTGTGAGATAGGTGTTATTGTTACCCTCACTTTTTGGTTGAGGAAACTGAGGAAAGTGGAGGCTAAATGATTTGCTCAAGATCACATACCTAGTTTCTAAGGCTGAATTTGAACAGAAACAGAATTTGAAGAAAATCATTTAACATTTAACCTTTTAGTTTCCTAATCATTACCATGTGGGGATAATATTTCCTGCATGACCTACCTCAAAAAAGTGCTGTATGTCAAATAAAATAATATGTGTAAAATACCCAGCAAATTTTAAGTGGTATGTAAATATTTGGCATTGTTATTATAAAATATAGCACCCCAAACGGAATATAATGTCACAGATGTGAGCTGAGCATTCTATTCTCACTTCCCTTGTTAGAACACTATGTTTCTGTAAATATAGCTCCAAATTAAATTATTTTTCTGGGTTGCAATGTCATAATGTTGATCTCTGGTTGTACCTGAATTGCAATAAGGCCTCAGATCATCTTCAGACCGATTATTGTCTAGTCACATTTCCCCCATCCTATAGTTTTGCATTGCTTTGTGAATTCATGAACAGAACTTTTATTTATTTTAATATTATCTTAATTGTATTTCCTCTATTACTTTTGTCACACTGAGACCTTTTGGAGTCCCAACTCCAGAGGTTGATATTGTGTTAAATACAATTTATTTCCCTGCCACCTACCCTACTCTTTTGGTCTGTATCATTTTAAAATTGTTTAAGCATTTATTTCTTAAATGAACAAGGGTCAAGAACAGGTATCTATGTAAATCTATTAGTGGATAGGTCCTATCTCTCATTCTCAAAGGTTATTCAAAGGCTCCTGAGAGTGATGTAGTAAATGTGCATGTCAGCTCTTTTCCTTACTCAGAGATGTATGAAGTTTATCTCTGCCTGATCACCTGATCTCATATCATTCCCTCCTTCAAAACCCTTTAGCACTCCCATGTAGCATCTCCATTCAATCACAAACTCCTTGTCTATCTTTTAAGATTTCCCATAATCTTGTTCCAATCTTTATTTCTAGCTTTGTTCACCTTTATGATTTCACATGATATTCACCCTCATGTGCTATGTGATTAGTGACTCTGGTTTTCTTTTTCTTCCTGGAACAAGACCATCCATCTCCCCAGGCTTATTCACTGGCTGTCTTCCATGCTTAGAATTATCTCCTTCCTCATCTCTATTTCCTAGCTTCTCTGGTTTCCTTACCATCCAAGATAAAACATCTCACTTTATTGAAAAAGAAATTCAACCATTTTTATGATCCTCCTGCATGGTATTTTTACCCTATTTATTATCTTAAAATTAACCTCAAGTCAATGTTTTTATACTGTTTTTATGTTGTACCCTCCAGATTGCTGTGAGCTCTTTGATAATAAAGTCTGTCTTTTATCTGTGTATTCCCAGCTTTTAGTATAGTACCTGACCCAGAGTCCTAAATTAAATAATGCTTTTTAAATGACTGAGTCTTGTCAGATTAGATTATTATTCTCCAAACTTTACATTCCTTTTCCCATCACTGAATGCTTGTTCAATTTTTTTCAAATGACTTGAATATATGCCTTCTGTGAATCTATATCTTCCCTCAAGTCTTATTTCAGAGGCCTTCCAGTCTATAAGACCTCAAACTTTCTTTTGTTTTCTTACCTCTATTCATACTACATTCCCCACCAACCAAAAATAATGACTAGAAAAAATTTGCTTATTGTACATGAAATAAACCTCTATAAAATCATATTTAAGGAAATTATTTGAAATGATCTATTTCAGACTGTGTGACTTAGGACATACCATTTAACCTCTCTAGGCAACTCACTAAGATTCTAAGTTTCGGAGAAGCTGTAAACCTGTACTGATAGTGATATAATCACAGGCCTAGTTTGAATTAATATGCCTAATTATCTTGTACATGTTGTTTGAAAACAACAAACACATTGCAGTTGGTTGGTTTTTGTCCTTCATTCTCTAAGAGGACGAAAATGATATCACTATGTCAGAGTCAAGTTACAGTGTCTGTATAGGTGCTCAGATCAACATAAATTCAGAATGTTCTGCCACAGTTTGGGTACAAATAGGGTGTGTGCGAATTTGAGGTAAATTCCCTAATTTTGCACTTCTTTCATTTCTTTTGATCTACTTCAATTCTGCATTGCTCATAGAGCATGGCATCTCTTCTCTGATGATGGCATAAGATGCTGAATAGTCCTGTGCCAGTGTTACCCATCTCACACAATCAATTCCAAGGTTCTTAAAAAAAGACTTTGAGAGTGTCTTTGTTTCACTGCTTTTGACCACCATATAAGTACTTGCCCTGTGTGTTTTCCATAATAAAGAAAAAGAAAAGAAAAAACATTCCAGTAAATAATTAAACCCCCTTATAAAGTTCATTCCCTGAAAACAAAATAAATCAAACCAGTTAGATTGCAAATTGTTAACAGAAAACGGGAAATTGTCCTTTTACTTTGACTGTTTGGACAACGGGAACAGTTCCTGCTCTTGCGTAGGTTTTCTGTAATTTTCTTGACTGTTCCTAGATTCTCACCGGGCTATATATACCAATTCTGTTTTTGCTCATGTTCCAGGATTTGGGAATGGGGGGAAGTCACAATTATTTCTCCTCTTGTTTCTTTATTGGACTGAGGCTACAAATCAGGGCCAAAGAGATGGGACTGATACAAACTACATCTTATGCCCTCACTGGACCACAACACTACCAAGTTTGCTCCAATTAAATCAAAACAAAACACTGCCTGTTAGATGGATTAGAGTGGTGTTGACATGGATCTTGAACTTTCTAATTACCTGTCTGTATCAAACAACCTTATTATTATTTTGCCTAGATTCCTTCCTCAATAATTAACATATCCCCCCATCTCCCACTTTTCTCAAGTGTGTGATGCTGATGTCTTAGTGACAGAAAAACAAATACTCCCTCTAACATCAGCTGGCTGCACTCTTTCCATCTGCCTCAGGAATGCTACACTAATACCAACTTGAGATCTGCCCACCTCTTCCATTGTGTCACCTGGAATGCCTTTTCCATTATTAATGAATTTCCTTTTATTTTAAATGTCTTCCTTTCTTTATCCTTCAACCTTATGGATTCCATCTGATAGAACTGCATCCCTGGCTTTCTGCTTTCTGGTAACAATTACATTATCTATCAAATCTCCAGAGCATTTCCCCTCTTTTTTTCAACGAGTATAACATTTATCTCATTCTTCCTCTCCATCCCAACTCTTTCATTCTAGGGGACTTCATGTAACAGTGTTCAATATTCACAAGTATGTCTCAAAGATGTATCTTTGAGTCACTCCTTTTCTCACTCTATATTACCTTTTCTGGAAAGCTTTTTAGCTCCTGTGGGTTCAATTATAATTTCTATACTGATGACTCTTAAATATATACATCTATCTCTCACTATATTTGCTGATGTTCAACTGCCTTTGGACATATTGAATTTGGTATCTCAAAACATCTCCAATTAAACAGAACTCATTAGCCTGTTCTGACACATAGTAGGTACTTAATTAAAGTTTCCATGTCCCCCTTGGTAAATGAGTTCAATTATTTATTATTTTCTACTCTTGAATCATTTATTCCCTTGTGTTATCACCAATTATGCTTTTCCTAATCTCTATTCACACTTCTATACATATGTTGCTTAAAGGTACTTCAGGAAATCATTGAATCACTATTGATTGTTCAACTAAAAATTTATGCTAGCTAATCTAATCTGAGCCTTCACAAAAGTGAAACAATCCTCTTTAATTAATTTCCTTTCCCACTTACAATGTCAATTATTCTAGAACTTTCCTTTTTGCCTCTGATTTTCCCTTATTTCACATTTCTCTGATGTTATCTGTCACTTTTTAATTCTAGTCTTTCTTAATGAAATATCCCTTGATCATGACAAGATCAGTCCCTCTATATCTGTTCCCATCTTCTTCAGTAGGTTGTCCCCACTATCATCCCCACTATCTCTTTAATCCTCAATGCGTCCTTTTCCAGTGGCTCTGTCCCTGCTTCTAAAAAGCTTGCACAAGTTTCCTGATCCTTAAAACAATACTAGATCCAAAAATTCTTAAGAGCTATCATCCAATATCTATAATTGGTGCTTCCATTCCTTCTCACTCTTTTAAATGCTTTGGAATCTGGTTTTCAGCTGAAACTTCTCTCTTCAAACTTTATATCTCTCCAATAATCTCTGAATGTCCATACCTCTTGCCTTCTTAGTCTCCATTTGTATTGACTTCTCTGCAACACTTGATACCATTGTCATGTCCTCCTGGATGAGAAGAGGAGAAAGAAAGTCTCTCATATTATGATGAATAGTGTGTTTCCATGACATTGGAATGTCATTTTTATGCCTGTCTGAAAATTCCTTGTCAGTCTCTTCGTGGACATTCATAAGGATAATGCCCATTAATTAAAAGTATTCTCCAAGCTTCTATCCTCAGATCCTCTGGCTCTTGTTCTTACTCTCACTCTCTCACTCTCCTCTCACCTCTCCTTTTCCATTCCTCTATCTCTCTGTCTATGTCTATCTATCTTTCTCTTTCTAATCTTATCAGACCCCATGGATTCAGTTATAAGGTATGTGAAGATCAATTTCAAATATTTCCATCTAGCTCAAGTCTCTTTCCTTAGACACAGTGCTTTATCACCAATTGCTTGTTGAAGTTTTCCAACAGTTGGTCTAAGTTAGGGAACATGTCAGACTCCATATGTACAAAACATCACATTTTATTTATG